>NC_057722.1:75593910-75657325 GCF_004010195.1 Chiloscyllium plagiosum | reverse complement strand
CCTCTAGTTCTGGACTCCCCAACCCCAGGGAAAAGACTTTGTCTATTTATCCTATCCATGCCCCTCATACTTTTGTAAACCTCTATAAGGTCACCCCTCAGCCTCCGACGCTCCAGGAAAAACAGCCCCAGTCTGTTCAGCCTCTCCCTGTAGCTCAGATCCTCCAACCCTGGCAACATCTTGTAAATCTTTTCTGAACCCTTTCAAGTTTCACAACATCTTTCCGATAGGAAGGAGACCAGAATTGCATGCAGTATTCCAAAAGTGGCCTAACCAATGTCCTATACAGCCGCTACATGACCTCCCAACTCCTGTACTCAATACTCTGACCAATAAAGGAAAGCATTCCAAATGCCTTCTTCACTATCCTATCTACCTGCGATTCCACTTTCAAGGAGTTATGAACCTGCAATCCAAGATCTCTTTGTTCAGCAGCACTCCCTAGGACCTTACCAAGAAGTATATAAGTCCTGCTAAGATTTACTTTCCCAAAATGCAGCACCTCGCATTTATCTGAATTAAACTCCATCTGCCACTTCTCAGCCCATTGGCCCATTTGGTCCAGATCCTGTTGTAATCTGAGGTAACCCTCTTTGCTGTCCACTACACCTCCAATTTTGGTGTCATCTGCTTTCCTGTAACCCTTGATTCCCCTAATGATCAATCTACCTCAGCCTTAAATCTAGACAAGGACTGTGCCCCCGCAGCTCTGTGACAAGGAACTTCAAGGTCTCATAACCCTTTGAGGGAAGAAATTCCTCCTTATCTTAGTTGTAAATTGGGACCCTTTAATTCTGAGAATAAGCCCTCGGGTTCTTTTTTACCATTGGATGTGGACATCACTGCCTAGGCCAGCATTTATTGCCCATCCCTAATTGCCCAGACGGACGTTAAGCAGCAACCACATTGTTGTGGGTCTGGAGTCACATGTAGGCCAGACAGGGTAAGGATGGCAGTTTCCTTCCCTAAAGGGACATTGGTGAACCAGATGGAATTTTCATTACAATCGACATCATTAGACTCTTAATTCCAGATTTTTATCCACCATCTGCCATGGCAGGATTTGAACTCGGGTTTCCGGATCATTAGCTGGGTCTCTGGATCAATAGTCTGCTGATAATACCACTAGGCCATCACCTCCCCTGAGTTCACATAACCTGGCTAATGCTTTTTTCAGCTGGCACAACCCATGATGGGCTGACTGAGCTCTTTCTGTGCAGTGAATTTTCTAGCTTTCTGTGAACAAGATTATGTTTAACAGCTGGAGCATTAAATCTCCATTCACTGTTACGGCCCCTTGTCGAAAATGCAGCCAGCTATCAGTATGGCCTTTGCTGGGTAAATGTCACAATCGTTTTAATGAAAAAGTTGCGCAATTTGATCCTATTGCTCAATTCCACAGGAATTGGCATGGAAAAGTCACCAACCATGTCGGGCAGTCCCCTCTTCACTCCTGCTTAGGCAGCACAAGCCAATTCTAAGCCCTACAACATTGGAGCAGGCTTTAATTGTCGAAGAGTCAGCATTGGCAAAGGGTTTGCCTGTGAAGGGAGCTGAAGCCAGCTATGTCATATTCTGGAGGGATTTCATTAACACACAGTCTCTTAACATGGTTTCTACATCACTGTCTGCAGTTATTACAGTGACCATAAATTATTGCACATATGATTCCCAAGAACTTGGAAAGATTAGAACATCACTGTCAGATGCTGTGTCTATCTGCATTTAAAAATGGGAGAAAGTGAGGACTGCAGATGTTGAGGATCAGAGCTTAAAAATGTGTTGCTGGAAAAGCACAGCAGGTCCGGCAGCATCAAAGGAGAAGGAGAATCGACGTTTCGGGCATAAGCCCTTCTCCTTTGATGCTGCCGGACCTGCTGCGCTTTTCCAGCAACACACTTTTAAACTGCATTTAAAAATGCCAAATCTAAAACTGTGCCTGGTTTCTCCAATACAAACACAGTCCACCAAGACCAATCTACCTCTGAGTTCTCAAAATGCAGATGGAAAACACATTGAATCCTCTGGAAGGCTATAAACTACTGAGGCATCTGCAGGTCATTGCAGTTATAGTATTTAATTGTTCAGTCGCTTGGTCTCTATTTCTGTGCATCCGATGACAGACTATGTGCTACTGTGTGCTATGTGTTACTAGTCAAGCCTGGGTGTGTTTTCTTTTGTTAGAAAACTGAAACTAAACTGAAAAATAAGAAAGCGTAAGCACAAGAACAGATATTTTAGAAACATTTACCAATAAAACATCTGTCATACACCAAGAGCCCAGTGGGTCATCTCTGCATATCATTGAGGCATAAAATACAAGACTCTTGTTCTTAGTGGGTCTCCTTCTCCATAATGATTTAAATCCATTGATCAGATGTGTCCAGGAGACATACAAACTGTGAATATTTTCGGAGGGATGTGATTGTACTGGAGAGGGTGCAGACAGCTGAGAAGGAGAGTTACCAGCGTGCCTCCGGAGCTGGAGAGTTTCAGTTATGGAGACAGATTGAGGAGGCTGTGGTTTTCCTACAGTGGAGGGGATTGAGAGGCAATATGATGGAGATGTGTAAAATTATGAGGGGCATAGATAGAGTAGACAGGAATAAAGTGTTTCCTTTGAGGAAGGGGACGCACAAATTTAAGGGAAGGGGTGGCAAGTTTAGAGACGACATGAGAAAACTATTTTTCATCCAGAGGGTGGTGGGAATCTGGAATTCTCTGTCTATAAAGGTGGTAGAGGCAGAAACCGCCATAACGTTTAATAAATATTTAGATGTACACTTGCAATATCAAGGCATGAGCCAAGTGCTGGAAAATAAGATTAGAATACTTAGGTGGTTATTTTTGACCAGCATGTATGCAATGGGCCAAAGGGCTTTTCTCTATGCTGTTAAGCACAATGACTCTATCCTGGCAGCACTGTGGTTCAGTTATTAGCACTGCTGCCTCACAGTGCCAGGGACCTGGGCTTGATTCCAGTCTTGGGGGACTGTTTGTGTGGAGTTTGCACATTCCTTCCATGTCTGTATGGGTTTCCTCCCACAATCGAAAGCTATGCAGGTTAGGTGAATTGGCCATGCTAAATTGCCCATAGTGTTCAGGGATGCGAAGGTTAGGTGCATTAGTCAGGGATAAATATAGAGTAGGGGAATGGATCTGGTGGGTTACTCTTCAGAGGGCCTGTTTCCATTCTGTAAGGATTCTGTGTAGTCAATTAACGTTAATCAAACACCAACGTAATACAACGATTATCATCGATTGCTCTTCGATTTGACAAGTGGTTTTACAGATGCATACCCTTCCTGCCACAACCCTGCCTCATTTATCTGGGATGAGGACTAATATAGATACACAATATCCGTAAAATATAATAATGGATGATCAACTAGTGTTCTGGCAATCCTATGTAACATAGACAACACTGGAAAAGAAAGGAAGGGAAGACAATAGACCATTATCAAATGTACTTTGGGAGTAATAATGGATAAACTTTGATTCTTCAGATTTCTCTGGAAAGGAAAGGTCAAGCTATGCAGGTGCTTTCTGACATATTTGGGTTCAACTTGTAATAAGCTGCGTCTGGTCTGAATAGGGATGTGGCAATGTTGTACTCAGCTTGGTCTTGGCAACCTTGTACTGAAGGAAGATCAGAATCAGACCAATCAGAATGCCAGCAGTTCTGGATTGTATGGGTGTCACCTTATTCAGAGCTTCAAGTGTGAAACCAGGTTCAAAATGCAATATGCAATGTGGCTGAAATAACTTGGAAGGTATTTCCAAACAATGTTTTCTTATCAAATATCATTACAGATGTTAAACATAAAGGCTGGAAACCATAAGCAAATTTGATGAAATAGTCTATTTCGGGGTGAGAAGCAGTCAGCAGTGTACCGGGAAAACAATTGAAGAAGGAACTGGACCTAGGTTTGTTTACAGAGCTGGAAGGTTCGTTTTGTTTGGAAATGGACTTTCCTGCTCAGTGAACAAATCTACATCCAGAACTTCGATTTCAAAGCTCCTTGGATGCTGCCTGAACTGCTGTGCTCTTCCAGCACCACTAATCCAGAATCCAGAACTTCAACCTGAGCAACAAATCTTCTCAAAAACTCGCTAATTGAAGAAGGAAGTCTGGGGCTGGAATAAGGAATGTTCCACATTCCCAAACAAAAGGATAGCATTATCAGCACAGACTAGATGGGTTGAATGGCCTGTTCCTGTGAGGGAGCCTGGTATTTCAAAAACCAGGTATTCCAAATCAAGAACCAACTGGGCATGTATTCAATGTATATGAATGAAGAGGTTAAATTAATCTTAAACAGTGTAGCTGCTTCAGTATTGATAGCTCCTGTTAAAAACTAATGAGCTTCACATAATATACTTAATGTGACAAATTGAATCATACACCATTGGACACAATTGAACATTATTATAAGTCTCATGCCTACATTTAAATAACAGGAAACATATCCTAATTATAGATCAGTTGACAATTAACATTTGTTTGGAATTAACCAAATGTTTTCAAGGATTTAACAGCAACAGTCACCCAATGGTTCACTCCCCAGGGTTTTGACTTTCCAAGCTACACAAAAAATTTATTATCTTAAGAAACCAGCACTGGGGCCTGATATGTCTGACACATTCAGGAAAAATAGACTCGTGGATGAGAGCACCAGCTGTTCCTTACTGCCTGTTTCTGTAGGATTTAACTCCTTGTCTTTGTGTGGCTGCCAGAGCTCACCCCCCTACCTAGGTGTTTCCAAAGAGAAACTTGCCCTTGTCCTTATTTTATTTTACCAGCAGGACTGAGAATTTCACAGCCCGTACAATTTTTATTTCACTCTTCTGTACCGAGTTTCAGGACATTTGCAAAGGGATTGCAAAGCCATCAGACATTTTGTAGAGGTGGAACACGCCCACTTTAAACCAAAGTTAATTAAAAAGCAATCTAGAATTGCAGGCTGTATCTACAATTGCAAGTCACAACAAACTGGTTTGGTGATCGTGGTCGGCTACGACGGGCACAGTTTTGAGAAGGTGTGTCCTGAGCAGCTTGAAGATTACACACTCCTTGTGTATGCACCACATCTCTGCCAGTCTTTAATGCCCGACATGAGCATTTTATCCATTTAATCTTCCCACTTCTTTCTCCCTTACGGATTTAACCTTTTTTTCTTTAAATAGATCTGTGCTTTTTCCTGCAACTTCCCCACGTTCCACACACCTCCTTCTCTTTGTTACTCGCTAATGTTTGACTTTGTGCCATACCTTTTTTCTCTTTTAAGTTTCTGACCACAGTGTCTGGGCTTTGCTTTCCAAATGCAAACTAATTCCTGTGTTTGGAGCCTCCCATGTCTCAGATGGCTCACGATTGATGATAACACATCCTTCTCAGTTCCACTTTTAATTGCTGTTGGCATTAATTTTCACCATTAGTACTAGCGCTTCAAGCGCATCCATTTATTTGTAGAAGGTTGGTGGTGGGGGGGAGGGAGACGAGGGGGTGAGAATGGGGGTGTAGCAGGCAACGTCCCAGCGAGGTTCTTGCCAACTGAATGCACCAATCAGCTGGGTGGGTGGTGCAAGTTTTGACTTTCTCCAGCCCCACGGGACGATGCATTCTGTCATGACAAGACCTCCAGCTGCCAGCCTGCTTAGGGTGGCAAATGTAATTCAACACAATGCAGGCTGACAGTCTTTTGCCAAGAAACCACAACCCATGACCTCTGGGGCAAGGAGACGCACTCAAAAGTGTAAAAGGGTTACAGAATCACCATTGTTAAAATAAAAACAAACCTTCTTCTCTGGGCACTTATGAGAATTTCCTAAAGTGCTGTACGTTTGTATAAATATCAAGGCAGTGCAGAGGTAACACGGGTTTCTAAGTGTGGAACAGGCTGATTTCAAAATATCTCCACCATCACAAAATGTTTCTGGTCAACTTTTCACAGCGTTGTGACTTCCATTTACTTTGTTCTGAGTGCTTAACCCACTGATGTCGAGTGAGCGTAATTTAGTTACCAGACACACACTTAAACACAGAACGATCGCCCCAAAGCTGGGGTCAGACAGGCATTCGTTGGGGGGTGGGGGATGAGGTGGTGAACTCTCCAGTAGTAGTGTCATTGCCATGGGTCCCCTCTGTGGGATTTGAGGTGAGCATGATGGAGGGAAGCTGCTAACACAGCAGCAGCCCACCCTACAATATCAAGAGGCCTTATTTGTGAAGTCATAGAGATGTACAGCCTGGAAACAGACCCTTTGGTCCAACTCATCCATATTGACTAGATATCCTAAATTAATCTCGTCCCATTTGCCACTATTTGGTCTATATCCCACTAAACCCTTCTTATTCATATACCCATCCAGATGCCTTTTAAATGTTAAAAATCACATAATATCAAGTTATAGTCCAATAGGTTTATTTGGAAGCAATTTTAAATGTTGTAATTGGACCAGCCTTCACCACTTCCTCTGGCAACTCATTCTGTACATGCACCACCCTCTGCATGAAAATATTGCCCTGTAGGTCCCTTTTAAATCTTTTCTCTCTCACTTAAACTTTTCATTTTGGACTCCCCTACCAAGTGGAAAAAATCTTGGCTATTCACCCTATCCATGCCCTTCATGATTTTATAAATCTCTATAAGGTCACTCCTTAGTCTCCGACACTCCAGGGAAGGTAGCCCCAGCCAGTTCAACCTCTCCCCACAGCTCAAACCCTCTAATCCTGAAAACATCCTTGTAAATTCTCTTCTGCACCCTTTCAAGCTTCGCAACATCTTTCCTGGGAGACCAGAACTGAGTGCAATATTCCAAAAGTGGCCTAACTGATGTCCTGGGCAGCCACAATATGACCTCCCAATTCCCAAACAGAATGCACTGACTAATAAAGGCAAGCGTACCAAATGCCTTCTTCAGTACCTCAGCAATTCCTTTGTTTAATTAGCTGACCAGCCCTGGTTGGCAGGTGATTGTGCCATGGACATTCCTACTGCTGATAATAGCCCAGGCTACATATATATATATATATATATATATATTTACACACACACGCAAATATTATTGTCTAGAGTTTGGATGTCAAATTAGTGGCATATTAGTTTTGTGAATTAGTTTTGTGCCAGTCTTTCCGGAACCATGGCCTAATCCAGTATGTGTCAGACAGCAAAGACCACTGAGGTGTTTATAGGTGCTGAATTTATGAGTTTATGAGTTTAAACATTGAGTGCCATGATCTTATTTTTGGGTCAAACTAATCAAAAACTGGCTTTCATTAAGGAAATCCAGAGGTTGTAAGTTTTTAAACAGTTTAGATGAGTCAGAAACACATTAGAAGTTCTCTTCTAGGAGAGAGTAGCTCTGGAAATAAAATAGGTTAGTAGACAGTTAGTTTGTGTAACTTCCAGACTAGGAATGTTTGGTTAGAAATCTGAAGATTATTGAAAATTGAATAATCTAAACTCTCAGTTTTGTGAGTGTTCATGGAAGAATACTTCAATGTCACAGGAAAGAATCAGTTTGGTTGAACTTAAAGATTTGTGCCAAAGGGATACTTGTGATGAATGTGAAACTATAAAATGATGGTATTGGGGAATAGATGAAATGTTGGTTTCCTGTGTCCTGTAAGATCATTCAAACTGTGTTGTATAATTAGGTAGCTTGGTTCATTTTGTTTTATTTTTCTCTTTTAAGTAACAATGTTCTGTTTTATTGTTAAAGCAAATCTGCAGTCTTGTGTGCTTATGTCTTAGTGAATGACCACCATGTTAACTTTAAAAAAAACTCTATCAAGCCACTCATTGTGGGATCTGACTTACATCATAGAGTCATTTGGCATTGAAACAAGCCCTTCAGGCCACCCTGTCTATGCCGACCATCAAACACCAAATTACACTAACCCCAAAAACCTGCCCTTGGTCCATTACCTACTATATCCTGGCATTTTAAGTGCTCATCCAGATCCCCCTTAAATGTACCCACCCCACTACCCTCTTAGGTGGCACGTTCCCTATTTCTACCACCCATTGAGTGAAAAATATCTTTCTCAGATTTCTTTTAAACTCTTACTCCTCAGTTTAAACTTATGACCTCTGGTCTTAGATGCAAATGCCATTGGGAAAAGATTCTCATGATCTATCTTATCTATGCCTGTCATAATGTTAAAAGTCACACAACACCAGGTTATAGTTCAACAGATTGGAAGCACTAGCTTTTGGAGCACTGCTCCTTCATCAGGAGGTTGTGGAGCATAAGACCATAATACACAGAATATATATAGCAAAAGATTACAGCGTCATGCAACTAAAATGATATATTGAACAACACTGGATTGTTGCTAAGTCTTTAATTTTTTTAGAATGGGTTGCAGGTTTCCATTCATTAATATGTAAATCCCAGAACTTTGCACCTTTCTAAAACATACAGTCTCTGTAATGCTGGGTTTAAAATTATGTCTTCAAACCAGACCACGAAGGGTTAATCCTAAGGATTAATTGGACATAGAGTCATAGAGTTGTACAGCGCATAAACAGACCCTTCGGTCCAAATTGTCCATGCCAACCAGATATCCCAACCTAATCTAGTCCCATTTGCCAGCACTTGTCCCAGGTCCCTCTAAATCCTTCCTGTTCATATACCCATCCAGATGCCTTTCAAATATTGTAACTATACTAGCCTCTACCACTTCCTCTGGCAGCTCATTCCATATATGTACCACCCTCTGCATGAAGAAGTTACCCATGGGATCCATTTTAAATCTTTACCCACTCACCTTAAACCTATGCCTTTTAGTTTTAGATTCCCCCAATCTAGGAAAAAGACCTTGGCTATCCACCTTATCTATGCCCCTCATGATTTTATAACCCTTTATAAGGTCACCCTGTTGCCCCCGACGTTCTAAGAAAAAAAATCCCAGCCTTTTTGGCCTCTCCTTATAGATCAAACTCTCCCATTTTGATTGGGGGGAAGCCGTCTGACCTTGTGGGTTACATCTGTAACGCTGATTTCTCCACCTCCTCATGCTGCCTGGCTTGCTGCGTTCTTCCAGCCTCCTGCCTGTCTAGCCAGACCTTGTGGGGCAGGGGGAGCTGTCTGCCAGTTTGGTTTACATGGGGCTACTTCGACGTGTTTTTTTCACTCATTTTTTGAGGAATAGAAAAGTACTGAAGTGATTACAAAATGGGGATTCTGCACACAATCGTACATTCAGAATAGTATTAATGAGCAGGGACTTTGCCCCATTCATTGGACTTTTCATCATTGGACAGGGTTTCAAGAGGCCAGTGTCACAGAATCTGAGATAGAACTCCAAGTGGCACCGTCACCAAAGTCCCTGACAGATAGAAGACAGTGTGAGACTCATTTGTTGTACCTATATGTATATTATGTAGTTTAAGCAAGTAACTTTACTTACTTGTTTGCTTATGTCTCTAATATATATTAAGGAGATTAAGCTAATAAATTTGCTTCATCTTGAAGTGCAAGTGTCTTCTTGTACTAATGTTGATCAGACCTTAAAGAACCCATTAGCTACTTTCAGACCAACAATGCAGTTTCACTTTTATCTAAACATTTTGCTATTTCAGGATCATTTCAAAATGCGAAGATAACATTTGGATTCTTTCCAACATTGCCAGCCATCTTCATAAGTCCCTGTCTTCTCCGTTCTCACCCCCAACAACAATTCTGAGGACTACTTTGTCTCTAAAACTGCGATTATCCAATCCTTGTCCTGTCACACCCCTACTTTCGCCATATTCATTGGGTGAAACGTCCCCTCAGATTCTGAGGGTGGATCCTGATTTGAAAATTCTCATCCGTATTTTCAAATCCATCCTTGGCCTCACCCTTCCATAATTGCCTCCAGCCCCAACAACTCTTTAAATGATTGCTGCTCTTTTAATCTGGCCTTGTGATCTTCCCCGATATCAATAACTTGGCCATTTCATAGAATCCCTACAGTGTGGAACCAGGCCATTCAGCCCATTGAATCCACACTGACCCTCCAAAGAGCTTCCCACCGAGACCCACCCACATATCCTACGCTATCCCTCCATTTCCCAAGACTAAACCATGCAGCCTACCCATCCCTGGACACTACAGGCAATTTAGCATGGCCAATCCATCTGACCTGCATACCTTTGGACTATGGAAGGAACCTGGAGCAGCCAGGAGAAACCCACACAGGCACGGAGAGAATGCACAAACCCCACACAGACTGTTGCCTGAAGGTGGAATCGAACACATGTCTCTGGCACTGTGAGGCAGCAGTGTTAACCACTGAGCCACCATGCCACCCCAGTTGTGGCCAGTTGCCTGAGTTCCGAGTTCTGAAATTTCTTCCTTGCTTCAATTTCCTCCTTTACAATACCCCTTAAAATTTACCTTTTTAACCAAGTTTTCGGTCACCTGACCTGATATGTCTTTGTCCGGCTAGATCTCAAACTTTACTTCATAACTGTACAGTGAAGCAGCTTGGATTTACATAACAAGTCAGTTATGGGTGCTATATAAATACTGGTTGTGGTACATTGGAAGCTCGTTTTAAGTGGCCATTTTTAGATGGGCAGATATTTTAGATCATGAGATTTGAAAGCTTTCCAATAAATGAGCAGATTAATGACCCCAATGCTCCATTTCTCAGTTGCCAATTTCATCAGAACTGTTACACTTTAACATTCCATGCATCACTAAGTAACAGTATCAAAATGGTGCATGTAATAGATTTCTGAATCCTTTTAATCTGCTGTTATCTGGCCAATTAATTTCGTAAACCAGCATTTCACCAAATAAAGTAATTTTCCCACTGGGGATATTTTCTCGACAATCCTCTTAAAAGGAAAATGTCCCTATTTAGCAAATAACGCAATTCACATATCCCCTGCTACCCGTTTTGGAACAATTACCAATTGGTCTGCAAAAATTGTACTTGAATATATGTTTGAATGTGTGTGTATATATTTACAGATGAATAAATATGCTTTGATGATTGCCAAATTTAGAAAATTGTTTTCCTTCTTTATTCCCCCTCTCTATTGTGTTCTGGATGGGATCACATCACTCTATTTGAACTCAGAACAGCTCTAAGCTAGACATAATTAGTTCTGCTCTGGAGAAGGTTATATACAGAGATTTGGGAGGTGTTCAGTGAATATTACTACTAAGAATGACAATATTTAAACTTTGTTTCTTTATTTTTATACTAAGAGGGACTGTAAAGTTTAACTTATAACTTTGTTCCTTAATTTTTGTCCTTTGTACCTATGATTTTGTACCTAGATATCTTTGTATCCAAGATAGTGTCGGGAATGGCAACATTGTACATCTTTCACTGTACTCATCTAGGCGAAAGTGCAGATGCTGGAGATCAGAGTCAAGATTAGAATGGTGCTGGAAAAGCACAACAGGTCAGGCAGCATCCGGAGGAGCAGGAATATCAACGTTTCGGACAAAAGCCCTTCATCAGGAATCTTGACTGTACTCATCTACTTGAATGCATGTGAAAATAAAATTAATTCTTTGAGGGAGAAACAGTTTCCAGTTTCAGAAGCATCAGCAACCAGAGAACCCAGAGCTGAGATGTTTAGCAGAAGAACCAGGGAGGATATGAGGAATTTTATTTTGTTTTACACTCTGAAGTTGGGTATCATCGCAGTAAATGCAATTATAACAGTGGGTGCCTCTTAGTTCACAGTTCCAAAAGACTTTTTGGTATAGAACTATGGTTTCGAAAGATTTTTTTTCAAAGGAATTATAGAACATAGAACATAGAACATAGAACATTGCAGTGCAGTACAGGCCCTTGGGCCCTCGATGTTGCGCCGACCTGTCATACTAATCTGAAGCCCATCTAACCTACACTATTCCATGTATGTCCATATGCTTGTCCAATGACGACTTAAATGTACTTAAACTTGGCGAATCTACTACCGTTGCATGCAAAGCATTCCATACCCTTACTACTCTCTGAGTAAAGAAACTACCTCTGACATCTGTCCTATATCTATCACCCCTCAATTTAAAGCTATGCCTCCTCGTCACCATTCTTGGAAAAAGGCTCTCCCTGTCCACCCTATCTAACCCTCTGATTATCTTATATATCTCTATAAAGTTACCTCTCAGCCTTCTTCTCTCTAACAAAAACAGCCTCAAGTCCCTTAGTCTTTCCTCGTAAGACCTTCCCTCCATACCAGGCAACATCCTAGTAAATCTCCTCTGCACCCTTTCCAAAGCTTCCACGTCCTTCTTATAATGCTGTGACCAGAACTGTACACAATACTCCAAGCGCGGCAACACTAGAATTTTGTACAGCTGTAGCATAACCTCATGGTTCCGGAACTTGATCCCTCTATTAATAAAAGCAAAAACACTGTATGCCTTCTTCACAACCCTGTTAACCTGGGTGGATCTGTGTACCTGGACACTGAGATCTCTCTGCTCATCTACACTACCAAGAATCTTACCATTAGCCCAGTACTTTGCATTCCGGTTACTCCGACCAAAGTGAATCACCTCACACATGTCCGCATTAAACTCCATTTGCCACCTCTCAGCCCAGCTCTGCAGCTTATCTATGTCTCTCTGTAACCTACTACATCCTTTGTCACTATCCACAACTCCACCGACCTTAGTGTCATCTGCAAATTTACTAATCCACCCTTCTACACTCTCATCCAGGTCATTTATAAAAATGACGAACAGCAATGGACCCAACACTGACCCTTGTGGTATACCACTGGTAACTGGACTCCAAGATGAACATTTCCCATCAACCACTACCCTCTGTCTTCTTTTAGCTATCCAATTACTGATCCAAACTGCTATATCTCCCACAATCCCATTCCTCCGCAATTTGTACAATAGCCTACTGTGGGGAACCTTATCGAACGCCTTGCTGAAATCCATATACACCACATCAACCGGTTTACTCTCATCTACCTGTTTGGTCACCTTCTCAAAGAACTCAATAAGGTTTTTGAGGCACAACCTACCCTTCACAAAACTGTGCTGACTATCCCTAGTCAAATTATTCTTTTCCAGATGATTATAAATTCTATCTCTTTTAACCTTTTCCAACACTTTACCAACAACTGAAGTGAGGCTCACTGGTCTATAATTACCAGGATTGTCTCTACTCCCCTTCTTGAACAGGAGAACCACATTTGCTATCCTCCAGTCCTCAGGCACTATTCCTGTAGACAATGACGATTTAAAGATCAATACCAAAGGCTCGGCAATCTCCTTCCTGGCATCCCAGAGGATCCTAGGATAAATCCCATCCGGCCCAGGGGACTTATCTATTTTCACACTCTGCAGGATTTCTAATACCTCCTCCTTGTGAACCTCAATGTCTAGTAGCCTGTATCTCAGTAATCTCCTCGACAACACGGTCGTTTTCTAGAGTGAATACTGTTGAAAAGTATTCATTTAGTGCTTGCCCTTTCTCCTCTGACTCCACACAGAATCTCCCACTACAATGCTTGATTGGCCCTAATCTTAGTCTCATCATTCTTTTATTCCTTAAATACTATAGAAAGCCTTAGGGTTTACCCTGATCCTATCTACCAACAACTTCTCGTGTCTCCTCCTGGCTCTTCTGAGCTCTCTCTTTAGGTCTTTCCTGGCTACCTTGTAAGCCTCAAGCGCCCTAACTGAGCCTTCATATCTCATCCTAACATAAGCCTTCTTCTTCCTCTTGACCAGAGATTCCACTTTCTTCATAAACCACAGCTCCCGCGCTCTACAGCTTCCTCTCTGCCTGACAGGTACATACTTATCTAAGACACACAGTAGCTTTTTCTTGAATAAGCTCCACATTTCTAATGTGCCTATCCCCTGCAGTTTCCTTCTCCATCCTGTGCTTCCTAAATCTTGCCTAATTGCATCATTATTGCCTTTCCCCCAGCTGTAACTCTTGCCCAGTAGTATACACCTATCCCTTTCTATCACTAAAGTAAACCTAACAGAATTGTGATCGCTATCACCAAAGTGTTCACCTACTTCCAAGTCTAACACCTGGCCGGGCTCATTACCCAGTACCAAATTTAATGTGGCCTCGCCCATTGTTGGCCTGTCTACATACTGTGTCAGGAAACCCTCCTGCACACACTGGACAAACACTGACCCATCTACAGTACTCGTACTATAATGTTCCCAGTCAATATTTGGAAAGTTGAAGTCCCCCATGACAACTACCCTGTCTCTCTCACTCCTATCGAGAATCATCTTTGCTATCCTTTCCTCTACATTTCTGGAACTATTCGGAGGCCTATAGAAAACTCCCAACAGGGTGACCTCTCCTTTCCTGTTTCTAACTTCAGCCCATACTACCTCAGTTGACGAGTCTCCAAATATCCTTTCTGCAACTGCAATACTGTCCTTGACCAACAATGCCACACCCCCTCCCCCTCTTTTACCATCTTCTCAGTTCTTACTGAAACATCTAAATCCTGGAACCTGCAACAACCATTCCTATCCCTGCTCTAACCAAGTCTCCGAAATGGCCACAACATCGAAGTCCCAGGTACCAACCCATGTTGCAAGTTCACCCACCTTATTCCGGATGCTCCTGGCATTGAAGTAGACACACTTCAAACCAACTTCTTGCTTGCTGGTGCCATCTTGCGTCCCTGAAACTTGATTTTGGACCTCCCTACTCTCAACCTTTTCTATACTCGAACTACAATTTTGGTTCCCATCCCCTGCTGGATTAGTTTAAACCCACCCCAATAGCCTTAGCGAATTTCCCCCCCAGATATTGGTACCCCTCTGGTTCAGATGAAGACCATCCTGCTTGTAGAGGTCCCACCTACTCCAGAAAGAGCCCCAATTATCCAAGAATCCAAAACCCACCCTCCTGCACCATTCCTGTAGCCACATGTTCAATTCCTCTCTCTCCCTATTCCTCGCCTCACTAGCACGTGGCACGGGCAACAAACCAGAGACAAAAACTCTGTTCGTCCTTGCTCTAAGCTTCCATCCTAACTCCCTGAATTTCTGCCTTAAATCCCCATCTCTCTTCCTACCTATGTCACTGGTGCTTAGGTGGACCACGATTTGGGGCTGCTCCCCCTCCCCCTTAAGAATCTCAAAAACACGATCAGAGACATTACGAACCCTGGCACCTGGGAGGCAACACACCCACCATGAGTCTCTCTCGTCCCCACAGAACCTCCTATCTGTCCCCCTAACTATGGAGTCCCCAATGACTACTGCTCTGCTCCTCTTCCCCTTTCCCTTCTGAGCAGCAGGGACAGACTCTGTGCCAGAGCCATGTACCCCACTGCTTTCCCCTGGTAAGTCATCCCTCCCAACAGTATCCAAAATGGTATGCTTATTGTTATGGGGAATGGCCACAGGGGATCCCTGCACTGATAGCCGGTTCCCTTTCCATCCCCTGACTGTAACCCATCTGCCTTTTTCTTGTACCTTAGGAGTGATTACCTCCCTGTAACTCCTCTCAATAACCCCCTTTGCCTCCCGAATGATCCGAAGTTCATCCAGCTCCAGTTCCCTAACGCGGTTTTCGAGGAGCTGGAGTTGGGTGCACTTCCCGCAGGTGTAGTCAGCAGGGACACTGGTGGTGACCCTTACCTCCCACATTCTGCAGGAGGAACATTCAACTGCCCTAACCTCCATTCCCACTATTCTAAATTCCCAAAGAGACTGATGAAAAAATAAGGAATAAAAAAACTCATTACCTTATCAATCTGGCGCACAGGTCCTTTTTTTTGGTTAGAGGAGGAGGATGGATGGGAGACACTACCTGAGTGGTGTTTTGGGTAACGCAACCACACAAAAATATGTCTTCCCAGAAGTCCTTCGCTCCTCTCTCGCCGCTCTGGCAAAATGGAGGCTCGACTCCCGAGGTAAGTCCCTTTTAATGCGGGAAAGCTCACCCTTCCCGGCAGCCCTCGCCTCACCAATCCTTCTTAATTAAGGGAATTAAGGGAAGGTAACCGTAGTAATTGAGTTTTTTTTCCAATGAGTGTGTCTTTTTTTGTGGTAGACTTGACATTTAAGAAATGTATTTAATCACTTCATGGGTGCCAATTTTTGCCCAAGATGGATACTGGTTGTGTTTGGTTCTCTACCTCCTGATGCTGCCTGGCTTGCTGTGTTCTTCCAGCCTCCTGCTTGTCTACCTTGGTAGGTGTAAAGGTGGAAAGTGCTGCGAGGCGTTCATGTGTTGGTATCAGTTGGCGTCAAGGCCATGAATGGCCATGGGGACGCGAGAGGTGAGGGATGGAGAGAAACTTTATGCCTTGTTCTTTCTAAATATTCCTGGACAATGTAATGGCTCCCCAGGGCAGATATTCTTCCCAACCACCTCTGCACCCGACAGTCTCCACCCTGCTTCAGGTACTGTTGACCCAACTCCCAGAGGACCATCTCCTCTTGCCCAACTCCAAGAATAACTTCTGAAGGTCCGTGGTGCTTTCTCGCAGGCTGGGTTTGTGGAACTGAGCATTGTCCCAACACTGGAGCAAAAATTCAGACCTAGTGATCATAATGGTCTGTTTTCAAATGGCAGATCATTGTATAACAGTCCACCTCTATGATATTGGCAAACAAGACCAACTCAAGATTAATGTGTGTCAACCTCTCCTTAATAGTACAAACTTCTTAAGAATATGTATCCCATCTTGGGTCCCTGAAATGAGTGGGGAACCAAACTAAGTGCCAACTTAAAAATTATGGAAAATGACAGAATCGAGTTAACATTGGAGTAGATAAAAATAGTGTAGAGCTCTTTCCATTACTTTATGTGTTACTCCTGATGAACTTTAAAATAGCCTATAATGGTTCATCTACTTAAGCCTTGCATGCTGTTGTAAATCACTTGATCATAGGGCTGAATGATCCTTTATCTTGTTTAGGGATTCATGCAATTTACTGTGCATGGATTGGCACTGTATTCTTTCTTCAAGAACAAACATTGAAAGCAATTGCAGTTCTGAAGAAGGGTCACTGGACCCGAACCGTTAACCCTGCTTTCTCTCTCCACAGAAGCTGCCAGGGCTGCTGAGTTTCTCCAGCAATTTCTGTTTTTGTTTCTGATTTCCAGCATTCGCAGTTCTTTTTTTTGTTGTCAAAGGTAATTTGTCAATCCTGAGGATGTAGTTATTTAAATCCCAAATTCCTTCCTTTCTTCCTTCAAGGTGATAGGAATTCTTGACTGAGAATTGTCAATGCAGATCTGAAAAATGATTGTACAAGGAAATTATATGGAAAGAAAGTCCGCTGAAGAGTATGGAGTGCAAAACAAGGATTAGACTACTTTTTAAAGTTTGCTGACTGGGTGTGAGGGCGCTAGGAAGTCCAGTATTTATTACACATTCTGAATTACCCTTGAGAAGATAAAAACATAGAAAATAGGAGCAGGAGTAGGCCATTCAGCCCTTCAAGTCTGCTCCGCCATTCAATACGATCATGGCTGATCATCCAGTATCCTGTTCCTGCTTCCTTCCCATATCCTTTGATCCCTTTAGCTCTAAGAATTATATCTAACTCCTTCTTGAAAAGATTCAATGTTTTGGCATCAATTGCTTTCTGTGACAGAGAGTTCCGCAGACTCACCACTCTCTGGGTGAAGAAATTTGTCCTCATCTCCGTCCCAAATGGCTTATCCTGTGTCCTTAAACTGTGACTCCTGGTTCTGAATTCTCCACTCATCGGGGATGTCCTTCCTGCATTTACACTGTCTAGTTCTGTTAGAAGTTTAGAAGTTTCTATGAAATCCTCTCCTTGTTCTTCTGAACTCCTGTGAATATAGTTCTAACTGACCCAATCTCTCTGGTGGTGGTGAACTGCCTTCTTGAGATGCTGCGGTCCATTTGATGTAGGTAGAGCCACACTGCTTGTTATTTTCTGTAGATTTGATTGAAGGAATGGGCTTCTTAGGCCATTAGAACATAAAAGTCAACCATGTTGTTCTGGGTCTAGATTTAAGAGTAGGTCTGACTGACTCAGAAGGGAACATTTCCACCACTGTAGGTCGTCAGTGGACGATCTAGTTATCAAACCCAAGATGTCAGAAGAGAGCCTGTCTGTAATCTCAAAGGCTACCCAGTAGCCAATTAACCCTGGGAGCAGCATTAGTTGGTTGGAGATGGGTTTATGACTCTCAGGAGAAAGTCACATGTTATAGGTAAGACGTAGGCCAGCCAGGTGATCATGCCCTTCTGCATTTCAACAGTGCCACCAGGAACAGTGGCCACTGTTGGGACAACATGCAGTTCCACCACACCGACAGATCCACGTTAGGCTGGAGGAGGGTTGACATTTCGAGCATACGTTCTTCATCAGGAATGTGCTCTTCATATAATTCCTGATGAAGAGCTTATGCTCGAAACATTGAATCTCCTGCTCCTCAGATGTTGCCTGACCGGCTGTGCTTTTTCAGTACCACGCTTTTTGACTCTGATCTCCAGCATCCGTAGTCCTCACTTTTCTCCACGTTAGGGCTGGGTCGTGTTTGAGGGGTAGGTGGGAAATGGACAATAGTTGGGCCCTGGTGTGGGGCCTGAAGGTGTGAGGGGACAGGATTCAAGAGGCTGGGGTGGGTGTTTATGATGGGTTTGAAAGCCAGGAAGGAACTTTGGCAGTTATCTCCATTTTTAAAAATACCTCTTATTTTTATTCATTCATGAGATGAGGGTGTTGCTGGCTAGGCCAGCATTTATTGTCCATCCCTAATTGCCTGGAGGGTAATTAAGAAGCAATCACATTGCCATGGTTCTGTAATCACATGTATGCCAGATCAGATGAGGGTGACAGATTTTCTTCCCTGAAAGACATTACTGAACCAAATGGGTTTATACGACATGTTCACACTGTCACCATTGCACTAACTTCTTGATCTAATTTTTTTTTAAGATTGAAGTCAAATTTAACCATCTGCCTTGGTGAGATTAGAACCCATGTCGCAAAAATATTAGTCTGGTGTTCTGCATTGCTAGTCGCATGACATTGCCACCATTCCCACTAGCTCCCTGTTTGGCCCAGGGAGACTCTCCCAACCCAACACTAGCCCAGGCAGCTAAAGGCATGGACCTTTCCAACAGGAATAAGGTCCTTAATGGCTGTATAAGAGCCTCAAAAGGCCCAGGGCTGGGCAAGCCACAGAATGTCTCCCCCATTCCCAATTTTATTGTGGTGGGGGCAGGGTTGGGTTGTTACGTGGTGGACACAGAACCTGCTGACCTTTATAAGCCCATCCCCCACCATGCTTAGTGAGGTAAGCACATAATGTGGCCCCATAGCTGGTTTTGTTTTCTAACAGGACTAACCAATTTAACAAAAACATTAAGATGTTAATTAAGTCAATAGGAGTTGATGGAAATAAAATGCACTCTAAGCAGTATTTGAATACATGCCAAGAAGCTAAAAGAAAACATCATAGAGAACATTAAGGACCTTGGATGCATTATTGTTGTACAATAAATGAATTGATCCACAAATTTTCAGAAAGAGACAGTATAAGCAATTAATGGTCCACAGAGATAGACCGTAAGTCTTAAAAGGCAGCGCATACGTACAAACAGGGAGACAGATCTTAGGATACAAAAAAAGGTCAAATTTATCATTAGGCTAGGTTTAAGCAAAGTCACTCTGAATGACAAGAGCCAGTCACAGGTAGGAATCCTGCAGTGAGTAACTTACCTCCCCAAAGCCTGTCCATCATCTACAAGACACAAGTCAGGATTGTAATGGAATACTCCCCACTTGTGCCTGGATAGTGCAGCCCCAACAACACTCAAGAAGCTTGACACCGTCCAGGACATAGGCAAAAGGTGAGGACTGCAGATGCTGGAGATCAGAGTCAAGATTAGAGTGGTGCTGGAAAAGCACATCAGGTCAGGCAGCATCCAGGGAACAACCCTTCGTGATGAAGAGCTTTTGCCCGAAACGTCGATTTTCCTGCTCCTCGGATGCTGCCTGACCTGCTGTGCTTTTCCAGCACCACTCTAATCTTGATTACCGTCTAGGACATAACAATCCCCTGATTGGTACTACTTTGACAAACATCCACTCCTACCACCACGGATTCTCAGTAGTAGCAGTATATGCTATCTTGAAGACGTCCCCGCAGGAATTCACCAAAGATCCTGAGACAGCACCTTCCAAACCCATGACCACTTTCAGCTAGAAGGTCAAGGGCAGCAGATATTTGCAAACACCAGCATCTGCAAGTTCGACTCCAAGTCACTCACCATCCCAACTTGGAAATATATCGCCATTCCTTCAGTGTTGCCGGGTCACAATCCTCCAATCCCCACCCTTAAGGTGTTTCGGGAATGAAGAAGGGCTTATGCCCGAAACGTCGATTCTCCTGCTCCTTGGATGCTGCCTGACCTGCTGCGCTTTTCCAGCAACACATTTTTCAGCTCTGATCTCCAGCATCTGCAGACCTCACTTTCTGCCCAAAAGTATTAACCTGGTTCTCTGCATTACTAGTTGTGTGACATTCCCACTATTCCAGGGAGACTGTCCCAACCCGACACTAGCCCAGGCAGTATAGTTTTCTTTCATTATTAAGGGAATACATCATCAAACATTTACTTTTCTTAGACTGGTCACTATCTGTATAAGCTGGGTGCTGTGATTTCTTAGAAGAAGTTAAGGACTGCAGATGCTGGAGATCAGAGTTAAAAAGCGTAGCGCTGGAAAGGATGCTGCCTGACCGGCTGTGCTTTTCCAGTGCCACACTTTTTGACTCTGCTCTGGTTTCTTCCCACAGTCCAGAGAAGTGCAGGCCAGGTGGATTGACCATGGTAACTGCAGGGTGATGTGGATAGAGTAGGGTCTAAGGTCTGGGTGGGATGCTCTTTAGAGGGACAGGCCCGATGGCTGAGTGGGGTCTTTCTGCACTGTAGGGATGCTATGATTATAAGTACCGTAACTATCTTTTTAGTACCATGTATTCTGTGATACTGTATTCATTTTTTATAAAGTTAAAAATCACACAACACCAGATTATAATCCAACAGGTTTAATTGGAAGCACACTAGCTTTCGGAGCGACGCTCCTTCATCAGCCTGATGGAGCGTCGCTCCAAAAGCTAGTGTGCTTCCAATTAAACCTGTTGGACTATAACCTGGTGTTGTGTGATTTTTAACTTTGTACACCCCAGTCCAACACCGGCATCTCCAAATCATGTTCATTATTACAGTGTCATAGTACCTGTGGTGGCTCAGTGGTCAGCACTGTTGCCTCACAATACCAGCAACCCAGGTTTGATTCCCTGCTCAGGCGACTGTCTGTGTGGAGTTTGCACATTCTCCCTGTGTCTGCGTGGGTCACCTCTGAGTGCTCTGGTTCCTCCCACTGTCCAAAGATATGCAGGTTAGGCAGATTGGCCATGACAAATTGTCCACGGATGTGCAGGCTAGATGAATTAGCCATGGAAAATGCAGGGATGGGCTGGATTTGGGTGGGATGCTGTTCAGAGGGTTGGTGTGGACTTAACGGGGCGAATGGCCTGCTACCACACTGTAGGGATCCTGTGATTTCGTCTGCACCACAAAAAATACACAAAATCTACCCCAGGGCCCACTTTCCAGCACAAGGCCATTACCTTGCACATGATAACATTTCAAGTGATCAATTATTTTTTAAAGATTGTGAGGTTTCTGGCCTCAAATTCTCTCCCCAGCAGTGCATTCCACATCTCTACCACCCCCTGAGTGAATGAAGATTTCCCCTGTAGCAGTCCCCTTAAACCTTCTGCCGTTCACATTAAGTGTCTCCCCCACCCCCTTGTTCTTGACCCAACGACTAAGGGAAACAGCTGCTTCCTATCCACCCTTCACAAGGTCCTTCTCTATCCTGTAATGTAATTTGGAATTAATTTTACAATTACTATCGATTAGCAATTACCAAAAACTTGTAGTCTCATGCTTATTTCCTCACAAGACCACATCCTGGCAACAATATCCTAGAATTCTTAAGTGGGGACATTTGTAAACTTAAAAAAAGTAGTTGTGACTGCTATTATATGCTGGTAGATATTTCCTAATGTGGGATCATTTTACTGGCTTTAACATTCCTAGCCGGGGTGGGGGAGGGGGACATTTCATTGTGGGACCCAGTCTACAGCTCGTGAAGCTGACTACGTCCCTCTATAGATCTGCAATTTTTCCAAGTTGAGCTTTAATTTGAATTTTTTTTCCTTTTTTTTTTCCTCCCACACACTACCGCCTAACTGCAGTAGTGCTTATTTCCACCCCGCACCCATGTTGTGTGTGTACAGGTGTGACTCACAGTGAGAGACACAAGGTGCACGAATCTTAATTCAATTTCCACCACCAGGAAGAAAAGAAACACCCAAGTGGCCAGTGACAAGCGTTGCCCCGAGTTGAGCTTTAAAGCTGACAATAAGTTTGACTGGGCAGGGGTGTTGAGCTGGAGGAGGGGTTGGTGTAATGATTGCAGAGCCATCCTGCCTCAGCTTCTGCTCTACTGGGAACGCACTGTCCTTTCCCACTCGTGGTCTGGTCTCAGAACGTTCCTGGGGAAGGTGGCGGAGGGTGGTGGAAGTGGGGGAGGGTCGCAGAATCCTGCCCAACCACACATTAACACATGGCATTAGATCTCCCGGAACGTGGGAAACATTCCAGCAATGCCGTGATTGACTGTGTGGTGTGGTGCCCTCTGGAGGTGAAGTCACGCATTTCTGTTTTTGGCTTCATTGTAGGCATGATGTGTAAGGTGGGGTAATCGAATTTTTTATGTTCAGATGGGACTGCATAGTTTGCATATTCCCAAAAGCCATTCAGTGCTAATGACAGCAATTTCAAAAATATTTGTTGAAGCTTCAGTAAAGCTAGGAAATTCCCTGTGAATTTCAGATCCTAGATTTTCAATTGGCCTCATGCAATCCCTCACATTTATTTTTCACTATTACCAAATCCAGAGCAGTTTTCTTACAGTGATATTAATTTGCACAAGTATTTTCTTTGGTTCTGCTTTTAAGGGGATACACATGGCAAGTACTTTACACAGAGGGTGGTATGTGCCTGGAACGCATTGCCAGCAGAGATAGTAGAGGCAGGCACAGTAGATTCATTTAAGATGCGTCTGGACAGATGCATGAGTAGGGGAGCAGAGGGATACAGATGCTTAGCAATTGGACGACAGGTTTAGACAATGGATTTGGATTGGCTCAGGCTTGGAGGGCCGAAAGGCCTGTTCCTGGGCTGTAAATTTTCTTTGTCCTTTGTCCTTTTGTGATTAGGGAGAGGAAAGTATTGTGATAGTTGACTGATGTTGGGATGTAAGTGTATCTTGATACTGGGGTAAGGGCTAGATTGAGGTCACCTGCGATAGCCATCTAAATGCAGATGTTGAGGCAATACTCAATGCAGCCTCCTTTAGAAAGAATACAACTTAGGTGATTTAAATGCTACTTGGATGATATTTAAATGCAGCGGTGGGGGAGGGATTGGAAAAATGAGCAGAATTATTTTCATTTAGGGATTTTTTTAGGATCTGGAATGCTGGAAAGAAAATGAGCGTTGAATAAATTTAAATGAGAAACCTACAACCAGATGGAGAAAAAGTAGAGGATGCAACTAATTATGACTTGCTGTCTTCAAATAGCTAGCACAAGTGCAATGGGCTGAATGGTCTCCTCCAGCACTGGATTTTGTCCCAGTGACAGTGAAGGAGCAGTTCCACACTGAGGTTATATGCTACCATAGAATCCCTATCATGTAGAAGTAGGCCATTCAGCTCATAATGACCTTTCAAAGAACATCTCACCCAGACCCACACCCCTACCCTTTCTGCTAACCCACCTAGCCTGCAAATCCCTGGACACTATGAGCAATTTAGCATGGCCAATCCACCTAACCTGCACATCTTTGACCTCTGTGGGAGGAAACCAGAGCAACCACATACAGACATTAGGAGAATGTGCAAACTCCACACAGTCGCCTGAGGGTGGAATCGAACCTGCATCCCTGGCACTGTGAGGCAGCAGTGCTAACCACTGAGCCACCCCAATCCAGACACCATCCTGGAAAGCAGAAGAAAATATGGACAAAGGCCACAGGCCTCTTAATATATACCAGTGCATCAGCCTTTCATCCCGAGCCTCTTGCTTTGGTTGGATTGAGTGTATCTCAGTTGTGGGCAAGTAGAAGGGGTCGGGGTCATGGGTGAGCTAAAAATCTTTCTCGGAGTACAATCACCAAACACTGCCTGATTCTCTAACAGTATCTCGGTCAACATTTATTGCTCATCTGTAATTGTTCTCACAATGTAAGGTTCACTATGCCATTCAGAGGACTGTTAAAAGTCAACACATAGCAATAGGTCTCACATCCTATGTAACAACTGTCCAAGCATATTTCCTTCCCTACGGGACATCAGTAAACCTGTTATGTTATCAGAAGTCACACGTCACCAGCTTATAGTCCAACAGGTTTATTTGAAATCACAAGTTTTTGAAACACCACTCCTTCACCTGGTGAAAGGGGCAGTGCTCTGAAGCTTGTGATTTCAAATAAACCCGTTGGACTATAACCTGGTCTTGTATGACTCCTGTCTTTCTCCACTCGAGTCCAACACCGGCACCTCCACATCACTGTAATGTCACCATGAGAGTAGCTTTTTATTCTGGATTTTACTTCATTCGAACTTCCCCTGCTGACACTGTAACCCAGGTTTGCATACATGAGCCTCAGGCCCTGGGTTACTAGTCCATTGATGTTAACATTACATAAGTGCCTCCTCATGCTTACCTACACTCACCTACAGGTACACTAATCAAGAAAGCACACCAACGCCTCTACTTCCTCAGCAGAATGGCACAGTAGCTCAGTGGTTAGCTCTGCTGCCTCACTACCAGGGTTTGATTCCAGCCTCGGGCAACTGTCTGTGTGAGTTTGCACATTCTCCTCATATCTGCTTGGGTTTCCTTCGAGTATTCTGGTTTCCTACCACAGACCAAAGATGTGCAGGTTAGGTGGATTGGCCATACTAAAATTGTCCATAGTGCCCAGGGATGTGCAGGTTGGGTGGATTAGCCATGGGAAATGCAGGATTACAGGGATAGGGTAGAGGGATGTGTCTGGAATGGGATAGTCTTCGGAGAGTTGGTGTGGACTCAATGGGCCAAATGGCCTTCTTCCACACTATAGGGATTCTATCATTCCAAGGCTAAGGAAATTCAGCATGCCCACAATGACTCTTGCCAATTTTTATAGATGCACCATAGAAAGCACATTATCTGGATACATCACAGCTCAGTATGGCAACTGCTCTGCACAAATTGCAAGAAATTACAGAGAGTTCTGAACGCAGCTCAGTCCATGATGAAAACCAGTCTTCCATCCATTGACTCCGTCTATACTTCCCACTGCCTCAGGAAAGCAGCCAACATAATCAAACACCCCTCCAACCCCGGTTACACTCTCTTCCACTCTCTCCCATTGTGCACAAGATACAAAAGTTTGAAAACATGTATCAAGAACAGCTTCCTCCCTGTATATTAGAGTTGATCTTTCTCTGCACTTTTTCTGTAGCTGTAACATTATATTCTGCATTCTGTTCTGTTATCCTGATGTACTTAAGTAAGGTATGATTTATCAGGTTAGCACGCAAAACAATAGTTTTCACTGTACCTCGGTACATGTGACAATAACAAATCAAATCAAATCAAAACCTGATTGAACAAATGGTGACCACAAGCCCCAATGAGTCTGTGTCAGCTCTTTGGAAAGGAGGTCCATTATCATATAATCTGAGTCCTGGAGGAGTCTATACAACCCATTGTGTCCATGTTGACTCTTTGAAGAAAGCAAGCCATATTTAGCTGCATCCTCTGCTTTTTCTCTATTTGGTTATGTGTTCCTGATTTCAAGTTATTTGTAGAGTCAAATTCCATCACCTTTTCACGTAGAGCTTTCCAGACCCTAAAAATTCTTGGAATGAAAATGAACTGATTTCATCGCCAATTGTATACTTAAACTTTATCTTCTTTCCCAGATCTTTCCTCACAGTACTGCATAATTTGGCAAACTGAAGGTTAGAAATAAATGTGAACACTGTGATGTCAGGAGTGTCAAAGATGTATTTCTTGGCTGAGATAGACAGTGTTTGAGGAAGCTGGCATTGGGGTGAGGGGTTAGGAGATGTGCTGGAGATCTTCCTGGAGAATGTTAGCAGGCCATTATAGTCACTTACACCGGAATCTGCCAGGAATATTCTATGAGGCCATTACAAATAGGAACAGGAGTAGGCTATTTGGCCTCTTGAACATGCTCCACCACTGAATAGGAACTTCACTCATTCAACATTTCTCATATCCATTTTCCTGCTCTTTCCCCATAACTCTTGATTCCCTGATTGACTAAGAATCTATCTCAGCCTTAAATATACTCAAGGGCTCTGTCCCATAGCTCTGTGGCAAGGAGTTCCAAAGACTCACAATCTTCTGAGAGAATAAATTCCTCCTCATCGCAGTCTTAAATTGGTGTCCCTTAATTCTAAGACTATGCCCTCTGGTCCTCGACAATCCCTTGAAGGGAAATATCCTCTCAGTGTTTACCCTGTCAAGCCCCTTGAGAATCTGGTATATTTCAATGAGATCAATCACATTCTTCTAAACTCCAGTGAGTAGACCCAACCTGTTTAACCTTTGCTTATGAGATAATCCCTCCATACTTCTCTGAACTGACTACAATTAAATAGTATCTTTCCTTAAAAATAGGGGCCAAAACTGTTCTCAGTTCTCCAAATGTGGTCTTATCAGCACCTTGTACAGTTGCAGTAAGACTTCCTTACTCTTTTACTCCAACCCTCTTGAAATAAGATCTAACATTCCATCAGCCTTCAGATTACCTGCTGCACCTCAATGCTAGATTTCTGAGTTTCGTGTCCCAAGTCCTTTTGTGTAGTAGCTTTCTGCAGTTTTTCTCTATTTAAATAATATTCTGTTCTTTTGATCTCCTTTCCAAAATCACCAACTTCACATTTTCCATTTGCCCACCTGCCCACGACCTGCCAAATTTAAAAAAAAACTCAAATCCTCTCTAAACCTCTCTTGGGCGGCACGGTGGCACAGTGGTTAGCACTGCTGCCTCACAGCGCCAGAGATCCGGGTTCAATTCCCGACTCAGGCGACTGACTGTGTGGAGTTTGCACATTCTCCCCGTGTCTGCGTGGGTTTCCTCCGGGTGCTCCGGTTTCCTCCCACAGTCCAAAAAGATGTGCAGGTCAGGTGAATTGGCCATGCTAAATTGCCCGTAGTGTTAGGTAAGGGGTAAATGTAGGGGTATGGGTGGGTTGCGCTTCAGCGGGGCGGTGTGGACTTGTTGGGCCGAAGGGCCTGTTTCCACACTGTAAGTAATCTAATCTAATCTAAACCTCTTGCTCCTTACTTAAAACTTCATCTCCAGTCATTTATCCATTTGTTAAGAGGCAACTCTTTATGTCATCATCATCATTGGCAGTCCCTCAGAGTGAGTCAGTAGATGGCTGTACAGAACAATGCATTCCCAGATGCTCCTCCTCCACTTTGATTAGGTTAGATTCCGTACATTGTGGAAACAGGCCCTTTAGCCCAACAAGTCCACACCGACCTCCTAAGAGTAACTCACCCAGACCCATTTCCTGCCGACTAATGTACCTAACACTATGGGGCAATTTAGCATGGCAAATTCTCCTAACCTGCACATCCTTTGGACAGTGGGAGGAAACCAGAGCACCCAGAGAAAACCCCACAGGCACGGGGAGATTATGCAAACTCCACACAGACAGTCACCCGAGGCTGGAATCGAATGGCCTTGGGCCAGTGATTCCCAGGTGTTTGTGTGAATGCTGCGCCCTCTCCATGACCCTCATAATGTTTTGTTTGCCTCAATCAGGTCTGCCCCTCAGCCATCTCTGCTCTAAGAAAAATAAGGAAAAAACTTAAAAGGGTTTACCAAGCTTTTGAAAGGCAACATGTGGGCGGCACGGTGGCACAGTGGTTAGCACTGCTGCCTCACAGCGCCAGAGACACGGGTTCAATTCCTGCCTCAGGCAACTGTCTGTGTGGAGTTTGCACATTCTCCCTGTGTCTGCGTGGGCTTTCTCCGGGTGATCCAGTTTCCTCCCACAGTCCAAAAATGTGCAGGTTAGGTGAATTGGCCATGCTAAATTGCCCGTAGTGTTAGGTAAGGGGTAAATGTAGGAGTCTGGGTGGGTTGCTCTTTGGATGGTCGGTGTGGGCTTGTTGGGCCGATGGGCCTGTTTCCACAATGTAAGGGATCTAATCAAATGAAAGTTAAATGCATAACGTGAGCTGTGACTCACCTGTTAATCACTGAAGTGTCAAGTGACCTTGGAAAGGAGACAAGGAAAGATTGAAAAGTGATAAGGGACAAGACTTTAATAGGAATTACTTTCAAAACTCAGCTGTTCTGGCAGCATCTGTGGAGAGAAAGCAGAGTTAACGTTTCAGGTCAGGTGACCTTATAAACCCATCAGGCATAGGAGCAGAAATTTGACCATTCAGCCCATTGAGTATTCTCTGCCGTTCAATTAAGTTTCTCAACCCCATTCTCCAGCTTTCTCCCCGTAACCCTTGATCCCGTTGACAATCCCGTTGTCTTAAGTGCAGTCAATGGTCTGGTCTCCACAGCCTTCTACGGCAGTGAATTCACAGACTCACATTCTCTGGCTGAAGAAGTTCCTTCTTATCTCATTCTAAAGGGTCTTCCCTTTACTCTAAGGCTGTGCCCTTGGGTCCTTGACTCTCCTACTAGTGGAAACATCATCTCAACATCCATTCTGTCCAGGCCTTTCAGTATTCTGTAAGTTTCAATTAGATTCCCCTTCATCCTTTTAAACTCCATCAAGTATAAACCCAGAGTTCTCAAACATTCTTCATCTGTTAAGCTTTGCATTCCTGGGACCAGTCTCGTGAACCTCCTCCAAATTTGGTCCAGGGCCAGTCCATCCTTCCTAAGATATGGGGCCCAAAGCTGCACACAATATTCCAAATGTGGTCTGACCAGTGCCTTATAGACCCTCAGCAGTACATCTCCGCGTTTATAGGAGAATGTGAGGGCTGCAGATGCTGGAGATCAGAGTTGAAAAGTGTGGCGCTGGAAAAGTCATAGCAGGTCAGGCAGCATCCGAGGAACAGGCGAGTTGATGTTTTCAGCATGAGCTGTTCATCAGGAATGAGGTCCACCCCCTCAGGCCCACACCCATCAGGCCCACCCCCCCTTGGCCCATCCCCCAGGCCCACCCCCTCAACTCCACACCCATCAGGCCCACACTCCCCCCGTTCTCCCCTTAGGCCCACCCCTATCAGGCCCAGCTCCCCAGGCCCACCTCCTCAGACCCACTCCTCAGGACCACTCCCTGAGGGCCACCCCCCCAGGCCCACCCCCTCAGGGTCACCCCATCAGGGCCACTGCCTCAGGGCTACCCCTCAGGTCCACCCCTTCAGGCATCAGAGCCACCCCCACATTCCCAATGAAGAGCTTATGCTCGAAACATCGACCCTCCTGCTCCTCAGATGCTGCCTGACTGGCTGTGCTTTTCCAGCACCACACTTTTCGATCCCTCCTTTTATATTCAAATCCTCTCAAGATAAATGCCAACCTTGCATTTGCCTTACTAACTACTGACTCAACCTGCAAGTTTACCTTGAGAGAATCCTGGAGACAAACTCTCAAGTCTCTTTGCACTTCAGATTTCTGAATTTTCTCCCCATTTAGAAAGTAGTCCATGCCTCTGTTCTTCCTCCCAAAGTGCATGACCTCACATTTTCCTTCTTCAGAACTGATGATGCAGAAGAATGAAGCTTTTTGCTTTCACTGCCAGACAAACTTGGTTTGGGAGAGATGGGGTCTGTTTGCTGAGGCAACACTGTTCTAGAGTTCATTTCTGTCTTCCAGGGCATCTGCATGTGTCAGAAAAACAGCAGGAATGTACTGTTGAGGCTATATGAGGCACTAGTCAGAAGGAATTTGGAATATTATGAGCAGTTTTGGGAGCCGCATTTAAGGAAAGATGTGCTGGTCCTGGAGGGGGATCAAGTGGAGGTTTACAAGAAAGATCCTGGAGATAAAGAGCTTGTCATAAGAGGAATAGTTGAGGACTCTGAGACTTATTCTTCGGAGTTGAGAAAGATGAGGGTGATTTCACTGAAACTTACAGAATACTGAGCGGCCTGGATACAGTGGGTGGTGGAGAAGATATTTCCAGCAGTAGGAAAGACTAGAACACAAGAGCACAGCCTCAAAGTGAAGGAACAATCCTTTAGAACTGAGATGAGGAGATATTCCTTCAGTCAGACGGTGGAACTTTTTCTCATTCATTCACTTGTGGTATATGGGCATCACCAGCATTGATAGTCCATCTCTATCTGCCCTTGAGAAGGAGGTGAGCTGACTTCTTGAACCACTGTAGTCCACCTGCTGTGGGTTGACCCACAATGTCGTCAAGGAGGATATTCCAGGATCTTGACCCAGCAACAGTGAACGAACGGCGATAAATTTCCAAGTTTGGATGATGAGTGACTTGGAGGGGAACTTTGTGGTGTTCCCATGTATCTGGTATCCTTGTTCTTCTGGATGGAAGTGGTCATGGCTTTGGAAGGTGCTGTCTCAGGATCTTTGGTGAATTTCTGCTGAGCATCTTGCAGACATTACACACTGCTGCTACCCAACATCAATGTGGAATGTGGCGTATTCAAACGGGCTGCTTTGTCCTGGACGGTGTCATGCTTGAGTGTTGTTGGAGCTTCACCCATCCAGGCGAGTGGACAGGGTTGGGGCGGTGTTCCATCACATTCCTGATTTGTATTTTGTGGATGATGGACAGACTTTGGGGAGTCAATAGGTGAGGTACTTACCACTGTATTCCTCACCTCTGACCTGCTCCTGTAGCCACTATATTCATATGGAGAGTCTAGTTGAATTTCTGATCAATGGTAGCCCCCAGAATGTTGATAGTGGGGAATTCAGTGATGGTAACACCACTGAATGTCAAAGGGCTGTGGTTAGACTGTCTCTTATTGGAAATGGTAATTGCCTGGCATTTGTGTATTGCGAATTTTACTTGCCACAGAAGGCTGGGAAGGCCAACTCTTTGAGTGTTTTTAAGACAGAGATAGATAGGTTCTTGATTAATCAGAGGATCAAAAATTGTGGGGAGAAGGCAGGAGAATGGGGTTGAGAATCCTATGAGCCATGATCAAATGGTGGAACAGACACAATGAGCCAAATGACCTAATGTAGGTAAAAACAAGGACTGCAGATGCTGGAATCCAGAGTCTAGATTAGAGTGGTGCTGGAAAAGCACAGCAGGTCAGGCAGCATCCGAGGAGTAGGAAAATCGACATTTTGGGCAAAAGCCCTTCATCAGGAATAGAGGCAGGGTGCCTGCAAAGTGGAGAGATAAATGAGAGGGGGGTGAGGGTGTGGAGAAAGTAGCATAGAGTACAATAGGTGAATGGAGGTGGGGTTGGAGGTGATAAGTCAGAGAGGAGGATGGGGGAAGGTAGCAAAGAGTAGGACATGGTTGAAGACCTTCAGGGCAGAGGAGATGACCAGGGGATTGCAGTGGGAGAGAGACCTATTGTACTCTCTGCTACTTTCTCCGCACCCCCAACCCCCTCTCATTTACCTCTCCACCCTGGAGGCTCCCTGCCTCTATTCCTGATGAAGGGCTTTTGCCCGAAACGTCGATTTTCCTGCTCCTCGGATGCTGCCTGACCTGCTGTGCTTTTCCAGCACCACACTAATCTATAGACAAATGGCCGAATGCCCTCATTCTGCTCCTATATCTTATGGTCTATGATCTAAAACGAGAAGCCCTCCAAAGCTTGAAGTAAGCAATACTTTAACTTCCCCTCCTGGGGAAGTAAGAAGAAACATTAAAGCAGGGCACCTTTAAAATCAGCAATAACCTCCATCTAGAGGGATGAGGACAGCGAAGCATTACCTGCAAGTTCCCCTCCATCTACTCACCGTCCTGACATAGAAATGTATCACAGTTCCTTCACTATCGCTAGTTCAAAATCCTAGAACTAACGTCTGTAAGGCTTATGGACTGCAGAGGTTCAAGAATTGGAGGTGCCAGTGTTGGACTGTGGTGGACAAAATTAAAAAGGCAGTTCACCACCACCTTCTCAAAAGCTTTAAATACTGCCTTAGTTCTGCTATTGATGAATAAATTGCAAAGCGGGAATGAAGGTTTTGGCCTGATGTCTTGTGCCATGTCTGAACCAGCTGAAGGGAGTGCAGGAACAAGGATGTCTTGCTGCAATTATACTGGGCACTGGTGAAGTCTCACCTAAAATATCATGTTCAATTTTGGTCTCCTTATCTGAGGAAGGATGCTCTTGCTAGAGAGGGAGGACAGCAAGGGTTTACCAGACGGATTTCTGGGCTGGCAGGACTGGTGTATGAGGTGAGACGGTTGGTCAGGATTATATTCACTGGAGTCGATAATAATCTGAAGCGGTCTCATAGAAACCTATAAAACTCTACAGGGCTAGACTGAATGGCTGCGGAAAGGATGTTCCTGATGGCGGGGTAGTCCAGAATCTGGCGGTCTTAGTTCAAGGCTAAGGGGTAAACCTTTTACGACTGACATGTGGAGAAATTTCTTCACTGGGTGAGTGATGAGCCAGTGAAAGAAAGCGGATGAGGCAAAAACATTGAGTTTTCAAGAAGGAGGTATATATAGCTGTTGTGGCTAAAGGGAATGGAGGGGTAAGGTGGATTGAGCTCGATGATCAGCCATGATCATATTGATAGCGGAACAGGCTTAAAGGGTTGAATGGCCTACTCTTACCTCTATGTCCGTCATGGACCCGCAGTGATATATGGAACATAGTTTGGGAACCACTGTGAATGCCAAATGCAAGTCTTTAATCCACAGCCATAGCAACGCTGCAAACTTTGTAGTCAGCCAAATGTACAAAATCTGCTTGTACTTGTGCGAATCCACACACACAAATCAATTTTCTGATGATCTAAGTGGAACCGTCTCAGTGATAATGAAACCAGTTTCTGCAGAATAATATTAGTTCCAGTGAGAGGTCGAGTTAGGCAACGTAATTTTCAACTGGGCCATGAGAGGGAGCTCTTGAATGGTGTCAGGAAGGGTGATTGAAGTGACGTAGCACCAGATTTTAAAAATCTTGTATGTAAATTCCAGTGATAACCGTTTATTCAGCAGCCAACTTTGAAACACATTATGGGGTCAATGGACTCGTTTGGCCAGTGTATGAGTCATGAGAGCTAGCAGTAATGCGATATGACTTTCCGCCCAAGAAATGACTCAGTATCCATCCTGGCCATAACTCAACTGCTTTCTGAGCCTCTTGGCAGCTGCGGATTTGAAATGGTCCTTTGAGGTTGTGAATTGTGTAAAGTTCATGTATGTCACAATTGAAACCCTGAACAGTTTAACAGCATCTGTCAAAAATTTGGACAGTTGCAGGAGAACATCATGTCTTGGGCCTCCTCCTATTTCCTCAGGGCTGAATATCCAAATTCACTGTGGGGATTGGTTACACTGTTGGTGTGTCACGTACATTCAGATTCAAATAGTCTGCCTGCAATACATTGACAGCTTTCAATTCGCAGGCCCTAATCACCTTCTATTCAACCATAGATGTGCAATCTCTTTACACCTCCATCCCACACCAAGACAACTTGAAAGCTCTTCACTTCTTTCTCGAAAAGAGGCCTGAACAATTTCCATCCACCACCTATCTCCTCTGCCTGGCTGAACTTGTTCACTCTCTCAACAACATCTCCTTCAACTCATCCCATTTTCTCCAAATCAAAGGTGTAGCAATGGGTACCCACATGGGGCCTAGCTATGCCTGCCTTTTCATGGGGTATGTGGAATATTTCTTGTTCCAGGCCTACCCGGGTCCCTTCCCACAACTGCTTTAGCAGTACATCGATGACTATTTCGGTGCGGTTTCATGCTCTCGTCCTGACCTGGAAAAATTCATAAACTTTGCTTCCAGATTCCATTCTTCCATCACCTTCACCTGGTCCATCTCTGACACTTTCCTTGACCTTTCTGTCTCCATTTCCGGCAATAGTCTATCCACTAATATCCATTACAAGCCCACTGACTCCCACAGCTATATGGACTACAGCTCTTCTCACCCTACATCCTGTAAGGACTCTATCCCTTTCTCTCAGCTCCTTCGCCTCTGCTGCATTTGTTCCGATGAGGCCACTTTCCAAAGTGGTGCTCCTAGTATATGCTCCTTCTTCTCCAACCATGGCTTCCCACCTACAGTTGTTGACAGGGCTCTTGACAGCGTGCGATCCATCTCCCGCGCCACGACCCTCACCCCCTCTCTCCCCTCCCAGAACAAGGAAAGGGTCCCTCTTGTTCTCACCTTTCACCCCACCAGCCTTCACATGCAAAGAATAATCCTCCGCCATTTTCGCCAACTCCAACATGACGCCACCACTAAACACATCTTCTCTTCCCTCCCCGTCTGCATTCCGCAGAGATTGTCCCCTCCGGAACAACCTAGACCCCTCCTCCATCACACCTAACACCTCTCCCATCACACACAGCACCTTCCCATCACACCTAACACCTCTCCCATCACACACGGCTCCTTCCCATGCAATCGCAGAAGGTGAAACACCTGCCCCTTTACCTCTTCCTGTTTCCACACTTCAGGGATTCTAATTCCAATTAAGCAAACATTGCTTACCACTGATCTCAATGAAATTCCACAAAGATCTTCTGATCTCTGTCACCTTTCTTGATGTTAATTTGACCGTGGATCCGACAATAGAGGATCTCAGGCAACAGGGATAAATGATATCATTAAGCAGGCCAAATAGCTAATGGCAAATGAAGAATTATTGTCAGCAGCAAAGAGAAATCAAGATGGATTGATAATCTTTCAATTGTTAATAATTTCACAAGAGCAAAATAAGGATTGGAATATATACATGGAATTAAAGGTAGAAACTGAAATATGAAATATTTATTATGAAAAGAATTCTGGGTAATCCAATATAAAAGCAAATTACCGCGGATGCTGGAATCTGAAACCAAAAGAGAAAATGCTGGAAAATCTCAGCAGGTCTGGCAGCATCTGTAAGGAGAGAAAAGAGCTGACGTTTCGAGTCTAACTGACCCTTTGTCAAAGCTAAAACAAGGGAGAAATAGGGAGGTCACACCTAACACCTCTCCCATCACACACGGCACCTTCCCATGCAATCGCAGAAGGTGCAACACCTGCCCCTTTATCTCTTCCATGCTCACCATCCTAGGCCCCAAACACTCATTTCAGATTAAGCAGCGTTTCACTTGTACCTCTTTCAATTTGGTCTATTGCATTCGTTACTCCCAATGTGGTGTCCTCTATATCGGAGAGACAAAACGCAGACTGGGTGATCACTTTGCTGAGCACCTTCAGTCTGCATGCAATCAGTTCCTGGACCTTCCCGTGGCTTGTCACTTCAACACACAATCCTGCTCCCATGCCCACATGTCTGTCCTTGGCCTGCTGCAATGTTCCAATGAAGCTCAACGCAAACTGGAGGAACAGCATCTCATCTTCCGACTAGGCACGTTACAGCCTGCCGGTCTCAACATTGAACTCAACAACTTCAGATGATTATCCCATCTCGACCCCTCTGTTTTCATTCTGCTCCGTAATTTTATTTAATTTATTTAATTTATCTTTTTTTTTCACTGTTCTGTACCTCTTATTTCTTGATTGTCTCTCTTTCTCTCGCTCCCCAATCTCTCACCTTTTTCCTCTCCTCTTCCCACTTTGCTACCCTTCTCCCCTGTTTTCCATTTTGCCTCTGCTTCACCCCTCCCCCCCATCCCCCACATATTTTGTCACATAGCACTGGCTTCAGCCTTGATCATTCACAGCTCCTAATCTCCCTGTAATCTCTCTACGCACTGTCATTATCACATCTTTATTACTACCTTTGCTTCTGGAGCCATGACTCACTTTCTCTCAGCCTCATATAACTACCTCCCTATTTCTCCCCTTTTTTAAGGTTTGACAAAGGGTCGGTTAGTCTTGAAACGTCATCTCTTTTCTCTCCTTACAGATGCTGCCAGACCTGCTGAGATTTTCCAGCATTTTCTCTTTTGGTTTCAGATTCCAGCATCCGCAGTAATTTGCTTTTAACCACTCAAATCTTGACTGTTAATCCAGAGATTTGGGTGATGTTCTGGGGACCTGGGGTCGAATCCTGCTACAGAAAATGGTGGAATTTAAATTCAACAGAAATGTGGAATTAAGGGTCTAATGATGACCATGAATCCAGAATTGATTGTTGAGTAAAGCCCTTCTGGTTCATTAATGTCCTTTAGGGAAAGAAACTGCCATCCTTATCTGGACTGGCTTCCATGTGACTCCAGACCCACAGCAATGTGGAAATTAAGGATGTAGTAAGTGCTGGCTTAATGGTGCTCTCATCCTGTGAGTGAATTTGTAAAAATCTAGGGTAGTTACACACTATAGAGAGCTTGCAAACTGACGTTAGTTCTCTAGTTCCAGCCTGCTGCCCCCTCATCCCAAGTTATTTTCTCACAGGTCAGGTTATTGGGGTACAGGTAGCAGGGCAAACGATCCTCTCCTTCAAGTGAAACTAACTAATGAAAGGTCTATTATAACCTGCTATCCCAGGACCAGCCATTTACGATGTTCCATTCAGCCTCCGGACTCAGTGGGACAGTGGGTTAACTATCTGGTCTCAGACGTGGTGGAGTGCTTTTTGCCATCACCAGTCTGGCAGCAGTGTCAGACCACCCTCCCAGGATGGGGGGTGGTCTTCTCTATCATCCCACAGCAGCGCTGGCCTAGCTGCCAAAATCCAAATCTTGGATGTGAATAGTTTGGTGAGACTATCCCCCCATTTTGGAGCACCCTACCCCTCACCTACCTGCCATTCTGAGGCACCTGCCAGGCCATGGGTCCTTCTGGAACTCTGTAGCACCAAAATCCAACCCTCTGGCCATTAACTGGCCATTTCTGGGCAGATCACGTGCTGTTTCCCCCACAGCGTATCCTTCTGTCCCCTAATTGAACCTGACAAGTAGGGTCCTAAAGCCCAGAGGAAAGTCCTGGCTCATGGTGTCAAATTTTGTCTTGTAACACACCTATAAAGTGCTTTGGGATGTTAAAGTTGCTACATGAATGCAAGTTGTTGTCTTACAAGTTTGTTTGCTCTGTGACAGCTTTCTTTTCCTCACCTCTCACAAAATAATAGCACAGCGCAAGAAGAAATGCAAATTTTAAAAATGAATTAGCAACTTTAAAACTTAGGTTTAAAAGTTTGCCCTCATGCTCTGGGTAAGGTTGAATGTATTTTCAGAATTCCTTGTTTTGTTGAACAATCAGATGGTTCATTACAGTTTACCAAACAGTGCAGCAATGAGCTGGATTGGGTAGTGGTAGGTAGGTACATTTTACAAGATGTTTACAGTCACTTTTTCTGGTGGCATACACAGGGTCATCAAAGTGGTGGCAGTGGGATTTGAACTTTGGCTTTTGGTCCAGCGACACACAGGTTGACCTGGGTATTATCTTGCTATCAGGTGGTGGCTCCATATTTGATATACTGGGGAGCAATTTGGGAGTGAACTAGCCTGTTGCACTGATGACACCGATTGTAGTGATGCTCACACACTGACCCCAGTCTGAGTCTTCACTTATGTTTCTCACTCACTGTTCGCAGCATCTCCTCATTGGGGAACTCACTCACTAACCCCAACACTGACCCTCATTGGGGAACTCACTCACTAACCACAACACTGACCCTCACTGGGGAACTCGCTCACTAACCCCAACACTGACCCTCATTGGGGAACTCACTCACTAACCACAACACTGACCCTCACTGGGGAACTCGCTCACTAACCCCAACACTGACCCTCATTGGGGAACTCACTCACTAACCACAACACTGACCCTCATTGGGGAACTCACTCACCAACCCCAACACTGACCCTCACTGGGGAACTCACTCACTAACCCCAACACTGACCCTCACTGGGGAGCTCGCTCACTAACCCCAACACTGACCCACACTGGGGAACTCACTCACTAACTCCAACACTGACCCTCACTGGGGAACTCGCTCACTAACCCCAACACTGACCCAGACTGGGGAACTCAATCACTAACTCCAACACTGACCCACACTGGGGAACTCGCTCACTAACCCCAACACTGACCCTCACTGAGGAACTCACTCACTAACTCCAACACTGACCCTCACTGAGGAATTCACTAACCCTAGCACTGACTCTCACTGGGGAGCTTGCTCACTAACTCCAACACTGACCCTCACTGGGGAACTCACTCACTAACCCCAACACTGACCCTCACTGGGGAGCTCGCTCACTAACTCCAACACTGACCCTCACTGGGGAACTCACTCACTAACCCCAACACTGACCCTCACTGAGAAACTCACTCTCTAACTCCAACACTGACCTTCACTGGGTATCCTTATTCACTAGTTCCACCACTCACCCTCACTGGCAATCCTTATTCACTGACCCCAATGCTGACCTCACTGGGGAACTGGACTCACTAACCCCAACATTGACCCTCACTGGGGAACTTTTTTATTAACTCCAACACTGACCCTAACTGGGGGACTCACTAATTCCAACACTGACCCTCACTGGGAAACTTGCTCACTTTACTTCAACACTGAGCCTTACAGGGGAACTTGCTCACTAATTCCAACACTGACCCCCACTGGGAAACTGGACAGCCATATGACAACCGCTTTTTCATTCGCTCACACAATGTGTGCGTCGCTGGCTGGCCAGCATTTATCACATATCCCTAGCTGCCATTGAGAAAGTGATGGAGCACTGCATTCTCGAACTGTTCAGTCCTTGTGTTGTAGATGGACCCAAGGTCCGGTTAAGGATGGAGTTTCAGGATTTTGACCCAGTGACAGTGGTTGCCTCAAGAGGAAGTCAGTGGCTTTGAATTCTATGCCAAAAGTCTCTCCTCCTGTCTCCCTAGAGGCACAAGTCAGGAGTTTGATGGGATACACTTCTTCATCTGATATTATTTGTTATTTGGCATCTTTAGGAATTCATCCAGTACTCTCTTCAAAGATGATGAACTTTATAGGTTTAAAAGGGACACCAATATGCTCTTTGAGTATTGAAATATTCTGAACCTTAGAAAGCAGTATCCTGCTGAGTTCTAATGAGCACTGATATATATTTAAAGAATTTGGACAGGAGAGAGCAATAGTTCCAATGATCTGTTGTTCTGATGAAGAGTCAGCAGATTCAAAATGTTAACTCTGCTTTCTTCCCACAGATGGTGCCAGACCTGCTGAGTTTCTCCAGCAATTTCTGTTATTGTTCCAACTAGCCTGTCTATCATCAATTGATCTTTAATCTGTATTGTCCCTAATGTAATAACCATGACCTTACATCGTTATTTATTCATTGTTCTTCCTTTGTTTCCCCTCCGCAGTTTTCCTTGGATCAAGCTGTCTCCTACAGTACTCTCAGATCTTTTCCAAGGATGAAGCAATTGTTAACTCAGAGATGTTAAAGACCCTGTAAGAGTTCACTTGTGTTCAGCTTCAATAAAATCTTCCCTGGTGACACAACCTGTCTGATTCCATTAGATCACCAGTCTTGACTCTGCTAGGGCTGAAAATGTGTTGCTGGAACAGCGCAGCAGGTCAGACAGCATCCAGGGAACAGGAGAATCGACGTTTCGGGCATAAGCCCTTCTTCAGGACTCTGCTAGGGCCCTCGACTGTGTGATTTGTAGCCAAGCCAAAGCTAGAAATAAAATAAACCCTCAGTTCTTCTTAGAAATATTCAATCATGTTCTCAGAAGTAACAAAATGCTGGGTGATAACACAGAATGTCCAACAAAAATTGTCTGGGGAACTATTATTTGGCTACAGTGGCAAAAAACCTTCTTAACGCATTGGCACCTCTGTTAACATTTGCTTCCCCACTTTTGGAAACATTTTAGATCCCTGACATATTATGTAGAGAAGAATATAAATGCATTGATACTTAATGAACTAAATTCAATGAAAATGAACACCTCCCACCTCTCCAGAAAATCATTGATGCCCAAGGTCAACTGAAACTGTCAAAGCTGACATTGAGAGATTTTTGTTACTCAGCAGAATTAAAATTTACACAACTTTAAATGAGGAGATGGATTTTAAGATACATATCAGCGATGATCTTGCTGAGAGATGGAACAGACTAGAGGAGCTGAATGGCCTACTCCTGCTCATAAGCTCCTATAGGCAATATAATGTGTTTTTAAACTCCCACTCATATTGTCTCTCAGTGACATTAACAAAAGCACAGTGTTAGTTTTTACATGCACACTGATGACATCCAGATTTAATGCACCATGAGTTCTCTCAGTTGTTAGTAAGTTATCAAACTTCTTATCCAGCACATACTACTGTCAGTTTTTATTCCCACTCTCTCTGGTCGGTGGGTTTATTCTGGATATCAATAAACCAAGGTGGTTCTAACCAAGGGATATAGTCAATTTTGAAGCAAAGTTCTGAACCAAAATACTTGCCATTGCAATGGTTACAATCACACATGAACCTGTTTATGTGGATTTATCGGAGGATTATACCAAAACAGGTAGATCAGCCTACTCCATCCCAAATTCCAGACCTCCTGAGTTGCCCGTCTTTGCTCTGAGGTGAGGTTTTGGGTACTCTTTTTCCTTACAAACTTTGCAATTCAACTGTTGACACTGTTCAATCTCCAGCAAATGATCAGCTTGACCACTGGGAAACATCACAAACATGTCATGTTTTCCATGGCCCCAGCTTGATTAATTAACTCATTAGGGCTTGCTTGTTTTCCCATGAAAGAGGTTTATCTCTTGGTCTTAATGATCTTTGATCACAGGCTTAATTTACATGTACTGTTATCACCTTTTATGTCATTTAATTAACCGCATGTTATGCAAACAGCACAATCCTGTGAGAATGACAGGTTTAGCTGATAAATAATCCATGTTATCACATTTAGTTCATTGTATCTGTTTTTAAATGGACTCCACTCTTTTGGACTCATTGTTATTGATGAGTTACAACATTTAACTGAAGCACATGCACACATTTCTTTGTACATACAGACATTAAGACCAATGGCCTTTCTAACCATTAGGTCATCACCAGGCTTCATTAAGATTTTCATTCTCATTTCCTGTCATTTAATTTCATCAAACCAAATAAATTTTAGATTAATATCTACACTATTGATGAGCAGAAACTTCCTCCAATTAAATAATGGGAAGACTGAAGTCATTATTTTCAATCCTGTTTCCAAACTGTGTTCCCCAGCAACCAGTTCCATCAGTCCTCCTGCCAACCTTGCCTTCATGCCTCAATTAAAAATCATACAACACCAGGTTATAGTCCAACAGGTTTGTTTGGAAGTTAGAGCTTTCAGAGTTCCTTCATCAGGTAACTAGTGGGGCATGATTGTAATACACAGAATTTATAGCAAAAGATCATAGTGTCATGCAACTGATACGATATATTGAACAAACCTAGACTGCTGTTACCTTTCATCTTTTAGAACAAATTGCAGGTTTCAGTTCATTAATATGTAAACCCCAGAACTTCTTTCAGGTCACATTTCTGAGATAATTTAAGGTTTTATGTAAAAAAAGCTGACATCTCAACTCAGACATTGCATTAAAGGTGTGAGGTTAAAGTCTGTCCGTATTCCAATCTTGAGTCAGACTGGTTCTATTTCCAAAGTAGGAATTTATAAAATGTCACATGGAAATAGAACCAGTCTGACTCAAGATTGGAATACGGACAGACTTTAACCCCACACCTTTAATGCATTGTCTGAGCTGAGATGTCAGCTTTTTGTTTACATAAAACCTTCAGTTATCTCAGAAATGTGACTTGAAAGAAGTTCTGGCATTTACATATTAATGAACTGAAACCTACAATTGATTCTAAAAGATGAAAGACAACAGCAATCTAGGTTTGCTCAATATCTGGGGTGGCCTGGTGGCTCAGTGGTTAGCAATGCTGCCTCATAGCAGCAGGGACCTGGGTTCAATCCCAACTTCAGGTGACATGTCTGTGTGGAGTTTGCACATTCTCCCTGTGTTTGCATGGGGTTTACTCTGGTTCCTTCCCACTGTTCAAAGATGTGCAGGTTCGGTGAACTAAGTTGCCCATAGTGTTCAGGGATGTATAGGTTAAATGTATTAGTTAGGGGACTGGGTCTGGGTAGGGTCAGTGTGAACTGTTTGTAAAAAAAATTGTATCAGTTGTGTGACACTATGATTTTTTGCTAGAAATTCTGTGTGTTATGATCCTGCATCACTAGCTACCTGACGAAGGAGCAGTGCTCCAAAAGCTAGTGCTTCCAAATAAATCTGTTGGACCTGGTGAAGGGCTTTTGCCCGAAATGTCGATTTTCCTGCTTCTCAGATGCTGCCTGACCTGCTGTGCTTTTCCAGCACCACTCTAATCTAGACTCTGATCTCTAGCATCTGCAGTCCTCACTTTCGCCTATAACCTGGTGTTGTGTGATTTTTAACTTTGTCCATTCAAACCCAACACCGGCTCCTCCTCATCATTCATTCCTCAGACCATTGAGTATAGGAGTTGGGAATGTCATGTTGAGGTTGTACAGAACATCGGTGAGGCCACTTTTGGAATGTACAGTTCTGGTAGCCCTGCTACAGGAAGGACATTATCAAATTGGAAAGGGTTCAGAGAACCGGGATATTGCTAGATCTGGGGGAGGTGGGGTGGGGCATGGTTGAGTTAAAAGGAGAGGCTAGATAGGCTGGGACTTGTTTCACTGGAGTGTAGGAGGTTGAGGGGTGACTTTATAGAGGTTTGTAAAATCATGAGGGGCATAGATATGGTGAATAGCAAAGGTCTTTTCCCTGGGGTGGGTCAGTTCAAAACTAGGGGACATATTTTTAAGGTGAAAGGAAAGAGATTTAAAAGGGACTCGAGGGGCAACTTTTTCATACATAGGGTGGTTTACGTGTGTAATGAACTGCCAGAGGAAGCGATAGATGCAGGTACAGTTACAACATTTAAAAGACATTTGGATGGGAACATTAATAGGAAATGTTTAGAGGGATGTAGGCCAAACACAGGCAGGTTAGTTTGGGAAACTTGGTCAGCATGGATGAGTTGCACCAAAGGGTCTGTTTCTGTGCTGTATGACTCTATGACTTTACAACCATCTGAGACTAAGCCAGTCTTTTTGCAATGTTGGTGTCATATAGTGATGAGCTTCTTGCCATCACTGACACCAACTACAGAGGAACCTCGATTATCCAAACGAGATGAGCGGGCACTATTTCATTCGGATAATTGATTATTTGGATAATTGATTTCCTCTGGGGCTCGGAGTTTTCTGTGACGTCTGTTCCCCGTTCAGGATACAAGGCAGCAGCACACTGCGTGCTGTCCCCCCCAAACCCATCCGCTCCCACCTCGCACCCCCTGCCCACCCCCCAAACCCATGCGCTCTTCCCTCCCCCACCCACCACCACCACTCCCCCCACCACCCCACCCCTGGGTCAGCCGGACTATGCCCCAAGTGATTGCTGCTGCCTTTGTGGGGTAAGTCTCCAAATAGCGGGTGCACACACACACACGACAGGTTCCACCTTTGCCCTGTACAGGACAACGTTGGAGAGATTTTCTGGGGATGGGGGCAATCAGGATACATCCCTCTGTAGAACTCCAGAGTAAGTGTGGCGGGGGAGAGAGAGGGCAGGATGTGCCTGCTCTGTCCCAGGACTGTTCTCGGCAGCATTTCAGTGACCCGAGTTTGTTTTTAATCCTGATACCTGTAAACAAAAGATGCGATCAGGGTTGAAACAGCTCTTTGACATAATGTTTCTATTGGGACCTCGGGATCTCCTTTGGATAATCCAATATTCATTTAATTGACATTCGGATAATTGAGGTTCCTCTGTATATCCATCTCTGCAAGGTTTTAACACTTTAACTCACCTAAACCCACTTCTGCTGGGGCCCATCATTCACACCTTTGTTCTTTCTTGACCTAATTATCCCAATGTACCCCTAGCTGATTTCAACCATTCTATCCCAGGGTGATTTCAGCTGCCTGATCATTGTGTTCTTGCGTAGGTGGGATTAAAATGGTTCAAGTCAAGGCAGGTTTCCGAATTTTGAAGAAATGAAAGAGAATAACATTTTAAAGATTGTTGTGCCTGAAAATATACTTCATTTAGAGGATTTGTGAAACAATGCTATAGAGGAATTCAAATTGGGCATTACATAAAGTACAAAGCAGCTAGGTTTCTTAAGGTAGCTCATTGCACTTGTCGTGACAAGTTACATTTACAACATTTTCTAGCCCATTCTACCCAAGGTTTTTAACTATTTCCAGTCTCTCTTTAGACAAGGGTCTTAGTGATGGGTCTGAGTGGAATTTTCCTATTGAGCCTTTGTGCAAACTTATTCAAACTATAATGTGTTCCTCCAGCACACCTAGATAAGGACATGAATAGAAAAGATTTGTAGTGACATGGGCCAGGAGCAGCTAGGTTGGACTAGTTTGCTTTGGGATTATGTTTGGCAAGGGCTAGTTGGACTGAAGGGTCTGTTCCTGCGCTGCATGACTTTATAGTCATGAAGAGTTGTTTGCACAAGAAGAACAGCAACTTCAGGGAGACCACAGAGTATCTTTCGCTGAGTAGATGATCTTCCAGCAGTAATTGATATTTTTGTCAATGTGCATCTCAATATATTCCCCATATATTGCTGAATCCTACGACCGAGAGTTGCATGAGATGATCCCCAGCTTCAACAGTAGCTACTGCATCTCTCTCTGGACCTACTTTGGAGGAGGTGAACAATGTGGTTTCCTCTTCATCATTTTCGAAGGAAGAAGGTGAGGCCCTGTGACTGTGCAGGAAGGATCTGATAGGGAGGGGTGTTCCAGCCATGCTGTGTCTTGGTGATGGTTTGAGAAATATTGCGATTAGGCATTCTGCCAAAATGAGTCCAGGTAACCATCCAGCAGGATTCCACTATCTCATTTTCCTTAAGGAGGTTGTGTGCTGAATATTGCCACATTTCTTTGCTGAGTATCGTAGATGAATACATCCACATGAATTGACATCCTATGACTCCTGTTTACTCTCTTGGGGCCAATAAATCTATGTAGACATAAAGCCACAGAACATGCTCTGAATGCTGGTTTTGGGCAGACAACTGAGTGCAGGATGTTAGTGAAGCTCCTAAAATTGACATTGGGGAGGTAGGACGCCAACTCACGGACAATTTCAGGGAACATCTCTGGTCCACACGTACCAACCAACCCCACTGCCCTGTGGCCGACCACTTGAAGTCCCCCTCCACTCCCCCAAGGATCTGCAAGTCCTGGGCCTCCTCCACCACCAAATCAAAGCCACCTGTCAAATTGAGGAAGGATGCCTCATTTTCCGCCTCAGGACCCTCTAACCACATGGAAACAACATCAACTTCACCAATTTCCAAATCTCCCCATCTCATCCATGATCTGACTCTCCAACTTGGAACCACTCTCTTCAGCGGTCCCATCTGTCCATCTTTATCCCACCTATCAGCTCCATCCTCCCCATCGACCTAACACAATCACCTCCCACCTGCACCCACCTATTGCCTTCCCATCTACCTTCCTCAAGCCCCACCCCCAACCCCCCCTTTTATCTCTCAGTCCCCTTCCCCTTCCTCATTCCTGATGAAGGGTTTATCTCCTGCTCCTTGGATGCTGCCTGACCTGCTGAGCTTTTCCAGCGCCACACGTTTTGACTCTGACTCTCCAGCATCTGCAGTCCTCGCTTTCACCTAAAATAGACATAACGTCTCACTGAAAGGGTGTCCCACAGATCTGGTAGGTTTCCATCTGGAAAATAAAATTTTCCCTTTCTATCAAAAAAAATGTACAAGCAGTGGTTAGCACTGCTGCCTCACAGCACCAGAGACCCGGGTTCAATTCCCGCCTCAGGCGACTGACTGTGTGGAGTTTGCACATTCTCCCCGTGTCTGCGTGGGTTTCCTCCGGGTGCTCCGGATTCCTCCCGGAGGTGCAGGTTAGGTAAATTGGCCATGCTAAATTGCCCGTAGTGTTAGGTGAAGGGATAAATGTAGAGGTCTGGGTGGGTTGCGCTTCAGCGGGTCGGTGTGGACTTGTTGGGCCGAAGGGCCTGTTTCCACGCTGTAAGTAATCTAATTCCCATAGGGATAACAACCTGAATCTTTGGTACTCTGTTCCTCAAAAGGGGATGGACGAAGAGTACGCAGATATTTTTAAAACAGAGTTAGCTTAGATCCTTGATAATCAAATTGGGTGAAAGATTTTTGGTGCAGGTGGGAATGTGAAGTAACTAGAAAGATTTTTGGTGCAGGTGGGAATGTGAAGTAACTAGATCAGCCATGATTTTAACGAATTATGAAACAGGTTTGAAGGGTCAAGTTGCCTTCTCTTGTTCCTGTGTATTTGTGTGCAAGATGTAAGATGTGTTACAATATCTAATTTTCCCATCATGAGCTAAGACCAGAGTGTTAAAGGGCCAGCAGGATGTAACGATTGGAAACCAATGTGGGGCCATGCAACAATCAACTCTGTCTGGATTTCTTCACAGTACCAATAGCCATTTGGCTCTTTGTGCATGATCTGACTCACTGCTTCCATTATTCTCTTGTTAACTTTTCTCCATTCAAAGGCATAATTATTGAGAACACATGATGAGACGTTTATGTTACAACATTACTCACGCTGAAAGCAGGATGGTCAAAAGCATAAGGGCAAACATTGCATTGTGTCATCAGTTACAAGTCCCTCATTTCCTTGTCTTTTCATTTAGCGGTTAGCATGTCTCCTAGCTCGCTGTCCCAAATCCTGTTTGATTAGTGAGTTGGAAAGGATGTGGGGAGCTGGGAGTTGTCTGCCACCGATTGCAAAAGACCTTTTGAGCCACATTAATGTCTTACCTTGATCAAGTGGAATTCAATTCTTAAATCTAGTATTGAAAGCAAGTGGGGTTCATGAAGTTATCATCAGTTGTCTTTAAAACTCACCTGGTTCACTAACATCCTTTAGGGAAGAAAACTGCCACCTGTGCTTCAAACCTGTTTCATAATTCGTTAAAATCATGGCTGATCTAGTTACTTCACATTCCCACCTGCACCAAAAATCTTTCACCCAATTTGATTATCAAGGATCTATATGTGACTCCAGACTTAAAGCAATATGGCTGACTGTTAAGGACCCTCTGAATTGGTTTATATAGTCCCTCATTTCAAGGGCAATAGGAGATGGGAAACAAACAAATGCTGACCCTGCCAAAGGCACTCACATCCTGAGAATTAAGAAAGAAAGAAATAAAATTGCTTTAAATATTTATCATACTATCAGAAAAGCTGGCTAAGACAAGTTTTTGAACAACTTGGATGGGTGGACTGAATCCCCACTCTCCTCCACAATCCACACTACTTCTCAACGATTGGACCAGAGGGTGTTGGTGTAAAGCATCAAGTTTGAACATTACTGGTGGTCATATTGACGACACCGATTCAAGCCATAGATGAGGTTCCCTTTAAAAGTAGATCTGACTTGGAAGGAGTGAGTGGGAGAATGGTAGCTATTAAGATTGTAGGGCTTTGACATCTAATTTGCCACCCATTACCAGGCTCTTCTAGTTAATAGAAGGTCCTTTTAAATTAGCCTTTCCTTTTCAGCTCAGTGGAGTTGACTTTACATTGCTCTGTCAAGTGGAAACTGCCTGAAAATCAAATTGGTGTTTTCACAGCTCCCTGCACTACTTTCATTCTATTTCAACCTACCACCATTTCATGGTAGCCTATATTTGTGTCTATATCAAATGAGTACCTCTTTGACAATCACAGTGCTTTGATGTCTTAAGACCATAAGAGATTGTTCAGCCCCTTGACTCTGCTGTTCCATAGGATCATGGTTGATCTGATCTTCTTCATGTCCACTTTCCTGCCCTTTTCCTATAGCCTTTGGTCTCGCAGCTGATCCAGAATCTTCTCAGCCTTAAATATACATGAGGATTTACCAGGATGATGCCGAGTTTGAGATAGAAATCAAGGCTGAATAGCTGGGACCTTTTCTCACTGGTCCATAGGCGGCTGAGAGGCGACCTTACAGAGGGTTATATAATCATGAGGTGTATTGATAGGGTTTATGATAGGTGTGTTTTCCCTAGGGTGGGGGATTTCAACTAGGAGAAAGTGAGGACTGCAGATGCTGGAGATCAGAGCTTAAAAATGTGTTGCTGGAAAAGCGCAGCAGGCCAGGCAGCATCAAAGGAACAGGAGAATCGAGCATTTCTTCAGGAATGGGGGATTTCAAGACTAGGGGGCACATTTTTAAGGTGAAAGGAGAGAGAATTAAAAAAGACATGAGGGGCAAATTGATTTACACAGGGGGTGGTTCGGATATGGAACGAACTACCTGAGGAAGTGGTAGATGTGGGCATAGTTACAATGTTTTAAAGACACTTAGATAATTCATGAATAGGAAAGGTTTGGAGGGATTATATGGTCAGGACCAGGCAGGTGGGACTAGTTTAATTTGGGATTATATTCGGCACAGACTGTTTCCATGCTGTATGACTCACAGCTCTCTATGGCAAGGGGTTCCAAAGGCTCCCAACCTTCTGAGAGAAGAAATGTCTCCTCATCTCAGACTTAAATTGGCACCTTTTATTGTGGAACTGTGCCCCCGTGAAGGGAAACATCTTCTCAACATTTACCCTGTCAAGCTTCTTAAGAATCCAATATATTTCAATGAGATCACCTCTCATATCTTGAAACAAACTGCTCTCAGCGACTTAGAAACAGATATGTTTTTAACTTTGCAATATTGTGTAAAGTGTTTTGTGTTAAAGACTTCTGTGGGGTCAGGAGGAAAGCGAAGCCCAGAATTGTCAATCATGACTGCGGCCGGTCACCCTCTGCTCCTCCACTCCACTCACCCCAGCCCTCTCAGGAGAAATACTCACGTTTAATTCTCAAGGGACAATGCTTACAGCTCATTATGATTATGGAAATGAGGATCAGACCACAAAGTATTAGAGATTGGAACAGGAGTAGGCCATTGGCCCCTTGAATCTACTCTCCCATTCAAAAATAGGATTGTGGTTGATCTGACATTCCTCGCCTCCACTTTCCTGCCCTTTCCCTGTAACCCTTAATTCCCCAACAGATCAAGAATCCATCTCAGCCTTAAATATGAACAATTAGAATGTAGACTTAGACCTTGCGGCTAACCACCAAGAAACTGCTCCACCCCAAATCAGATTAAAAGCATTCTCCCCGAAGAATATCATCAAAGATTACTATTCAAAGAAAAATCATATTTCATCCTCCTCCATATCGCACACTCATCCACACACACACACACATACATGCGCGCACACACTCATCCACACATGTACACTCTCACTCTGTCTCACACACACAGACTCACCGACACACACACTCTCACACACTCATCCACACATGTGCACTCTCACCCTGTCTCACACACACACACACACTCACTGACACACACACACACACAGACACACACACGCTCAGCAATACCTCTTTACGTATGCCTGAAACTTGACTTTTTGCCATGTCTTAGGAATATCATTTAACACTCTCTCACAGATGCAAATATGTGAAATTTTCTTTGTTTTTTGTTTTCAAAAGAACATGCCCAAAGTGGAGGACTGCTCAAAGATGAAAAACTTTTTTTTTGGGCACAACCATCATGACTATCACAGTCAGTATAAAAACACAGAAGGCCCTCAGACTATCCTTACACCATAGCTGGCTCACAATTTCATTCACTTCCTGACAGCCACAATTGAAGACATGCTGCCTGGAACCAATAGTTTAATCTTTAAACTATGATTGGATCTAGGAGAGAAGTTGGTAATGAAATAACTCCCCAGTGGCCAATATCCCGTCACCAAGTCGCCCTTTATGTAAATGTGGAAAACTGTTGATACTGATCCAGGTCTCACAGCCAGCTGTCTGAGTTAACAGGATGTTTGATAGTCCTATCTTTATCTGTCAGCCAGGACTCCCTGATTGAACCAGATTAACAGCCCCAATCAGGGAACTCATATTCTATGCGGTCCACCTGGCTGAGCTTGTTGCAGTTGCTACAGGTAAACATTGTAGGAGCCTTTTAGGAAAAGGTAAACATTATCTTTTTATTTAAGCATAGCAAAAAAAAACTATAAACAGGTCAAGTCTTCACCTCTGCCATGCGGCAATGAGAGAGAACCATCTCCCAGTAGTCCTGTTGAATTTGAGCTTTGGGATATCAGTTTCCCTCAGTGTTTACCAGAGAGGTGAATCAGGAAGGAGAGACAATGATTGCAGATATGGTGACCTAATAGAACACAGCCATTTTCTGCAATCTGGTCAGCATATCAAGCCTTCTTTGATCTTGCACTACTTCAGCCACAAAATAACAGTGTGAAAATTAATGTAAGCCGTGGGGATCTTACTCACGGCCTGAAAACTGGTGGGAGGCCTGCATCACCTTTTTTCCATTTGAAGGATCAGTCAGGCACTTGCCCTGGATCAAGGGCCTCAGGAGCAGGAGTCCTGCTGTCCCCTCAAGTACTGGCAGATCATCACCGTTTGGCAGCATTACCGGTGGAGGCAGTGGCTGCCTGTGGCCCCTGAACTGGAACCCAATCTACCACCCCACACACAGAGACATGGATTCATCTTTCTAACGTTATCTATTTGCATGTGGCTTAGGTAATAATTCAGAGATTGTAATGTTTGAGGTTCTGCTTTTTAAATTTATTGTTTAACTCCTCATTCTCTCTACCTTAACTTGTCCACCACAACAGTGACCCTTTATAAATCCCCTTCAGCAAATCCCCAGGACTGACCATGGCCCAACAGTGTAACTGACCTGGAATGCCCACACCCTGACTGATCTCAGTGCAGCTCATTGACTGATTTACCACCAAACCGCTGACTGGTTGCTCTGGACATCCAGGACTAACGGTAACCTACTCTCCAGACTGTAATAACATGGAATCTTTGACCCTGACTGTCCCAAGTGGCTATCTGACCATGTCTGAGTCACTTGACTGAGGTCAGATGATGCCCTTGACTGACTGTGATGGGACCTTGACTTGACTGAGGACTGGTCCTCTTATACTTTGAGACAGGGCTATTTGGATGGAACACATGCAGTGGGTTTGCTAAGTGAGCTGTTGGCACATTGATTCCTGGGACAATAGGACACACGTGTGAAAAGAGACTGGATTAGTTAGCACTATATTAGCACAAGAGATGCTGCATTTTGGGAAAGCAAATCTTAACAGGACTGATACACTTAAAAGTAAGGTCCTAGGGAGTGTTGCTGAACAAAGAGACCTTGGAATGCAGGTTCATAGCTCCTTGAAAGTAGAGTCACAGGTAGATACGATAGTGAAGAAGGCGTTTGGTATGCTTTCCTTTATTGGTCAGAATATTGAGTACAGGAGTTGGCAGGTCATTTGCAGCTGTACAGGAGATTGGCTAGGCCACTTTAGGAATCTTGTATGTAATTCTTGTCTCTTTCCTACCGGGGTAAGGATGTTGTGAAACTTGAAAGGATTCAGAAAAGATTTAGAAGGATGTTGCCAGGGTTGGAGGATTTGAGCTACAGGGAGAGGTTGAATAGGCTGGGTCTGTTTTCCCTGGAGCGTTGGAGGCTGAGGGGTGACCTTATAGAGGTTTATAAAATCATGACGAGCATGGATAGGATCAATAGCATCTGCAGCATTTGAGGATTCTCCAGCATCTGCAGTCCCCACTTTCACCTAATTGATTTTAACCTACTGCGAATCCTCTTGCAAGGATGCCTTCCTTGAAGAAGCTCTCCTCCTCCCTCTACAAGGATCTTAGCCTGCTTGGCACACCGTCCTCATTCCTGAAGAAGGACTTATGCCCGAAACGTCGATTCTCCTGCTCCTTTGATGCTGCCTGACCTGCTGCGCTTTTCCAGCAACACATTTTTCAGCTCTGATCTCCAGCATCTGCAGACCTCACTTTCTCCTCAAGGTCATTTCCCTGGCATGGGGTAGTCCAGAACTAGAGGGCATAGGTTTAATGTGAGAGGGAAAGATATAAAAGAGACCTAAGGGGCAACGTTTTCACGCAGAGGGTGGTATGTGTATGGAATGAGCTGCCAGAGGAAGTGGTGGAGGCTGGTACAATTGCAACATTTAAAAGGCATCTGGATGGGTATATAAAGAGGGACGGTTTGGAGGGATATGGGCTGGGTGCTGGGAAGTGGGACTAGATTAGGTTGGGATATCTGGTCGGCATGGGTGAGTTGGACTGTACATCCGTGCTGTACATCTCTATGACTCTATGATATTCACTGGGGTTTAAAACAATAAAAAGGTGGGGGGGGGGATCTCAGAGAAACTTATAAAATTCTAACAGGAGAAGACAGGGTAAACATAGTCATGATGCTCTTGATGACTGGACAGTCCAGAACCAGGTGTTACAATTTAAGGATACGGGGTCAACAACTTATGACTGAGATGAGGAGAAATTTCTTCACCCAGAGAGTAGCAAGCCTGTCAAATTCTCTGACACAGAAAACAGTTGAGTCCAAAACATTGAATGTTAACAAGAAGGAATTAGGTATAAATCTTAGGGCTAAAGGGATCACAGGTGTGAGATATTATGTTGTGGGATTTTCTGTTATAGGTTATCTTTATTAACTCACTCACCAGCTCACTATATTTTACTGCATTTTCACACCTTGCTACTGAATAAGTGTAGCATACAGGACAATACCATCTCCACCAAGTCTCCATAAAACATTATAAAGTTAATCAGCCCTAACCAACCAACCATCTTGTGGACCTGAATAAATTCCCCAGTTAGTAAGTACCTGTTAAATTTATTTTAACTGTGCCATTATCCCTTTGAACTTTGGAATTTCATGAATGAATGAAACTCATACTGGCAACGCAACCCAGCTGTAGTAATCAGTTTAATATCCTTTATTCTTTTATTAAGTACAGTGACACTTTCTAATTTATTTAGAGCGTGTAGGCCGAGTATTTTTACATTTACTAGCTTCAAAGACTAAAGGACTAGCACCTCTTAATTATGCAAACAGACTGGACAGACTGGACAGACACTCTTAATCCCATCAGAAGTAGCAGCCAACATTTAGCACATTTTAACCCATCTCCTGTCTCCCAGGTCAGAAGCCCTTCAAACCTTTCTGTACAATAGATAAAGAATGCAGTAATGGAATTTTAATATCTGTAAGAACTGTGTATAAAGGGACTCTTGTAAGAACTTTATTTTGGGATGCTATTGCTACCTTGAATTTGTGCTGTGATTACTGAATAAAAGAGGCTATTTTCGCCCCTCACAGTTTTGAATCATTATTTGAACACGATCCCACAACGGATATGGTATGAAAACTTAGTTGGATTGAACGGTGAAGCAGGTTTGAAGGAACGAACAGCCTAATCCTGGTCCTATTTCCTACCTTTCTATGTTTTTCCATGCTGTAGGTGTGACATTGATGAAGTTCAGCAGCATGTCCACCATCTTGACTGATGGCAAGTCTGACATATCTGCATAAAATTGGCAAGGTACAGATGCAATGAGCATTCAAGTAAACACAAAGTGAGTGAGCAAAAGGACAGCAAGCTCAAAGCACTCAGACCCACTATGCTTCGATGCACAAGATGGTGCCTTTTTGTGTGCTATAAGCTCCCTGGCAGCAGCATTGTAACGAAAGGTGCTGGTAAGCTCCAAAGTGCAGTACTGAAGTGGGGAGGTTGGAAAAGTATCAAGGTGATGTGGTGAGGCTGATGTGTGCCTGATGTCAAATTCCATGGATGACGGATGTAGCCATGATGAATGCTCTGAGATGATGGGGACTGCTGGCCAAGGTGGAGGTGCAGAGGAGCAGACTACAAGCTGAAGTCACCAGATACCCCTCAGACTTTCCTGTCAGCAATTGTCACCATCCTGCTTCTCTCCCCTGCCTGGTAAAATAGCAAACCGCATACCGAGAAGGTGAGGTTTGGTAATAATGAACGTAGCTCCATGAGGAGGCAATGGTCTAGTGATATGATCACTAGACTGTTAATCCAAAGATCTCAGGTAATGTTCTGGCGACCCAGGTTCAAATCTCACCACAGCAGATGGTGTAATTTGAACTCAGTAAAATCTGGAGTCTAAAGATGACTGTGAATCCATCGCTGATTGTTGGAAAAAAACATCTGGTTCACTAATGTTCTTTAGGGAAGGAAACTGCCATCTTTACCTGGTCTGGCCTACATGTGTCTCCAGACCCACAGCAATGTGGTTGACTCTTTCCTGCACTCTAGGAAATTAGAGATGGGCAATAAATGCTGGCTTACCATTGACACCCTCATCCTATGAGTTAATAAAAAAAAATAGGAACAGGAGTAGGCCATTCAGCTCCTCAAGCCTCTTCTGCTATTCAGTGAAATCATGGATGATTTGTGGCCTAACCCCGTACCTGCATTTGACCCTTATCCCTTAATGCTAGTAAAAGTTAATGCATGCCACTAAGCCTCTTTCCACTAACGAATGAGATTCTCATCCTGCTGTTAAAACTGTGGATGGAAAAATCAGACTTTATTATTCTTAACGTCAATAATTTAATATTTCTCCTCTCACGGTATTTTCTCGAACTGACTTATCATTGCCCAGGTCTTTCGGGAGCTGGTAAGATTCCACTTTGTATAACTACTTACAGCCTTGTACATATTATCACATTATATCTTCGAAAGGGGAAAGTGAGAGGTGATGTATTATTATGGTATAGATTCCAGATCAGACAGTATCTTTGTAACAATTACAAGGTATCACAACATACGATGTTTCAGCATGAAAATATTCCCTTTGCCTTCATCACTTTCTCTTTGTAATGGAGTCAGCGTAGCATCTTCAGTCAGTTAGCTACGTAACGTACGGTAATATTGGTAAGCACAGAGCTGTGTGTTCAAACCTGTGATACCGTGGCTATGTAAATATCTTGTGTTATATATAAACTTCAAGAGAACTGTCTCAATAAAAATCGAAGCTTTGTAATACACGTTTTACAGGCTAACATATAGAAAACCAAAAAACAGAAATTGCTGGAAAAGTTCAGCAGGTCTGACAGCATCTGTGGAGAGAAATCAGAGGTAATGTTTCAGGTTCAGTGACCATTCTTCAGAACTGAGGAAGTTCTGAGGAACTCCATTCTGAGGAAGTTCTGGTTAAAAATTAATTATTTTCAACTTGCTACCCAGGCAAGCAACTAGATTGGTTACCTAAAAGTTAGCTTGTATTTTTTAAAGTTTCCTTTTTTAGATTAGATTTCCTACAGTGTGGAAACAGGCCCTTCAGCCCAACAAAGAGTAACCCACCCAGACCCATTTCCCTCTGACTAATACTACGGACAATTTAGCATAGCCAATTCACCTGGCCTGTGGGAGGAAACCACAGTATTTGTTAAATACTTTAAAGTCAACTTGTACATCAGTGAGAAAGGGTCTGAGGAAGGGTCACTTGATCTGAAATGTTAACTCTGATTTCTCTCCACAGATGCTGCCAGATCTGCTGAGCTTTTCCAGCAGTTTCTGGTTTGTTTCTGATTTACAGCATCCATACGTCTTTAGATTTTATATAGAAAGCCAGGATCTGCATAAAGGATTGTCAGTATAGTTCTAAGGAAGGATAATATGGGGCTTCTCAGGAAACTTGCATCTACTGCCCTTGTCTTTAGATGAGATAAAGACAGAGGATTCAAAAGATGCTACTGAGAAATCATTGGTGATTTGCTGCGGTGCTCATTTGGGTTTGTAAATTTGTATTCATCATGATACTGAAGTGAAGTTGTAACTTATTTTGGACATGCAAATGAAAGCTGGGCCTAAAATATTGACTGGGAAGTGAAACAGGGCACAAAAGCTGTGTAGGTATGGTCAGATGAATCTCAATTTGAGCTCTAAGTCTCTGAATAACATCTCACTATTAATTTGGGAGAACAGGAAGTGCACTAATATCATTCTGCTATAATCTTTATGGAAGTGGTGTTTTAAAAAAAATTAAGAATGTTTTGACTGAAATACCGATCAAACACTTAAAATGCAGTGTCACTGAAACGATCACAGCTTCATGGATTGCTTCCTTTCTGTATTCTAGCATATAATCCGAACTTTTTTTTAACATCTACAAATTACTGCCTTTTGCAATGATAACAAGTTTCGTTTAATGACAAGCTATGCACAGCCAAATGTATATCCACCTCATCCAAATTGTTTTTTTTCACTTAGAAACAAGTTTGTTAACTCTCTGATCTGTTTCACTAGCAGCTTAAAAGGGCCACCCATGTACAAAGCCTGCACACATGACCTGCACCTCCCCTTGCACAGAGCTGAACTGTACCTAAGCAAGGTGTGGTGTGCACAGGAATGTGCGAAGACAACCTAAATGGATCACGTGCTAACCAGGGGGCTGGTTTTGTAGAACTTTCACCTGCATTGTAGCTTGAGGTGATGTTGGCTTGTCTGCAGGCGCAATGCTATGCGCAAGTTTCGCAAAACATCAAAACTGATGAGTGTTGGCCTCTGCTAACTAAATGGCTATACCAAAGCCGTGATTCAGACACATTTCTCACTGCGAATCAACATGAAGCTTCAAAATTGTCACTACCGCGCGGTCAGATCTGTGAGGGAAGGGGTGGGAGTAAGGCAGGGCTGGGGAGGTCAAAGGGGATCTGTGTTTGGGAAGTGGATGGTTGTTTAGATGCCAAGTTTGCTTCAAGACATGATGTGGAGGTGCCGGTGTTGGACTGGGGTGGACAAAGTTGAAAATCAGAGCGCTTCAGGGAACCTCTGCGGGACACCCGCACCAATCAACTCCACCGCCCTGTGGCCCAACTTTCAACTCCCCCTCCCACTCTGCCAAGGACATGCAGGTCCTGGGCCTCCTCCACCGCTGCTCCCTCACCATCCGACGCCTGGAGGAAGAACGCCTCATCTTCCGCTTCAGAACACTTCAACCCAATGGCATCAATGTGGACTTCACCAGTTTCCTCATTTCCCCATCCCCCACCTTACCTCAGTTCCAACCTTCCAGCTCACTCTATTCCTGATGAAGGGCTTTTGCCCAAAACGTCGATTTTCCTGCTCCTCGGATGCTGCCTGACCTGCTGTGCTTTTTCAGCACCACTCTGATTTCCAGCATCTGCAGTCCTCACTTTTGCAAAGTTAAAAATCAGACCACACCAGTTATAGTCCAACAAGTTTAATTGGAAGTACTAGTTTTTGGAGCACTGCTCCTTCATCTGGTAGCTGTGGATAAGGCACAGAATTTATAGCAAATGATCCAAATGTCAAGCAACTGAACCGATATATTGAACAAACCGAGATTGCTGTTAAGTCTTTCATCTTTTCATCTGGGTTGCAGGTTTTGGTTCATTAATATGTAAATGCCGGAGCTTCTCTCAAGTCACATTCTCAAGGTAACTTAAGGTTTCAAGACAGTCATTCAGGACAGACAGACTCCACTTGGGGTTTTGATCCCATGTCAACAATCTCCGGCCTACAGACACATTGACGTGCAGGATATCACAGCATTGTTTACGGCACAGAAGGAGACCATTCGGACCATCATGCCTGCACCAGTTCTTTTCTGTTCTCTCCACATCCATGCACACCTTTTCTATCCAAATAATCATCCAACACCCTCTTCAATGCCTCAACTGAACCTGCCTTCAGTTTGTATTGAAAAAATTTATCCCATACCTTAACAACTAGCTGAGTGAAAAAGGTTTGCTTAACATTACCCTAGCTATTTTTGCACATCAATCTATGCCCTCTCATTCCTGTTCCTTTTACGAACAGGAATAATTTCTCCCTATCTCCTCCTTGCTCATGCTTTTAAATTCAAATTTCATCTCAGCCTTCTTCTCTCCAGGGAGAACAGTCCCACCTTCTTCAATATATCTTCACAACTGAAATTTCTCATTCCTGAAACCGTTCTTGTAAATCTTACAGTCTTCTCAATCTTGATTCCATTTGTTGATTTATCATATTTTCTCTCCTGCTCTTTCACTTGAGTGTGAGCAGTCTTAACCCTGCATGATGTTTCCCAAAGAAGAGTAAAGGGGTCTTTAGTTCACACTGAGTCTGTCATGACACAAAGTGTGATTTGTAAACTTTGAACTGATGATAGAAATCAGTACGTGCTTCTGAATTGCCAACAAAGGGCCCAACTTTTTCAGAAGTTGAAGATTGGATCATTTGCATCGTCTCTGTTTAGTCCTTACATATCACCATTAATGCAAATTGCCTGCTTTTCATCACATTGCTGTCTGTGCAATCTTGCTGCGTACACATTATCTGCCACATTTCCTCCTCCATAACATTTACTACTCTTCAAACTGAGGAAAAACCATATTGGACTTGAAATGTTAACTTTTCACACATGCTACAAATCTGCTGAGTTTCTCCAGCACTTTTGTTTTTTATTTCAGATTTCTAGCACCTGTAATATTGTGCTTTTGATGTCACAGTTCTTTTTTTCTGAAAAGAGATTTTAAACAATTACATCCCTTTATCACCAGATCACAACAGACAAAGTTTCCTCTGGACCTGACCATTAGACTTTGAGGAGAGTTGGTGTAGTTTAAGCCCAAACAGGCTGGAGTTTAAAAGGATGAGAGGAGATCGAATTGAGGTATATAAGATGTCAAAAGGGGATTGACAAAGTAGATGTAGAGAGGGTTTCTCCTTGTGGGACAACCAAGAACAGAGGTTATAGTTTTGGACTAAGAGGCAGCAGATTTAAAACAAGATGAGGAGGAAATACTTCTCTCAAACCTGGGGAATTCGCTGCCCCAGACTGCAGTAGACACCAGGACACTGAATAAGAAGATAGATTTTAAATTAGTTGTGGGTCAAAGGGTTATGGGGAGCTGGCAAGAAAGTGTAGTTGATTCCAAGGTGATATTAGCCATGAATTAGAAGGACAAAGACAGCAGATACATGGGAAAACCACCACTTTCAAATTCCACCCCGAGCCACTCATCATCCTGACTTGAAAATGTATCGCTATTCCTTCACTGTCGCTGGGACAAAATCCTGGAATTCCCTCTTTAATGGCATTGCGGATCAACCCACAGCAAAGAGACCACAGCGGTTCAAGACAGCAGCTCACCCCCACCTTCTCAAGAGCAACTAGGGGCGGGCAATAAATGCTGGCCTAGCCAGCGATGCCCACATCCCACAAATGAATTTAAAAAGTATCATATTAAATGGTGGAGTCGCTTGAGAACTGAATTATCTACTCCTGCTCTGAGTTCTCATGTTCTTATGTTCTAAGCAGTTAATTAATTTCTAATGTTTGCCATGTTGTGTAGACTTACAATGCAGGCTCTCATTTAAAAGGAGCAGGAGAGAGTTAAACAGTCATGAAACTCTAATAAAAATGTGGCCACAGCGCAAGATAAGCAAGATTTTGGCAAGAGTGCTAGACTCTTTATTTCCTGCTCCCTTCTCTGCTGAGTCCCACCAACAGTCTTACAAACGACATCCTTATACCAGACTTAGACCAGCCTTAGTTGCAGGCAATGAATGATTAAGACATGAGCTGCAATGTCAGATTGGCGTCATTGAATGATTAATTCTACAAGGTTTTAAAATTAAGTTAGCAACGAAAGTTGTTGTTAAGTTGATCCCTGCACACTCAGCTGCCTGTAAGCTGAGACTGTCCACCATTCTGATGAAAGATAAGCACCAGTAAAACATTTATTGAAATAACTCAAACTGATGCTGCAAGAGGCAACAAAGTACAAGTTGACCTTCAGAATGAAACTGCACTTAACATTGCCAGTAAAGACCATAAAAAAACCCAATAATTCTACTCAGAACATGCTTTTCATTTGTACATTTGTCAGTTGACTTAGAATCATAGAGTCGTACAGCACAGAAACAGACCCTTCAGTCCAACTCGTCCATGACAACCAAGTTTCCAAAACTAAGCTAGTCCCATTTGACAATATTTGGCCTGTATCCCTCTAAACACTTTCTATTCATACACCCAACGAGATGCCTTTTAAATGTTGTAATTGTACCCACCTCCACCACTTCATCTGGCAGCTTATTCTATACGCATACCACCCTCTATGTGAAAACGTTGCCCTTCAGGTCTCTTTTAAATCTTTTCCCTCTCACCTTAAACCTATTCCCTCTAACTTTGGACACCCACTACCCTGGGAAAAAGACCTTGGTTATTCATCCTATCCATGCCCCTCATGATTTCATAAACCTCTATCAGATCACCCTTCAGCCTCCAGATCTTCAGGGGAAGGACAGCCCCAGCCTATTCAGCCTTCCCCCATAACTCAAACCTCCCAATCCTGGCAACATCCTTGCAAATCTTTTCTGAACCGTTTCAAGTTTAACAACATCTTTCCAATAGCATGGAGACCAGAACTGAAGTGTGTCTGTTGCTCTCGATGTGTTCTCCTCTACAGTGGGGAGACAGGATGCCAGAACATTTGCAGAACGTTTCTGAGTACATCCCCGGGACACACACACCAAATAACCCCGCTGCTCTGTGGCCGAACACTTTAACTCCCCCTCCCACTCTGCCAAGGACATGCAAGTCCTGGGCCTCTTCCACTGCCAAATCTTAGACACCTGACGACTGGAGGAAGAACACCTCATCTTCTGCCTCGGGATTCTCCAACCATACGGAAACAATGATGATTTCACCAGTTTCTTCATCTTTCCTCCCACCAGCTTATCCCAGATCAAACCCTCCAACTCGGCACCACCATCTTGAATTGTCCTACCTGTCCATTTTCCTTCTCACCTATCTGCTCCATCCTCCGCTCTGACCTACCGCCATCACACCCCACCTTCATCTAAGTATCACATTCCTAGCTACCAGGCCCACCCCCCCTCCCAACTATCTCTCAGCCCCCTTGGGTCCAATCCCACATTCCTGATGAAGAACTTATGCTTGAAATGTTGACTCTCCTGCTCCTCGGATGCTGCCTGAGCTGCTGTGCTTTTCCAGCGCCACACCTTTTGGTCTAACCAATGTCCGGTACAGCTGCAACATGACGTCCCAACTCCTGTACTTAATGCACTGACTTCTTAAAGTATTGTTCATGGTTTCTGTTACTTAATGCAATTCCCCAGTCCCAGAAGAGGACACGAACTTTACATCCCTTTAATATAACAAATTTACAAATTACTGCTCACAGCATTTGCAAAACAACTTCTTTCTCATTTCAGGTTCCTCCTCAAGTACACACAAAATACTGCAGATGCTGGAACTCAAAAACCTGTAAAGTGTCCTATCAGACTTGAAAGGTTAACTCTGTTTCTCTCTCCACAGGTGCTGCCAGATCTGCTGAATTTCCCTGCTTTTTTTTCCTCCTCTTAAAATTTGCTTAAGAGACAAATAACACTGAGATAGCTTTTTCACTTCACCACTTAGAACATAGAATGTTACAGCGTAGTACAGGCCCTTCGGCCCACGATGTTGTGCCAACCTGTGAAATTAATCTGATGCCCAGCTAACCTGCATTGTTCCATTATTTTCCATATGTACGTCCAATGCCCATTTAAATGCCCTTACTGTTGCAGGCAGCCTGTTCCACGTCCCTACTACTCTCTGAGTAAGAAAACTACCCCTAATATCAATCCTAAATCTATCACCCCTCAATTTAAAGCTATGTCCCCTAGTGTTAGCCTTCACCACCCAAGGAAAAAGGCTCTCACTGTCCATCCTATCTAAGCCTCTGATTATCTTATACAACTTGACTAAGTCACCTCTCAATCTTCTTCTCTCCAACGAAAACAGCCTCAGTTCCTTTAGCCTTTCCTTATAAAACCATCCCTCCATATCAGACAACATCTGAGTAAATCTCCTCTGAACCCTTTCCAAAGCTTCCACATCCTTCCAACAATGCGGTGACCAGAACTGTATGCAATACTCCAGGTGCAGCCTTACCAGTGTCTTGTACAGCTGCAGCATAACCTCATGACTCTGAAACTCAATTCCTCTACCAATATACACTAACACACCATATGCCTTCTTACAACCCTATCAACATGGGTGGCAACTTTCAGGGATTTATGCCAGGACACCGAGATCTCTCTGTTCATCGACACTGCCAAGAATTTTACCATTTGCCCAGTACTCTGCATTCCTGTTACTTCTTCCGAAATAAGCTACCTCACACTTTTCCACATTAAACTCCATTTGCCACTTCTCAGCCCAGCTCTGCATCTTATCTATGTCCCTCTGTAACCAACAACCTCCTTCAGCACTATCCACAACTCTGCCTACCTTAGTACCATCCGCAAATTTACTAATCCATCCTTCTAAGCCCACATCCAGATCAGTTATAAAAATGACAAACAGCAGTGACCCCAAAACAGATCCTTGCAGTACACCACTGGTAACTGAGCTCCAGCATGAGCATTTTCCATCAACCGCCACCCTCTGTCATCTTTCAGCTCAACAATTTCTGATCCAAACTGCTAAATCACCTTCAATCCTGAAACTCCGTATTTTATGCAATAGCCTACCGTGAGGAACCTTATCAAACACCTTACTGAAGATCCTATACACCATATCAACCATTTTACCTTCATCTACCTGTTTTGTCACCTTCTCGAAGAACTCAATAAGGTTAGTTAGGCATGACCGACCCTTCACAAAACCATGTTGACTATCCCTAATCAAATTATTCCTTTCCAGATCTCTTATAACCTTTTCCAACACCTTACACACAACCAAAGTAAGGCTCACTGGCTAATAATTACCAGGGTTGTCCACACTCCCCTTGTTAAACAAGAGAACAACATTTTCTATCCTCCAATCATCTGGCACTATTCTTATAGAGTCATAGAGTCATAGAGACGTACAGCATGGAAACAGACCCTTCGGTCCAACCCGTCCATGCCGACCAGATATCCCAACCCAATCTAGTCCCACCTGTCAGCACCCGGCCCGTATCCCTCCGAACCCTTCCTATTCATATACCCATCCAAATGCCTCTTAAATGTTGCAATTGTACCAGCCTCCACCACTTCCTCTGACAGCTCATTCCATACATGTACCACCCTCTGCGTGAAAAAGTTGCCCTTTAGGTCTCTTTTATATCTTTCTCCTCTCACCCTAAACCTATGCCCTCTAGTTCTGGACTCCCCGACCCCAGGGAAAAGACTTTGTCTCTTTATCCTATCCATGCCCCTCATAATTTTGTAAACCTCTATAAGGTCACCCCACAGCCTCCGATGGTCCAGGGAAAACAGCCCCAGCCTGTTCAGCCTCTCCCTGTAGCTCAGATCCTCCAACCCTGGCAA
>NC_057722.1:75575533-75593183 GCF_004010195.1 Chiloscyllium plagiosum | reverse complement strand
CTTACCACCCTTCTTAAACAGTGGCACCACATTTGCCAACCTCCAGTCTTCCGGCACCTCCCCTGTGACTATCGATGATACAAATATCTCAGCAAGAGCCCAGCAATCACTTCTCTAGCTTCCCACAGAGTTCTCAGGTACACCTGATCAGCTCCTAGTGATTTATCCACCTTTAACCGTTTCAAGGCATCCAGCACTTCCTCCTCTGTAATCTGGATTTTTTGCAAGATGTCACCATCTATTTCCCTGCAGTCTATATCTTCCATATCCTTTTCCACAGTAAATACTGATGCAAAATATTCATTTAGTATCTCCCCCATTTTCTGTGGCTCCACACAAAGGCCGCCTTGCTGATCGTGAGGGGCCCTATTCTTTCCCTAGTTACCCTTTTGTCCTTAATATATTTGTAAAAATCCTTTGGATTCTCCTTAATTGTATTTGCCAAAGCTATCTCATGTCCCCATTTTGCCCTCCTGATTTCCCTCTTAAGTATCCAAAGGCTCTGCAATCTCCTTCTTCACTTCCTAGAAAATCCTAGGATAAATCTCATCTAGACTAGGGGGTCTTATCTATTTTCAGATTTTCCGAAATTGCTAAAATCTACTCTTTGTCAACCTCAATCCCATCTAATCTAGTAGCATGTAACTCCATATTCTCACTAACATTGCCCTTTTCTGATTTGAATACTGACTAAAAGCATTCATTAAGTGCTTCCCCATGTCCACAGATTCCACACACAATTTCCCACTACTGTCTTTGACCGGCCCTAATCTTACTCTCATCATTCTTTTATTCCTGATTTACCTACAGAAGGCCTTAGAGTTTTCCTTGATCTTATCTGCCAACATCTTCTCATGTCCCCTCCTAGCTCTTCTTAGCCCTCTCTTTAGATCTTTTCTGGCTAACTTATAACTCTCAATCCCCCTAACTGAGTCTTTATGCCTCATCCTCACATAAGCCTCCTTCTTTCTCTTGACAAGATCTTCAACTTCTTTAGTAAACCATGGCTCCCTCTCTCGACAATTACCTCCCTGCCTGATATACTTATATATATACTTATCAAAGATCCACAGTAGCTGTTCCTTCAATCAGCTCCACATTTCAAGTGTGTCCATCCCCTGCAGTTTCCTTCCCTATCCAATGCATCCTAAATTTTGCTTAATCACATCATAATTGCCTTTCTCCCAGTTATACCTCTTTTCCTGTGGTATATACCTATCCCTGCCTATTGCTATTGTAAACTTAACTGAATTGTGGTCACTATCGCCAAAGCGCTCATCTACCTCCAAATCTAACACCTGGGTGGGTTCATTCCCCAGTACCAAATCCAATACAGCATCTCCCCTTGTTGGTGTGTCTACATACTGTGTCAGAAAACCCTCCTGCACAATTGAACAAAAACTGACCCACCTAAACTACTTGAACTATAGTATTCCCAGTCAATATTGGGGAAGTTTGGGCAGTCATTTGACAGAAAGGATCCTCCAGCCTTTGTAAACCATTTTGATTTCCAGTGTGCCATTACAATGTTCATATTATTCCATATTTCACAAGTTTCAAATAATTCCATGGGGAAGGACTCCTGCCCCAAGTAATACAGGAACAATATGTGAGAGGGGCTTGTGCATAGATTGTAGCTTGTAAAATTTGGGGTTAGGCTGATATCAACAAACAACATATGGATTTCATGGGAAAATGCTTGGACCACAGAGATAACTGTCACAAATCTGCCCATCCAGATGGCTCATAAGGTGTAGGATCAGAAGGAGGCCATTTGGCCTTTTCAATAAAATCGTGATACTTCTCAATTCCATTTTCCTGCCTTTTCTTTGTTACCCTTGATTCCCTTAATGATTGGAAATCTGTCTATTTCAATCTTGAATATAATCAATGATCAGCGTATTATTTTGTCAATTTCACAGCAGCAACTGTAATTTATGTAGCTTGTTTTCCTTCATCTTTCAAAAGATGTGCACATAACTCCATTTGATGTACATCCCTATAAACCCTGGAAGTGAGTGGCTTGCTAGACCTTAGAGGCCAGTGAAGAGTCAACCATACTGCTTTGCGTCTGGAGTCACATGTAGGCTAGACCAATTTCAGGATGACAAACTTCCTTCCCTAAATTACATTAGTAAACAGATGGGTTTTTACAATCGATGAAAATTTAACGGTCATGATTGCTGAGGCTACCTCCCAGTCGCAGATTTAATAATTGGATTATGATGTTATCAGTTGCTTTGGTGGGATTTGAGCCCATACTCCAAAAGCATTAGCCTGGGCTGCTGAATTACTAATGCAGCAATGTTACCAGTATGCTACCAGTCTGCCGCTGAAAGTTGGCAGAGAATGGCATAGAGGTAATGTCATTTAACGTACTGGAACATTTCTTTGCATTTCACAGCAGTGGTGGCCTAACACCAAGCAGGATTTCCCCAAGGTCGGGGTCAAATAGGGGCCATGATCCAATACTGACTCAGGAGCAGTGACCAGTCAGTGATTCTCCAAGGAAGGGCCAATTAGCTATCCAATTAAATATGGTAAACTTGAAACCAGAGGCCCAACAGGAGCAATCCAGCACACCAACTATTACCATAGAGTTACAGACCTTCCTTCCTCCATACTCATCTGCAGATTGTGTTGGAATGCTTCCAACTCACAAAAGCTTGGGTAAAGAGTGAGGTTTTAAGAATCATCCTATAAAACATAGGAAATAGAAATTGTATTGGCCATTAAGCCCTTTGTGCCCGCTCTACCATTCAATATGATCATGCTGATCATCCAACTCAATGGGGCCTGCTTTTGCCCCCATCCTTTGATTCTTTTAGCTCCAAGAACTAAATCTTACTCTTTCTTGAAAACCCTCAATATTTTGACCTCAACTGATTTCTGTAACAGAGAATTCCTCAATCTCACTACTCTCTGGCTGAATAATTTTCTCCTGTCAGTCCTAAATGGCCTATCATGACCCTTATTTACCCTGTGTAATCCTGTTAAACTTTTATAGATTTCTATGAGATTCCGCCCACCCCACCCCCTCAATTCTTCTAAACTCCAGTGAGTATAGTCCTAACCGATCCAGAAAAATTGAGAGAGCTGCACAAAGTGAAGAATCAGCATGGAAGCCTGGACAACTGAAAGCATTGCTGGCAATGTTGGAATGGAGGAAATTGGAGGTGAAAAAGAGGAACACTTGAGTGGGAGGAGTGCAGGGACTCCACTGGGGTTGTAAGGCTGAAGGAGGCCACAGAAAAAGAATTTTGGGGATCCTTGGAAAGATTTGGAAACAAGGGTGAGAAATTTGAGATTAGACGTCTTCCGCCAGACCGTCTGGCAAAGCCAGGTCAGAGTAGGAAATCTTGGCTGTTCCATTTTGAGGCTGAAGATTACAAAGGCTTCTGCGCTGAATCACTAAGTGCTTGCCCTTATTTCATGCTTCATGTGGGTCACAGCCGAAGGTGGAGCATTGGTCTGTTGCTTTAGACTCATTACTTCATGTCATAGAGTCGTAGAGTTGTACAGCACGGAAACAAACCCTTATGTCCAATCCATCCATGCCAACCAGATATCCTAAATTAATCTAGTGTCATTTTCCAGACTTTGGCCCATATCCTTCTAAACCCTTCCTATTCTTATATCCTTTTAAATGTTGTTATTGTACCAACCTTCACCATTTCCTCTGGCAGTTCATCACATACATGCATCACCCTTTACATGAAAAAGTTGCCCCCTTAGGTCCCTTTCAAATCTTTCCAGTCTCACCTTAAACCTATGCCCTCTAGTTTTGGACTCTCCTATCCTGGGAAAAAGGCCTTGTCTATCTACCCCATTCATGCTCCTCATGATTTTATAAACCTCTATAAGGCCACCCCTCAGACTCTGACACTCCAGGGAAAACAACCCCAGTCAATGTGTCACAACAAAATATTTTTCCAATTATCAAGATGATCAATTAAATACATATTCCATATCAGCTTTTAACCAAAAAAATCTTTCAGCTAAGTTTCTTAATAAACACAATTATGGATTTATTTTCAACAAAAACTTATTCAATAATGATACAATAATTGGTTAACGTGCTCTTCAGTAATATAGACATACAATTGCTTATCCCTATAAATATCCGCAAAACACATATACATGTCGCCATATTTCGGGAAGGATGTGGAAGCATTGGAAAAGGTGCAGAGAACATTTACCAGGATGTTGCCTGGTCTGTAGGGAATGTCTTATGAGGAAAGGCTGAGAGATTTGGGTCTATTCTCATTGGAAACAAGAAGGCTAAGAGGGGATTTGATAGAGACATACAAGATGACTAGAGGGTTAGACAGTGAAAGTCTTTTTCTGAGGATGATGACGAGGGGGGCACAACTACAAATTGAGGGGTGATAGATTTAAGACAGACATCAGAGGCAGGTTCTTTACGCAGAGAGTGGTATGGGCGTGGAATGCCCTACCTGCTAATGTAGTCAACTCAACCCATTAGGGAGATTTAAACAATCCTTGGATGAGCACATGGATGATGATGGGATAGTGTAGGGGGACGAGCTGAGAATAGTTCACAGGTCGGTGCAACAGCAAGGGCCGAAGGGCCTGTTCTGCGCTGTATTGTTCTATGTTCTATGTAAGCACCAAAATAAAACAAAGAACTATGGATGCTGCAGATCTGACAAAAAGACAGAAATTGTTGGAGAAACTTGGCAGGTGTGGCAGCATCTGCAGAGAGTAAGCAGACACTACTTTTGTTTCACATAAACACACTTCAGGAAAAGAGAAAAAGGACAGATTTTTCAACAAAGATTCTCTTTCAGAGAAAAATAAACTTTCTTGGCCAATGCGTGGTTCTTGAAGGCCAAAGGACAAATGTTTCAGAGTCGGTTGCTCTGGTGTTCTGGCGTGTGTGGCCAAGTCACTAATCATGAATAGTTGCCTCTGTAGTCTTGCAGATATAGCTAGTTCAGGAAATCTTGGCATGTTCTTTCAGTCACTCTTTCAAAAGTTTTTACACTGAATTGATGTAGAGAGTTTTCTTTTCAGAAATGAGTGGGATCTTCTAGGAAGCTTGTCCTTCGAAAGCTATCCTCCAACTCAGCTTGTTCTGAGTAAGCTTCCCTCCCACTGAACTCGATAAAACAAGAACCTTCCAAACTAGTCACTGTTGAAAAGTAGCTGCTGCAGGGTCTTCAGCAAAGCAAGTGGATATGTGATTCCAAGGAGGCTTTGTCAAAACTTCTCCAGTGCTTACAGTGAATTTCCAATGACTTAAAGAACTCAACTGTCAGTATTTCCACAAAACTTGAAATAAATTCCTTTCTCTACTGCCCTTCAAAACTTACATCCTCTGTGTAGCATTAAAGATGAAGCATCTTCGCAACAATATGTATTTAAAAAATTTTGAAATAATTATGTTTATATTTTAAAATGTAAGAATGATTTTTAAAATATAAACATAATTATTCCAAAATTTTCTAAAATCATTCGGACAGAAGATGCTTTTTAACAATTTTTTTGTTCAATGCATTTTTTTTTGCCTATTATTAACACTTGGTATTTCACAATGGCATCTTACCTGGCTACCCCCGTGCAGTCAGTTTTTCTAGTCACTGAGATTTTCCATCTCATGCGATTTCCATTCTGCCTTGCAAGTTTTGCTTTAATGGGTATATTCAGAGAGAATGCAGGTCAGGTTGTGCCATTTGAAATGAATAATTTATTTCTCCACAAAAGTAAACCTTTCCCAAGTGTCCAGTCATAGGACTGCAGTAATACAATGCATTGCCTGTGGGTTTGTTACTTATAATACTCTAAACTGCAGAGTTCCAGGGATAGGGTGAGTAGGGTGAGGATGGCGGAGATGGGTGTTGGGAATGGAGATGAAAGCTGTGTTGTTTTATGATGCATCAGATTATACCATTCGGGTTAACACCATTTTTTCCTAACAAGTTCAGTCATGGATTAAAAAACTATGCATTTATATGTGCCACTGAACCCTGCTTGGATTATACTTCACTGTATTGATGACAAAGGACTTTAATTCGTTTTTTTAAAAATCTTATGTCTTTCACAATTTCAGGCTTTTTAAAAAAAAATTCACAGGATGTGGGCATTGCTGGCTAGGCCAGCATTTATTGTCCATCCCTAATTGCCCTGAGGGTAGGTAAGAGTCAATCACATTGCCGGAGTTACATATAGGTCACACCAACTAAAGATAAGGGTGGCACAGTGCCTCAGTGGTTAGCACTGCTGCCTCACAGCATCAGGGACCAGGGTTTGATTCCATCCTCGGGCGACTGTCTGTGTGGAGTTTGCACATTCTCCCCGTGTCTGTGTGGGTTTCCTCTGGGTGCTCCTGTTTCCACCAATTGTCCAAAGACGTGCAGGTTGGGTGGCTTGGCCATGCTAAATTATCCTCAATGTCCAGGGATGTGTGGGTTAGCCGTGGGGAATACAGGGTTGCAGGGATAGGGTGTGTCTGGGTGGGATACTCTTTGGTGGGTGGGTGTGGACTCGATGGGCCGAATGGTCTATATCCTCACCATAGAGATTTTATGATGACAGCAATTTCCTTCCTTGAAGGGCATCAGTGAAGCAAATAGGTTTTTCCCCTAACAACTAACAAATATTTCTTGGTTATCATTAGATTCATTTGCATTCAAAGTCTGCCATCTGCCAAGCCATGATTCAAACTCAGATCCTCAGAATATGCGCTAAGTTTCCTGGATTCATTGTCTAGCGATAAGCCCACTAGGCCATCACCTCACCCAGAAGGTGAGCATAGAGCTTGACAACAAATGTATCAATTACGTTAAAGTAATTATTAATGCTGTCAATTTGTATACAGCAAGGTTCTAAAGAGACGGCAATGCGATAACAATTGGATGATCTGTTATGATAATTAAGGGACGAATTTTGGTAAGAAATCGTATGTTATTCTTTTTAAATAAAGCCTCCAAATAAACCTGTTGGAATATAACTTGGTGTGGCGTGATTTTTAACTTTGTCCACCCCAGTCCAACACCGGCTCCTCCACGCCATATCTTTTTGATATCCACTTCAGATGGCATCTCAGTTTAATGTTTTATCTGAAAGACAGCCAACAGTGCAGGACTCCTACCATACTGCACTGGGGTACGGTCAAGTAGCTGATATGCTTTTAAAGACAAAAGCATGCGGCTCAATAGTATGAGGGTTATCATGAAGCATCAACATTGTTGAGCTTAGTAAGTTAATTGTACCCTGCCTCTTGTATTTTTATATCTCTTACAGCTATGCATAAAATGCTACAAGTTTATATGCATGTAACAGGTTTCATGCACTACCTTAAACTGTTTACTTCCGGCTGGATTACTTGGTAACAGACTTCTCCATTTCAATTTGTTCAGTTTTTTTTTATTTTCAAAAGAAATGCAAGAGGAATGATCTTAAAATCCCCACAGTGCAGAAAGAGGCCATTTGGCCCATTAACTCTGTACTGGCCCTTCAACAAGCATCCCATCCAGACTGAGCCCCTCACCCTTATCTCCGTAACCCGCATTTATCCTGGCTAATCCAGAAATCTTGTACAGCATTGGACACTCTGGGGTATTTTACATGGCCAATCTAATTCATGTTCAGTTTAAAGACTTTCAGAATGTCTTTGAACTGAGTTCGGGATGCCCTGTGTTACAAGTTGACACACTGAGCCCACTGTAGAACGCTACTTTGTGAGCTGGGTGACTGACTTTGCAAAACTGATCTGTACTAGACAGACTGTTAAAACCAAATATACATCAACTTGGAAGAATTTTGCTGTTAGAGATTTTGTTCTGCCACTTGAGATTGGGAATGGATTTTAAGCAACAAGGAATGAATCTAGTTGCCTCATGTGATGTCCATGCCTCACATTGTGAGAACCAATAGCCCGTTAAGGTAAGCCTTTGTTTTGCCAGCACACATTTAGTTCAGGTGAACAAAAGCAGAAATTGTTGGAGAAACTCAGCAGTCTGGCAGCATCTGTGGAGAGAGAAAGTAGACTCAACAGTTTGAGTCTAGTATGCTTTCATCAGAATAAAGATTACCTTGGAAAAAGTGGTATATATGCTGAAGACAGGGAGTGGGAGTGGTAAAGGAGAAAGTGATAGGTGGAGATAGAATCCCAGAGGGAGGGAAAGACAGGTAGGCAGACAAAGGAATGGATGATGGTAAGCAGGGAGGAAGAAAAACTGCTGATGGGGACCGAAGCGTACTCCTTTACCAAGCCTGCCATTCCTTCACCCCTTTCTTACCACACCACCCCTTGTCTTCACCTTTTCCTAATTAGTGCTGATGTAAGGTCACTTGTCCCAATGGCAATGGCCAAGTGGTATTTTCGCTGGACTATTAAGCTGGAGACCCAGACTCAGGTTCATATCCCACCACAGCAGATGATGGAATTTCAATTAAGAGTCTAATGATGACCATGAATCTATTGTTGATTGTATTATGAAGGTGTACCTATAAGAGAGTTAAAAAGCTAGCAAGGATTGACTGAAAGTGCAGGGTGTCCTGAACAAGGTAAAAATGTAACACTTGATTGAAACAAATAGCTGGAGTTGTGCTGCTATGGAACAAAAACAAATTCAAATTCCGCCAATCAATTTAAATTATGCCCCAAGATACCAAAATCCAATTTGAAAAATAATGCTTTTGATGACATCAAAACCAATGAAATGATCTAATGTTTTGGGGTATAAAACTGGACATTTTGAACAGTTGGTGGGAGAACTGCCAAGCACCAACAAGTATAGACTGCTGGATGAATAGCTCTCTGAAGGGTACCTGCTCATATGAAGCCCTGTGAAGCAGAATACTGAAGAAAAGACGACAGAGTAAAATCTGCAGAGGAAGATATAAATAGAAGATTCGACAGCTGGCTGGTTTTGAAAGTTGAAATTTTTAAATAAATACTAATCAGGGTTTTTATCTGATCAGTATCGTAGAATGGGAGGTAAAAGATAGGTTTATGAGAAAGGAGTTGTAAATAGTTGTTGAATGTTCTCTTTTGGACTTAAAGAATAAAATTGTTAATTTTTGTTTTAAATAGTGACTTCTGGGATAGTTCTTTGCCTCTTGAAATTTAACAGATTATGGCGCAAGGTGAGCTTCTCTGTGTGTCGGGGTTTAAATTAGCAGAGGGGTTTACTCCGTGTCATAACAATTGTCGCAAAAGACCATCTGGTTCCATAATGTCCTTCAGGGAAAGAAACTGCAATCTTACCTGATCTGGCCTACATGTGACTCCAGACCCATAGCAATGTAGTTGACTCTTAACTGCCGGGTAATTAGGGATGGCTAACAAAATGCTGGCCTAGCCAGTGAAACCCTCATACCACGAATGAATAAAAAAAATTAACTTTGCTTTCTCAACATGGATGCTGCCAGACCTGCTGAGTTTTTCCAGCAATTTCCCTTTCCGATTTTCAGCATTTGTGGTTCTTTGTTTTAGTTTAGTTCAGGATAGGTGGCGATCTTTAATCTAGGTGAAAGTCAGGACTGCAGATGCTGGAGATCAGAGTCAAAAATGGTGGGGCTGGAAGATGAAGAACTCATTCATGAAATGTCAACCCTGTTGCTCCTTGGATGCTGCCTGACCGGCTGTGCTTTTGCAGCGCCACACTTTTTAACTTCTTTAATCTGCCAAGGTGCGAGGATTAGCGAACATTTATGAATGAAGTGAACTCGGGCCTGTTAACAACTGTACTAATGTAGCACGTGCTGCAGAGGACATCAAACGGCTTGCTGCACCCTTTGCCTGAGTTTTACAATATGTATGAAAAGGGCCATGATATGATGTTTGTGCAAGTTTATGTGACAGGTCAGGAAATGAGTTTCGTTTGTCATTTATACAAATGATTTAGATGAGAATATTGAAGGCATGGATAGTAAGTTTGTAGATGGCACCAAACTTGGTCGACAGTGATGAAGGTTACCTAAGATTACAAAGAGATCTTGATCAATTGGGTCAATGGATTGAGGAGTGGCAGATAGAGTTTAATTTGCATAAATGTAAGGTATTGCATTTGGTTAAACAAACAAGGGCAGGACTTATACCATTAATGGTAGGGCCTCGGATACTATCTAGTGGTTTGTGTACATAATTCTTTGAAGTTTGCATCAACTGTAGACAGGGTGATTAAGCCATTTAGCACACTTGCCTTCATTGCTCAGACTTTTGAGTATGGGAGTTAGAATGCCATGTTGAGATTGTACAGGATGTTGGTGAAGCCCCTTCTGCAGTATGTGTCCAGTTCTGGTCACCCTGTTATAGGATGTTGTTATACTAGTGACGGTTCAGAAAAGATTTACCTGGATGTTGCTGGATATGGAGGGTTTGAGTTATAAGGAGAAGTTAGATAGACTGGGACTGTTTTCACTGGAGCACAGGAGGTTGGGGAGGTTTGATGTTACAGAGTTTTATGAAATCATGATTGGTATAGATAGTGTGAATGGCAGGTATCTTTTCCCTAGGGTGGGGGATTACAAGACTAGGGGCCATATTTTTAAGGTGAGAGGAGAAAGCTTTAAAGAAGACATGAGGCGCTACTTTCTTTAGATAGAGAATGGTTCGTGTGTGGAATGAACTTCCAGAGGAGGCGGTGGATATTGGTATAATTACAATGTTTAAAAGACATTTGGATAAATATATGAGTAAGAAATGTTTGGAGGGATATGGGGCAAATGCAGGCAGGTGGGCCTAGTTTAGTTTGGGACTGATTGGACCGAAGAGTCTGTTTTCGTGCTGTATGACCCTATGACCCTCAGCCAAGCACTTTCAGGAATGCAGCATTCACACATTGTATTTGCCTTTTCTGATTTTTGCTGACTTTTGAGGGTGTGCCTGAAGTAGTTTCCACAGACTCTCAAATGCAACAGCAGAGAAAGTGCGAGTCGCAGCTGCCTGGGTGTTATTTCAGATCTCAGAGTTTTGTCCCAAAGGAAAAGCTGTGAATGTGTATAAATTAAGCAACCCGATTGTATTATAGATGTGTCCATTGGTTCCCCACATGCCTCTGTGGGAACATCAGCACTGTTTTAACAATGCTCATTTTTAATATCAAACTCAGTTATTTTCCGCGAGAGGCCACAGCCGTAAATGAACAGACTCTAAACTATAAACTAAAATGTGACCTTACACCACCACATTGTAAGCACATTAGGGGAAGCTTATAATGATATGGGGGAGGGTGTGTGACAGAATTCGTTGAGAGGTCAGTGAGATCCATCTCAACATCAGGAACATCTCACTCCACTTTTCATACCCGTGACAAACAGAACAGCGATTTTCTTGCTAGGCAGGAGCAAGCTGCCAATTAAAGGAGATTATTGCTCGTTAGACGTCTTGTTAACAGCTCAATGTGCCTTATTCGTATTCAGTAGAGCCAAGCAGGCTAGACATTTGGAGACTTCGACATGGCAATCCAAGCGGGTACCTGGCAAATTCAACGCGCCCATTCCTCCAACCAAGCACCTTGTTGCTCACCACCAAACAACATGGTCAGGGGCATGACCCACAGGCACCAGCTGTGTGCACTCCTCAACCACGAACATTGGCAACAGGTATTTGCAAGCCTTTCATGGATGATCTGATTGAAGTCTTCAAAATACTAATGGGAAAAGACAGGATAGTTAAAGGTAAACTATTTTCACTGATGGGCAATTCTAGAACTAGGGAGCACAGTCTGAGAATTAGGCCAGGCCATTCTGGCAGTGTGGTGGCTCAGTGGCTAGCGCTGCTGCCTCCCAGTGCCAGGGATCCGGGTCCTATTCCAGCCTCGGCCAACTGTCTGTGTGGAGTTTGCAGCTTCTCCTCATATCTGCGTGGTCTTCCTCTGGGTGCTCCAATTTCCTTCCATAGTCCAAAGAAATGAATAGGAAGGATTTAGAGGGACATGGGCCAAGTGCTGGAAAATGGGACTAGGTTAGGTTAGGATGTCTGGTCGGCAAGGACAAGTTAGGCCAAAGGGTCTGTTTCCGTGCTGTACATCTCTAAGACTCCATGACTCCATGTCCAGGTTAGGTGGATTGACCCACAGGAAATGCAGGGTTATAGGTGTAGGGTAGGCAGGTTGGTCTGAGTGGGATGCTCTTTGGTGGGTTGTTGTAAACTTAATGGGCTGAATGGCCTGCTTTCACATTGTTGGGGTTCAATGATTCAGGAGAGATGTTAGGAAATACTTATACACACAAAGGGTGTCAGGGGTAGGGAATTCTCTTCTATAAACTGCAGTTGATTCTCGATCAGTTGTTAATTTTATATCTGAGATGTTATTTTTCAGCAAAGGTATTAAGGGTAATGGATGGTGGGCAGATATATGGAGTCAGGCCACATGGTCTGATGGTAGGGTGGAACAGGCTTGACAGGCTAAATGGCCTTCTCCTGTTTCTAAGTTCCTATTGTAGCAGCTCTCTGATACACTGGAAAGCCACTCAGAGAGTATTGTGTTAGGACTTCTGAGGGTGGGGATGCACGGGGCCTGTGTGTCATTCCTCCTCTGGCTGGGCGATTCCGTGATGTCCCCTCGTGGGAAGGGACACCTGGAAAGTTGGCAGCTTTCTTCTCCCCCTATCGCCATCCCTTTGGTCCTGAGGACAATGACTGGGGCAATTGAATGTGGGGGCTGAGGGCTCTGGACCTGGCTCTCCATGGCAGCTGTCCACTCTGTGGGGTGGGGGGGTTGGGGAGGGGTGCAGGTGAAGTGACGGGATGGGTCCCTGTACTGCAGCTGCATTGCTGTAGCTTTTGACTAATGAGGTCTCTCACATTCCTGCCTCCTGTTCCTGTTCCTCCCCATTCTGTAAGGCATCCGACAAGGATCCCCAGGGAGACTGGTTCACAAGGTTAGATTGCACCGAATAAGGAAGAACTAGTCATTTAGATGTTGAACTGGCTCAAAGGTAGAAGGTGGTGATGGAGGGTTGTTTTTCACATTGGAGGCCTGTGACCAGTGGAATACCACAAGGATCAGTGCTGGGTCCACTACCTTTTGTCATAAGAGGTATAGTTAATAAGTTTGCAGATGACACCAAAATTGGAGGTGTAGTGGACAGCAAAGAGGGTTACCCCAGATTATAACAGGATCTGGACCAGATAGGCCAATGGGCTGAGAAGTGGCAGATGGAGTTTAATTCAGATAAATGCGAGGTATTGCATTTTGGGAAAGCAAATCTTAGCAGGACTTATACACTTAATGGTAAGGTCCTAGGGAGTGTTGCTAAACAAAGAGATCTTGGAGTGCAGGAGTCATAGCTCCTTGAAAGTGGAATCGCAGGTAGATAGGATAGTGAAGAAGGCGTTTAGTATGCTTTCCTTTATTGGTCAGAGTATTGAGTACAGGAGTTGGGAGGTCATGCTGCAGCTGTATAGGGCACTGGTTAGGCCACTGTTGGAATATTGCGTGCAGTTCTGGTCTCCTTCCTATCGGAAAGATGTTGTGAAACTTGAAAGGGTTCAGAAAAGATTTACAAGGATGTTGCCAGGGTTGGAGGATGTGAGCTGTGGGAGAGGCTGAACAGGCTGGGGCTGTTTTCCCTGGAGCGTTGGAGGCTGAGGGGTGACCTTATAGAGGTTTACAAAATTATGAGGGGCATGGATAGCTTAAATAGACAAAGTCTTTTCCCTGGGGTCGGGGAGTCCAGAACTAGAGGGCATAGGTTTAGGGTGAGAGGGGAAAGATATAAAAGAGATGTAAGGGGCAACTTTTTCATGCAGAGGGCGGTATGTGTATAGAATGAGCTGCCAGAGGAAGTGGTGGAGGTGAGTATAATTGTAACATTTAAGAGGCATCTGTATGGGTATATGAATACACAGGGTCTGGACGGATATGAGCCGAGTGTTGGCAGGTGGGACGAGATTAGGTTAGGATATCTGGTCGGCATGGATGGGTTGGACCGAAGGATCTGTTTCTGTGCTGTACATCTCTATGACTCTATGACTATGTGTCTGGATGAAGCTGCTGATTGCCCACTTCACAGGGTCCTCTCCTACCTGGGGCTCAGCAGGTGCCTGGTCACCGAAAGTGCCCATGGTTTGAGGACAGTGTCTCCTTCAGCCACAGTGAGGTGCTCACCAGACCATACTCACACACTCCCTAAACCTGACTTTTCCACCGCTGTGTCATTTTAGGGGATATTGGTGGACTCTAGAGGATATGGGCCAAGTGCTGGCAAATGGGATGAGATTGGGTTGGTATATCTGGTTGGCATGGACGAGTTGAACTGAGGCAGCCTTGTCAATGCTCCCTCTGTGGCCGCAATACTGTCCCGCTCAGAATCAGAGAGATGGCATGAGGGGGTGCCTGGCATTTCATCGTGGAGATGGTGGACTTGCTGCTGGACAAAAGAGGGAGAAGGCGTCATGGCCACTGGTTAGCACTGGCGCGGTGTGCAATGAATGATACTGGCAATTAGGTTTCTGCGTGGGGGGAGCAGTGAAATGACGAATGGTGCATACTCTATTGTTTCAACATCTCTGCAAGATTGATCCTGATCTTCTCTTGCAAGGGACATAATTATCTTCCTTTAGTTCTTGTGGCCATAGTGATCAAGGGGGAATTAGGTTATTGAGCTCAATGGTCAGCCATGGTCATATTGAAGAGCAGAACAGGTTCGAGGGGCCTACTCCTATTCCTATCTTCTATGTTTCTATGTCTCCTCACATGGAGCGAGGACACAGATGTTGGCCACCCCCCATCCCTACGCCCTGGCTCTACCTGCTATGAACCATCCTCGCTTGTAATAAGAGAAGAACGGGGACAGTGAATAAATGAGATGACAATGGGTGACTTGGCTATTAATCGTGTCTCATAGGCTGCTTAGAAGGTATACAGGGTAAATAGCGTGGGGGCCTAGAGAGCGTGAGGTGTGAGTGAGGGAAGGTGTTGGAGACCATAGTGAGAGTAACGAGCAAGTGAGACAAAGGAGAGCCAGTGGATGTGATCTATTTGTATGTCCAGAAGGCGTTTGACAAAGTGCCACACAGGAGGCTGCTAAATAAGATAAGAGCCCATGGTGTAATGGGCAAGGTACTGACATGGATAGAGGGTTAGCTGACTAGCAGAAGGCAGAGAGTGGGGATAAAGGACTCTTTTTCAGGATGGCAGCCAGTAACTAGTGGAATTCAGCAGTGCTCCATGTTGGGACCACAACTATTCACTTTATACATTAATGATCCAGACAAAGAAACTGAGGGCATTGTTGCTATGTTTTCAGATGACACAAAGACAGGTGGAGGGACAGGTAATTTTGAGGAAGTGAGGAGACTGCAGAAGGTCTTGGACAGGCTTGGGGAATGGGCAAAGAATTGGCAGGCTAAATACAATGTGGAAAAATGTGAGGTTATGTACTTTGGTAGGAAAAATACAGGCACAGATTATTTTCTAAATGGGGAATCGCTTCAGAAATCTGAAGCAGAAAGGGACTTGGGAGTCCCGGTTCAGGATTTTCTTAAGGTTAGCATGTAGATTCAGTTTGCAGACAGGAAGGCAAAGCATGTTAGTGTTCATTTCAAGAGGGCTAAAATACAAGAGCAGAGATTTACTGTTAAGGCTGTATGAAGGGTCTGGTCAGACTGCATTTGGAATACTGTGAACAGTTTTGTGGTCTCTATCTAAGGAAGGATATGCTTGCCTTAGGGGTGGTCCAGATCAGATTTATAAGAATGATCCCGGGGATGAAGGACTTGTCATATGAGGAGTGGTTGAGAACTGTGTGTCTGTACTCAATGGAGTTGAGAAGGATGAGGGAGAAGCTGATTGAAACTTACAGAATACTGGGAGACCTGCTTAGAGTGGATGTGGAAAAGATGTTTTCGCGAGTAGGGGACACAAGTATCCGAAGGCATGGCTCCAGGGTGCAAGGGACAACCCTTTAGACCTGAGATGGGGAGAAATTTCTTCAGCCAGAGGGTGGTTAATCTGTGGAACCCATTGCCATTGAAGGCTGTGGAGACCAGATCATTGAGTGTAAGCTGCCTCATAGTGGCAGGGACCCGGGTAAGCATGGGGTTTGCACGTTCTCCCTGCGTCATCTTGGGTTTCCGTCAGGTGCTCCAGTTTCCCCCCACAGTCCAAAGATGTACAGGTTAGGTGGATTGGCCATGAGAAATTGGCCTGTAGTGTCCAGGAATGTGCAGAGTAGTTAAGTTAGCCATTGGAAATGTAGGTCTGAGGAGATGGAGTTGAGAGTTCTGGGTAGGATATTCTTCAGAGGGCTATTGCAGATGTGATGTCTTGAATGGTCTCTATCAGTATAGTACAGATTCCACTATTCTATCATTCCAAATAGGTAGGTCCTTGATTTGTGAGGGGATCAAAGGTTATGGGGAGAAGGCAGGAAAATGGGTTTGAGAAACTCATCTGCCATGATTGAATAGCAGAAAGGACTTGATGGGCCAAAGGGCCTAATTATCCTCCTATATCTTATGGTCTTATGGTTTTATAATATAATCTATATATGTTGCTGGTCTGCTGGAGTTTGCGATCTCTGAACTCAATTACATTGGAAGGGCTTTTGGACTGGAAGCAAACTTCTTGGGATGTAGCCCTGAGAGTCTTTGACGTTCCTTTTGGAACAATGGAAATCAGAGTCTCTCAAAATCAAATAAAGCTGCAAAATAAACAAATATTTAACATGCGGAGTGCCTCTGAGACATCTACCTGATAATTGCATTACACTCCTGAAGTCAAATCCTTTAGCTTTTAATGAACTATTCACAGAACGAAGTGAGGCGTAATTAGAGAAAACCTAATGACCTTTTCAAACAAACAACATGAAAGAGATGCATTTCTGCAGCACTTGACATGACCACCCATATCTTAAAGCAGCTTACAGTCATAGAGTCATACAGATGTACAGCACGGAAACAGACCCTTCAGTCCAACTCGTCCATGCCGAGTAGATATCCTAACCTAATCTAAGCCCATTTGCAATCAATGAAATCATTTTTGAATTTCAGTCACTGTTGTAATGTTGGAACTAAAGCAGCTAATTTGAGTTCAGTATGCTCCACCAAAGTAATATCATAGTGATTATATGATCTACTTTCTTGGATAGAAAGTCTTCCCTCCCTTTATTCCTCATTCCCCTTCCAATAAATGTCTATTTGCCTCCTGGCCATATAATCTGTTTTCTTTAGATGTTGATTGATGAATAATGTTAGCTAGGACATTTAGCCTCTGACTTTCGGGTACGCGTCCTCTAAGGCGGCCTTCAAGATACATAACAATGCAGAATCTCTGAGCAGAAACTGATAGCCAAGTTCTGTACACATGACGACAGCCTCAATCATGATCTTAGGTTCATGTCGCGCTACATGTAACCCTCTATACTGTTCTGCATTTAGAGTCATAGAGTCATGGGAATGTACAGCATGGAAGGTCCAACCCGTCCATGCTGACCAGATATCCCAATCCAATCTAGTCCCACCTGCCAGCACCTGGCCCATATCCCTCCAAACCCTTCCTATTCATATACCCATCCAAATAACTCTTAAATGTTGCAATTGTACCAGACTCCACCACATCCTCTGGCAGCTCATTCCATACACACACCACCCTCTGCGTGAAAAAGTTGCCCCTTAGGTCTCTTTTATATCTTTCCCCTCTCACCCTAAACCTATGCCCTCTAGTTCTGGACT
>NC_057722.1:75513743-75575372 GCF_004010195.1 Chiloscyllium plagiosum | reverse complement strand
CCACTTTCAAGGAGCTATGAACCTGCACTCCAAGGTCTCTTTGTTCAGCAACACTCCCTAGGACCTTACCATTAAGTGTATAAGTCCTGCTAAGATTTGCTCTCCCAAAATGCAGCACCTCGCATTTATCTAAATTAAACTTCACCTGCCACTCCTTAGACCATTGGCCCATCTGATCAAGATCCCAATGTACTCTGAGGTAACCTTTTTCGCTGTCCACTACATCTCCAATTTTGGTGTCATCTGCAAACTTACTAACTGTACCTCTTATGCTCGCATCCAAAGCATTTATGTAAATGACAAAAGGTAGAGGACCCAGCACCGATCCTTGTGGCACTCTGAAAAACAACCCTCCACCACCACCCTCTGTCTTCTCCTTCGAGCCAGTTCTGTATCCAAATGGCTAGTTCTCCCTTTATTCCATGAGATCTAACCTTGCTAATCAGTCTCGCATGGGGAACCTTGTCGAACGCCTTACTGAAATCCATATAGATCACATCTACTGCTCTGCCCTCATCTTTCTTCTTTGTTACTTCTTCAAAAACCTCAATCAAGTTCGTGAGACATGATTTCCCACGCACGAAGCCATGTTGACTATCCCGAATCAGTTCTTGCCTTTCCAAATACATGTACATCCTGTCTTTGTAAAGTCTTCCTTACTGTCCCTTTTTGACACCATCACTTTGATAACTTGTTATGGTCTCTCTACCTTAATTAATTTGGACAAAGTGATAAAAATCACACAACAGCAAGTTATAAAAAGTTCTCCGGCCTATCACCCTCACCTTAACCTCCTTCCACCTATCGTATTCCCAACGCCCCTCCCCCTAGTCCCTTCTCCCTACCTTTTATCTTAGCCTGCTTGGCACACCTTCCTCATTCCTGAAGAAGGACTTATGCCCGAAATGTCGATTCCCCTGCTCCTTGGATGCTGCCTGACCTGCTGTGCTTTTCCAGCAACACATTTTTCAACAGCAAGTTATAGTCCAAAATGTTTATTTGGAAGTACTAGCTTTCAGAGCACTGCTCCTTCATCAAATAATTAGTTATCTGATGAAGGAGCAGCAGTCCGAAAGCTTGTATTACAAATGAACCTGTTGGACTATTACCTGGTGTTTGTGTGGTTTTTAACTTTGTCCACCCCAGTCCTACTCTGGCACCTCCTCATCTTAATTAATTTGTGCAGTTTTTGATTACTTTTTATTTTGGTTAGACCCTCAGCATGCAACTCTTATACCTAGCATGTTATTCCAACTGTTTGGTTTGTCTCCAGCACCACCTCATTTTAATTTTTTTGTATTTATCTCTCTGCCTCAATTAATCAGATTATAGGTCATCTCTTCACTTACTATTCAACTGTTGATACTTTATCACACCGTCTGACACTTTTGATCACCTGCAGAGACTTATTACTCAGCCTATGGACACTCCACTCATACCATTTGTATGATCTTTAGATCTTTCTACACATTGATTTGTCTACTTATAAATTCTGTGTCTGTCTACTTTGCTTCACCTCACCTAATGAAGAGGCAGCGTTTAGAAAGCTTGTGATTTCAAGCAAACCTGGTGTCCTGTGACTTCTGACCTATTAGCTAGGACACCAAGGATTGCTCCTTTACTCTTCCTCAAACAGCACTGTGGAATCTTCTAGAACCGTCCAAATATTACATCCAAAAGACAGCACCTCCATCCCTGCAGTGCTCTGCTAGATTAGATTCCCTACAGTGTGGAAACAGGCCCTTCGGCCCAAGTCCACACTGACCCTCCGAAGAGTAACCCACCCAGACCCATTTCCCTCTGAATGTCAGACCTAACCTATGGACAATTTAGCATGGCCAATTCACCTAGCCTGCACATCTCTGGACTGTGGGAGGAAACCCACACAGACACGGGGAAGAATGTGCAAACTCTACACAGTTACCCGAGGCTGGAATCGAACCTGGGACCCTGGTGCTGTGAGGCAGCAATGCTAACCACTGAGCCACTGTGCTACCCAGTGTTGTCATGCTCCTGGAGTGGGAACTGAAACAAAACCTTGTGATTCGGAGACAAGTCAATTGAGCCATGGAGAAGTAACTTTCTACTTAATTTAAGGAGGAAATTATGTGAGAGAGCATGTCCGTTTGAACTAAATACTGACCGAGGCAGGAACTAAAATCTGAAGGAACTGTCAGTCTCTATATACATAGCTAACAAAATACATATATAGATTTACATATGACTAGAATTGAGAATGAAACTGTCTATTCATCACAAATCCTTCACTACTTGCACAGATTGATTGGGACAGCATGGTGGCTCAGTGGTTAACACAGCTCTCTCACAGAGCCAGGGACTTAGGCATGATTCCAGCCTCAGGTGACTGTCCGTGCGGAGTTTGCACATTCTCCCTGCTCCTGTGTGGGTTTCCTTTGGCTGCTCCAGTTTTCTCCCACAGTCCATAGATGTGTAGGTTAGGTGGATTGGCCATGGGAAATTGCCCTATAATGTCCAGGGATGTGCAGGCTAGGTGGGTTAGCCATGAGAAATGCAGGGTTACAGGGATGTGGTGGCCCTGGGTGGAATGCTGTTTGGAGGGTTGGTGTGGACTCACTGATCTGCTTCCACACTGTAGGGCTTCTATGACACAGTTCCTCTGTGCAGCAAAGCTGTGAAATAGTCAATGAAGAGAAGAAAATGAGACCTGAGAAAGAATATTCTCCCTTTAGGGCCGAATGTCCATTGCAGTTGTCATCTGAATTGGCTCATTAACTTTATTTTTTTGCAACAGTTGACATTTCAGAGAGTGCGCGGTGTTACATGGGAGATTTGAAGCAACTTGAGAAATCATACCATCACCACCTAAACAGAATGGTAAACCCCCAAGAGTTCTCCCTGGCCAGAGAGCTGCTTCCTCATTGGAGAGAGAGAAAGATGGCTGCTGGTGGCTTAACCTGAGGGTCATAATGTCTCAGGTGAGGGGAGAGGTTGAGAAGGAAAGTCCTTCATAGTAACTCAACCAGTGCTGGAATTGAATAGCATCTCAAACTGGCCATCCAGTTAAACTACAGAAACAATCGCAGCTTTGTTGCTTCACTGTTTGCACACGATTCACTATTTCTTCCTACTCTACATTCCCTCTCCATGTTGATTTTCACTCTCTCATTCTCTTTGCTTCTTTATGCATTGCTGCTAGTTGTTGATCTGCAAATGGTGCCACCGCATTGGGACAGGCTGATCTGTGTCACAGTCGTCATCATCGTGTGCCTGTAAACAGAATATAGCAGCCACTCTGCTCATTGGTGCATTAGTATTCTACTCCCTGATTGGATTGTTACCCTCCCTTGGGGATGTAGATGCTGCCTTGTTTGCAGCCACATTCACTTGGCTCGCTACCCCATGCCTTTCTTGCTGCTTTTTAAAATTTATTCTTGGGATGTGGGTGTCGCTGGCAAGGCCAGAATCTATTGGCTATCCCAAATTGTTAAAAGTCAACCACATTGCCGTGGGTCTGGAGTCACATGTAGGCCAGACCAAGTAAGGATCTTGGGCGGATGGATGGCTATTTTCTTCCCTAAAGGACATTAGTGAACCAGATGGGTTTTTCCCAACAATCGACAATGGATTTATGGTCACCATTTGACTCTTAATTCCACTTTGTTTCAATTTGAATTCAAATTCCATCATCTGACATGGCAGGATTTAATCATAGGCCTCCAGAACATTATCTGGGTCTCCAGATGAATAGTCTAGTGACAATACCACTCAGCCATTGCCTCCTCTCATGCAGTATTCATCACCCTGCTCACTATCCTGTTGCTCAGCCCACTCAGCTCTGTACTGATCATCTTGTTTACCATGCCCCTCACTACCCTGTCTCTGGGGTGGTACGGTGACTCAGTGGTTAGCACTGCTGTCTCACAGTGCCAAGGACCTGGGTTCAATTCCAGCCTTGGGCAACTATCTATGTGGAGTTTGCACATTCTCCCCGTGTCTGTGTGGGTTTTCTCTGGATGGTCCAGTTTCCTCCCACAGCCCAAAGATGTGCAGGTCAGGTGAATTGGGCAAAAGTGAGGATTGCAGATGCTGGAATCCAGAGTCTAGATTAGAGTGGTGCTGCATCCGAGGAGCAGAAAAATCGATGTTTTGGGCAAAAGCCCTTCATCAGGTTAAATCAGGTTAAGTCAATTGGCCATGCTAAATTGCCCATAGTGTTCAGGGATGTGTAGGTTAGGTGCATTAGTCATGGGAAATGTAAAGTAAGGGAATGAGTCTGGGTAGTATACTCTTTGGAGGGTCGGTGTGGACTTGTTGGGCCAAATGGCCTGTTTCCACACTATAGGGACTCTATGATTTTCAGCTCCATATTCATTGCTTTGTTCACCATCTTGTTCACTACAGCATTTAGTCTGAATCCATGTCATGACCAGGGCATTGACTCAACTGCCAAGGAGGACGGTGACCGGATACAAATATTTACAGTTAGAGTGGTACAGCATGGAAACAGACTTGTTGGTCCAACTCATCCATGCCAACCAGATATCTTAAATTAATCTAGTTCGATTTGCCAACATTTGGTCCATATCCCTCTCAATCCTTTCTGTTCATGTACCCATCCAAATCCCTTTTAAATGTTGTAATTGAACCAACGTCCATCAATTCCTCTGGCAGCTCATTACATACATGCACCACCCTCTGCGTGGAAAAGTTGCCCCTTAGGTCCCTTTTAAATCTTTCCCCTCTCACCTTAAACCTTAGTTCTGGACTCTTCTACGCTGGGGAAAAGACCTTGGCTATTCACTCCATCCATGCCCCTGATGATTGTATAACCCTCTATAAGGTCACCCCTCAGACTCCGACACTCCAGGGAAAACGGCCCCAGTCTATTCAGCCTCTCCAACCCTGGCAACATCCCTGTAAATCTTTCCTTCACCCTTTTAAATTTTAACAACACCTTTCCTATCTTTCCTTTGTTTTATCATTGGATGTAGATCACCTTGACAATTTCCCCATTTGCAAGGTGTGTTTACTCACAGGACAATCCCAGGGAAGCTCTGTTTCTGATAGTTGTGGCTGTCACTATGCTGCTGAAACAAGCATTGAAATACAGCAGGACAGGCAGTGGTATCACAGGAACTCTGACTGCCCGGGTGGTGAGTGCATTTGTGGCTGATGCAGCCCTCGTGATGGGGGAAGGGAACTGTGAGGATAAGAGCAAACTCTTGTTCAGTTTAGCAGCTTGTAAACTCCTGAGGTCAATTGCAGTGTAAATTACTTGCAGTTTCAGGTTGCGAGTCGGATAAACGCATCATGCAAGTGCTGGCTGGCTTCCTTCCTCCTTCAGCGTATTTTGCATCAGTAGCCAAGTGCGACATTTTACAGTGTGCCATCTGCAATGCGACAGAATTGCTCTCAATAAACTAGAGACAAATAATAATCTTCCTTTCAAAGATCTGAAGGTGTACATTTAATAATACTATAATATGTACATGGCACAACAGAATCCTTACAGTGTGGAAGCAGCCCATCAAGTCCACAGCAGCCCCTGAAGAGACACCCACCCCATTCCTGTAACCCTGCATTTCCTGTGGCTAACCTAGCCAGCCTGCACATCCCTGGACACTATGGGGTAATTCAGCATGGCCAATTAACCCTAACCTGCACATCTTTGGACTGTGATGATGTGGAGGAGCCAGTTTTGGACTTAGGTGGACAAAATTAAAAATCACACCACACCAGGTTATAGTCCAACAGGTTTATTTGAAAGCACTAGCTTTTGGAGCGCTGCTCCTTCATCGGGTGATTGTCACCTGTAAGGCTGTAAAAGCAAGTGCTTCAAAATAAATGTGTCGGACTATAACCCAGTGAGGTGTGATTTTTAACTTCATCTTTGGACTGTGGGAGGAAACCAGAGCACCTGGGGAAACCCACGCAGACACAGGGGAAGCGTGCAAACTGCACACAAACACTCGCCCAAGGCTGGAACTGAACCCAGGTCCCTGGTGCTATGAGGCAGCAGGGCTAACCACTAAGCCATCCCACTTAGAGTCATAGAGTCATAGAAATGTACAGCACGGAAACAGACCCTCCAGTCCAACTCGTCCATGCTGACCAGATTTCCCAACTCAATCTAGTCTCACCTGCCAGCACCCTGCCCATATCCCCCTAAACCCTTCCTATTCACATACCCATCCAGATGTCCTTTAAATATTGCAATTGTACCAGCCTCCACCACTTCCTCTGGCAGCTCATTCCATACACTCTCTGTGTGAAAAAGCTGCCCCTTAGGTCTCTTTTATATCCTTCCCTTCTCACCCTAAACCTATGCCCTCTAGTTCTGGACTCCCCGACCTCAGGGAAGAGACTTTGTCTATTTATCTTATCCACGCCCCTCATGATTTATAAACCACTATAAAGTCACCCCTCAGCCTCCGACGCTGCAGGGAAAACAGCCCCAGCCTATTCAACCTCTCCCTATAGCTCAAATCCTCCAACCCTGGCAACAGCCTTGTAAATCTTTTTTGAACCCTTTCAAGTTTTGCAACATCTTTCCGATAGGAAGGAGACCAGAATTGCACACAATATTAGTGGCCTAACCAATGGCCTGTACAGCCGCCTCATGACCTCCCAACTCTTGTACTCAATGCTCTGACCAATAAAGGAAAGCATCCCAAACGCCTTCAAGGTGATCTCAGCTGGTACAGGAATCGAACCTGCACACTTACAGAAGGATATTAATGCATTGGAAATAGTTCAGAGAAGGTTTACTAGACTAATATAAAACAAATAACTGCGGATGCTGGAAATGTGAAACAAACAAAATGAAACAGAAATTGCTAGAGGAATGCAGCAGGCCCGGTGAAATGAAAACAGAGTTAATGTTTCGAGTCCAGCGATCATTCTTTGTATTTGACTAATCCTTGGAGTAGGTTGCCTTATGGGGAAAGTTACCCCTCAACTCAGCCTGGATCCTTTGGAGTTTAGAACAGTCGGGGTGACTTAGTTGAAACATTTAAGATCCTGAGGGCACCTGACTGGATAAATGTGGAAAGGATGCATCTCTTGTGGAACAATCTAGAACTAGAGGGTTTTAGTTTAAAAATAAAGTGTTGCCCATGTAAGACAGTGATGTGGAAACATTGTTTTCTCTCAGAGAGTTGGGATTTATTGGAATTCCCTGCCTCAGAAAGAAATGGAGATGCTGAATCTCTGAATATTTTTAAGGCAGAGGTAGATAGATTCTTGATCACCAAGGGGATGAAAGATTATCGGGCAATGTGTAGAAATATAGAATTGAACTCAAAATCAGATCAGCTACAAACTTATATGTTGGAGCTGCTAGAAGGGCCGAATGGCCTATTCTTGCCACTTTTTGTGTGTGTCTATGCACGCATGCGTGTGTGTTTGTGTGTGTGTGTGTTTATGTATGTGTGCGTGCGTGTGCATGCATGCATGTGTGTTTGTGAGTGCGTAGTGTGGGTGCACGTGTGTGCGTTTGTGTGTGTGTATATGTGTATGTTTCTGTGTGCATATGTGTGTACACACATGCGTGCGTTTGTGTGTGTATTTGTGTATGTGTGTATTTGTGTGTGTACATGTGTGTTTGTGAGTGTGTGTGTGTTTGTGTGTATGTGTGTGTCTTTATGTGTGTGTACATGTGTGTGTATTTGTGTGTACATGTGTGTTTGTGAGCGTATGTGTGTGTGTTTGTGTGTGCATGTGTATGTGTTTGCGTGTACATGTGGATTTGTGTGTGTGTTGTGTGTATGTATATGTATTTTGCATATGTGTGTGGATGTTTGTGCATGTGGTTTTGTGTGTGTGTGGGTTTATGTGTGTATGTACTTTTACATATGTGTGCATGTGTTTGTGCGTGTTTGTGTGTATGTATGTGTGTATGTGTGTTCACTTTGCATCTCAAACCAGTCATTATGCCAACTAAACAAACCAGTTAAACATAATGGTGAATTAACAGTCTCTTCCCACCACCACTGGCATTTACCATTCATGTGAAAATCACCATACCTCCCTTCAGGCTGACTTGGAGGAGCCAGCCCTCATCTTTGGTTTCTCTTTGGTCCACTAGGGACAATCCTTCCACCCGTGGAGGCCATTTACTTAACCACTTGGATGGCATGCTTCTGAGTCCTCCTCCTCCCCAGGTGCAGTCCCAGCAGTGGCCACATTACCCGATGGCACTGCTGAGCGAGCTGAATTGCCAGTCTGTTCCCATTGGAAAGAAGGTGGCTAAGAGGGGATTTGATAGAGACATACAAGATGATCAGAGAATTAGATAGGGGAGACAGTGAAAGTCTTTTTCCTAGGATGATGGTGTCAGCTTGTACTAAATGGCATAACTACAAATTGAGGGGTGATAGATTTAAGACAGATGTTAGGGGCAGGTTCTTTACGCAGAGAGTGGTAAGGACATGGAATGCCCTGCCTGCCAATGTAGTTAACTCAGCCACATTATGGAGATTTAAACAATCTTTGGATAAGCACATGGATGATGATGGGATAGTGTAGGGGGAACGAGCTGAGAATAGTTCACAGGTCGGCGCAACATCGAGGGCCGAAAGGTCTGTTCTGCGCTGTTTGTTCTATGTTCTATGTTCTGCCATACAATATTACCCCAGTGTACCCCACGTTACCCCAGTTCCAACTTTCCAGCTCAGCACCGTCCTAATGACCCGTCCCATCTGTCCATCTTCCTTCCCACCTATCTGCTCCACCCTCGGTAAAGACCTTTACTCCCACCTCCATTCATGTTTTGCACTCTCAGCTACCTTCTCCCAGCCCCAACCCCCTCCCATTTATCTCTCCACCCCCGAGGCTCCCAGCCTCATTCCTATGAAGGGCTTTTGCCTGAAACATCGATTTTCCTGGTCCTCAGATACTGCCTGACCTGTTGTGCTTTTCAGCACCACACTCTTGACTCTAATCTCCAGCATCTTCAGTACTCACTTCCGCCATGCAATATGACCATGGCTGATCATCTGACTCAGCCCCTTGTTCCCATTTAATGAAAAAAAATCTTCTCATGACTGCCTCAAAAGGGAGATCCTGAGTTTAATCTGTGACTCTGACTCTAATCTCTCTCACAAGGGGAAACTTTTCTTCAACATCCAGGCCAACAAGGTTCCTCAGGATATTATAGGTCTCAATAAGTTCACTTCATCCTTCTAAACGTCGGTTAATATAATTATAATTACAACCTAATCTCATGCGTTTACCACTGAGTAAAGTTTTGTTAAAATTGTCACCCTTAGGGATAACGATTCTAATGTGCCACTTTCCGACATCAGAGATCACTAACTTCCAAACATTCATTCATGAAAGACAGTGAATGGAAAACTGCAAGCTGGGAGAGTATACACATTATGGTAAGTGCTTCACTAAGGGGTCAGGGAGAGGTGCATGGATGTCACTGCTCCTCAGTTATCATTCATTCTATGCTGCATTTATGGCCATCGCTTCCCCTAGGTGGAGCACCATCTAAACAGGCACAAAATCACACCAATGAGAACTGAATTGACTTCTCTGTTCAGATTTATACCATGACTTGGAGGTGCTGGTGTTGGACTGGGGTGGGCAAAATTAAAAATCACACAATACCAGATTATAGTCCAATAGGTTTATTTGGGAGCACTCGCTTTCGGACCACCGCCTATCTGATGAAGGAACATCATCCCTTGGATTTATCCAGAATTTAAAGTAAGATCCCACCAGAAATTGGAAAAGATAACACACATCCATTACCTATTCCTCAGTTTAAAATGGCATGAGAGAATCAGCCGTATGCATGTCAGACACATATTTAGCTGGTCTGTGTATTTGGCGTGGTGGCTCAGTGGTTGGTACAGTTGCCTTACAGCACCAGGAACACAGGTTTGATTCCACCCTTAGGTGTCCACCCTTAGGAGAATTTGCATATTCTCTCCGTGTCTGCGTGGGTTTCTTCCGGGTGCTCTGGTTTCCTCCCATAGTCCAAAGATGTGCAGGTTGGGTGGACTGGCCATGCTAAATTGCCTCGTAGTGTCCAGGGATGTGCAGGCTAAAAAGGTTCACCATGGGAAATGCAGGGGAGGGAGTTAGGTCTGGATGGGATACTCTTTGGAGGGGTGGTGTAGAATTAATAGGCTAAATAGCCTGCTCCCACACTCTAGGGATTCTATGATCCTGAGGAAAGGTCAGTATAGGAAAAAGTAAGGACTGCAGACGCTGGAGACCAGAGTTGAAAAGTGTGGTGCTGTAAAAACACAGCAGGCCAGGCAGCATCCGAGGAGCAGGAGAATCGATGTTTCGGGCATAAGCCCTTCTTCAGGAATGAGGCTGGTGTGCCCGCTTGGCACGCCAGCCTCATTCCTGAAGAAGGGCTTATGCCCGAAACGTTGATTCTCCTGCTCCTCGGATGCTGCCTGGCCTGCTGTGTTTTTACAGCACCACACTTTTCAAGAAAGGTCAGTGTAGCCAAAACATTAACTCTGCTTCTCTCTCCCCAGACGCTGCCAGCCCTGTTGAGTTTTCCAGTAATTTCTGTTTCTGTTACATACTTAACAGCACGAATGTGAATCTGTGCAGCTACAATGGTTTGCATCTAAACTGGTCCAAACAGCAGCAGATTCACTCCAGTTTGACTCAGAGCTCAGAACGCCACAGTAAATTCACAGCAGACTGAGCTCAAAGCGGCATGATGGAAGCTGTTTGCATATGTGCAAATGGCTTTTGATGCCATCATGAATGTACTGGGGTCAGATACTCCATTCACTCCCAGGGGTTAGGTCCACACAGCACCTTAACTCCTGTTCAAATAAAGTTCTGGAGAGGTTCAGCAGGTCTGTCAGCATCCGTGGAATGAGAAACAAGTGTTGATGTTTCAAGTGCAGCATAACGTTTCTTCGGACTCAAAACGGCACTTCTGTTTTTCTCTCTCTACAGATGCAACAGTACTTCCTGTTTTCATTTCAGATTTCCAGTGACTGCAGCACTTTGCTTTAATTTTAATTTAGTTTGTCTTTTGCTCAAAATCTCAAGTGACAATACTTGAGATATGGTTGATATGGAAAGACAGTGATAATGTGGTTGGTTTCAAAATCCACAGGCCAAGGCTAATCCTTTTAGGGACTAAGGTTTTAATCCCAGCACAGCAGGTGGTGGAAATTGCCATTGTATTTTTAAAAATCTGGAATTAAGATCAGGTCTCAGTGAAACTACCATTGATTGGAATTGGGTGGAAACTCATCTGACTCACTACTGTGGTTTAGATTTATGTGTTGCCCTCACCTGGTTTGGGCTACATGGGATTCCAGACACATAGCAACACGGGTGACTCTTAATTAACCCTCTGAAAGAGCTGATAAAGCCACTTACTTCAAGGGCAATTAGGGAAGGGAAAATCTTCTTGTATTGCGTGTGATGTTTATGTGCAATGAGGCTTTTAAATCCTAAACTATAGAACTCATCCAAGGCCTTGAAAAGATAATTGAGTAATTATCGGAACAGAAAGAATGTGCAGGTCTACGGGGGGATAAGATGGGGGAGTGGGAAACGGTCAATTGCTGTTGAAGAGGGTTGGTATGAACGTAAGGGTCTGATTAGCCTCCCTCTAAGCTATAATTATTTTACTTGGTTCTATTATTTCACTTTTTGTCAGTGATGGGCAGCAAACATTTGGCCTGCATTTTTACAATTGGGCAATTATAGACTCATAGAAACATACAGTTTGGAACAAACCCTTTGGTCCAATTCATCCATGCCAACCAGATATCCTAAATTAACCTTAGTCCCATTTGCCAGCATTTGGCCCATATCCCTCTAAACCCTTCCTATTTATGTACCTATTCAGATGCCTTTTGAATGTTGTAATTGTACCAGCCTCCACCACTCCTTCTGGCAGCTCATTCCATACACGCACCACCCTCTGCATGAAAATGTTGCCCCTTAGGTCCCATTCGATGTCTTAGTTCATTTTCAGTGTTTTAAGATGGCACTGGACATAAGCGACAGTATACAGCATTTTTCACTGTATTTCGAACAAAATGTTTAACAAGTACAGGTAACAATCATTAAACAAATATAGGAGAAAGTGAGGACTGCAGATGCAGAGTTGAGAGTGTGGTGCTGGAAAAACACCAAAAGGCACCAAAAGCCATTTGCACATATGCAAACAGCTTCCATCATGCCACCTTGAGCTCAGTCTGCTGTGAATTTACTGTGGCCTTCTGAGCTCTGAGTCAAACTGGAGTGAATCTGTTCTGCTGCTGTTTGGACCAGTTTAGATGCAGAGCATTGTAGTTGCACAGATTCACATTCGTGCTGTTAAGTATGTAACAGAAACAGAAATTACTGGAAAACTCAACAGGGCTGGCAGCATCTGGGGAGAGAGAAGCAGAGTTAATGTTTTGGCTACACTGACCTTTCCTCAGGAGCATAGAATCCCTAGAGTGTGGGAGCCAGCCATTTAACCCATTAATTCCACACCACTCCTCCAAAGAGCATCCCACCCAGACCTAACTCCCACCCTTGTATTTCCCATGGCTAACCCTTTTAACCTGCACATCCCTGGACACTATGAGGCAATTTAGCATGGCCAGTCCACCCAACCTTGACATTAAATAGACATATAAATAAATAAAGTAGGAGAAAGTGAAGACTGCAGATGCTGGAGATCAGAGCTTAAAAATGTGTTGCTGGAAAAGCGCAGCAGGTCAGGCAGCATCAAAGGAGCAGGAGAATCGACATTTCGGGCATAAGCCCTAGAAGGGCTTATGCCCGAAACGTCGATTTTCCTGCTCTTTGATGCTGCCTGACCTGCTACGCTTTTCTGGCAACACATATAAATAAATTAATAGATTTTTAGATTGACCATTTCAAGATTATCCTCATCAGTGAAAGTGACCCAAAGACCAAATCCACGGAGTAGGAAATGAGAGAGCTGGAAATGTGTTGCTGGAAAAGCGCAGCAGGTCAGGCAGCATCCAGGGAACAGGAGAATCGACGTTTCGGGCATAAGCCCTTCTTCAGGAATCCTGAAGAAGGGCTTATGCCCGAAACGTCGATTCTCCTGTTCCCTGGAGGCTGCCTGACCTGCTGCGCTTTTCCAGCAACACATTTCCAGCTCTGATCTCCAGCATCTGCAGACCTCACTTTCTCCTCCTAGGAAATGAGAGACCCTACTTACTGTAGACTGAGTTAGAACGACAGTGAGATTTTATGTGGAATCCCTATGTAGAAAGTTTTGCAACTGCAGATAAGTTTGTGAGGTGTATGTTCATTAGATCAACAACTTAAAAGTACACTTTACCTTTTTATTTGAAGAATCATTTGCCTCTTAATTTGTGTTTGAAGTGTATTGATTTTTACAAAGTGAACCCCTGTCCATCAGTTTCCTTTCCATTGGTGTTGCAGTGATAACATTCTCTTTAATAGTTATCAGTCTCGAAGGGGACTTTAATCACAGCTAACACTGTGTTATTTTATGATATGAAGATGCCGGTGTTGGACTGGGGTGTACAAGGTTAAAAATCACACAACACCAGGTTATAGTCCAACAGGGATAATTGGAAGCACTAGCTTCCAGAGCGTCGCTCCTTCAACAGGTGGTAGTGGAGGACATAAATGCTTTGATTTGTATTGGAATGAAACAGCCAGGTTATTTTAGGTTATTGAGTGTGGCTGGTTGTCAATGCATTCTCTTTTTTTGCTGAAAACACCAAGAGCAGGTGTGCTCTCGAATGCCAACAGCTCGAGGCAAAATACACTCTTGCTGTTGTCTTTAATGTTAGTCATGTTACGCCTACCTCTTTGAGCAGCAGCCAGAAGAGCCAGAAATTAAAATCGTGGACATATGGAAACTCAAAATCAAAGAAGGAAGGTAAGTCAAACAGCCATTAAAATCTGTTGACTAACATAAGACTCTAAAACAGGAACCTTCACTGCTTCAGAAGTGTGGGGTTCTGAAGAAGGACACAAAATATTAATTTCCCTGTTTCTCTCTCCACAGATGCTACCAGACCTGCGGTTTCTGTTTAGATTAGATTCCCTACAGTGTGGAAACAGGCCCTTCAGCCCAACGTGACCCTCTGAAGAGTAATCCACCGAGACCCATTTCTCTCTGACTAATGCACCTTCCACCAGGGCAATTTAGCATGACCAACTCACCTAACCTGCATACCTTTGGACTGTGGGAGGAAACACACACAGAGAAGGGGAAAATGTGTAAACTCCACAAAGACAGCCGTCCGAGGCTGGAATTGAACCTGGGACCCTGGTGCTGTGAGGCATCCGTGCTAGCAGCTAAGCCACTGTACCTTCACAATCTATTTATGTTGACATAAAAGCACCATTCGGGTGAAGAGTGGTGGAATGCTTCATGAGGTGCTAGACAACATTTACCCCTCAAAAAAAACCCCACTAAAGATAGTTAGCTGTACACTGCTGTTTGAGACCTTGCTACCCTCAAATTGGCTGCTAAATTTCCCCACAGTAGAACAATGCTTCAACGTAAATTCACATCCTTTCTATTTATAACTTTATGTAATTAGTTCACACATCCTCAATGGAAAAGGGCAAAAAATGCATGCATCTGCTGATGTTGCAGTAAAACCTATCAGAGAGAGTGATATGATGTGTGCCCAAAACTGAGCAGGTCAACAGGAAGAGCTGGCAATTGTGAGTCACTTCACCACAACCAAGTTAAACATCCTGTAACTGAAGAGTGTGATAAATGACTATTTGAAAGTATTAATTCCAAAACAATTGTTAACCACAATGGCTACCACGCTGAGCAAAAAAATGATCACAATAAATGCAGGGAGAATGGAAGGCTTGAGTTTTTACAGCATCATCCATAACTTTAGAAGCATTTTTGCAGCCAATAGAAAATATCTCAGGTACATTCACCATGGTGATGCAGGAAAAGTGGCAGCAAATTTGAGCACGGCAAGTACCCAGCGTGATAAAAACCAGTTATGCTTTTGATTCAGAATTGCATATCAGGTAGAACTTTTGAGGATGGCTTCCATGTTCTTCTGTGTCGCATCAAGGAATCACTGGCATCAGGGGTTGACAGTTAAACATTGAACCCAAACCACAGCAGAGCAGGTTATGCAGATCTCCCTCCCTGTATGACACATAAGTACCAGTGCAGATATCTGTGCTCAAATATTTGCAGGTAAGATTTGAACACTCAACCCTTTTCACTCAGAGACAAGAATGCTAACAACTGAGCCACAGCTGACCAACACTGCGATGCAGCAAGATACAAGGAAATCAACAGTGCATAGGTATCTCATCCAGCTGTGAAATTCTGGAATGTGAGTGATTTTTAACAGAATTTCAGGTCTCAATTTGCTGTCTTCTGGGTCAGGAATGGACCACTACTCAATTTGAGCTCCATGCGTCAGAATCAAGCCATCCCAGATCAGGCGAAGAAGCAGAGCAAAGTTCCCCTCCTCTGTCTCCGCAATGTACATTAGCCCCAGCACCAGCCTCACAATTTCAGTCAGCCTGGATCAGTTTGCTACTTTGGGGAAAATTTGAATTGAATTGAATTTATTGTCACATGTACCGAGGCACAGTGAAAAGCTTTGTCTTGCGAGCAATACAGGCAGATCACAGAGTTAAGTAGCATAGATTAGTAAATAATAGGTAAACAGCGGCAAAAGCAAAACACAGGTACAGGCGAATGTTAAGGGTTTGTGAGTCCATTCAGTATTCGAACAAACGTATGGTAGAAACTGTTTCGAAACCATCTGGTGCATGTGTTCAGACTTCTGTACCTTCTCTCTGATGGTAGAGGTTGTAGAAAAACATTGCCAGGGTGGGATGGATCTTTGAGAACGCTGGCGGCCTTTCCTTGACAGCGGGCCTGGTAGATGGGTTCTATAGATGGGAGGTTGGCCTTTGTGATTGTCCAGGCCGAGTTCACCACTCTCTGTAACCGTCTCTGATCTTGAATGGTACAGTTGCCATAGCAGGGAGTGATACTTCCAGACAGAGTGCTCTCGATGGCGCACCTATAAAAGTTGGCAAGGGTATTTGCCATCATGCCCAAAATTCCTCAGCTGCCTGAGGAAGAAGAGACATTGTTGGGCCTTTATAAACAGTGTATCTACATGAAGTGTCCAAGAAAGCTTGTTGTGGATGACCACTCCCAGGAACTTGACACTCTCCAGTCGTTCCACCTCTGTGCTGTCAACGTGTAGGGGGGGGCATGAGTAACATTCAGCTGAAAGTCAATAATGAGTTCCTTGGTTTTGCCGGCATTGAGAGCTAGGTTATTCTGAGTGCACCATTTTTCCAGGTCTTCCACCTCCCGTCTGTAGTCTGTTTCGTCAACATCTGAGATTTGACCGACTATGGTGGTGTCACCAGCGAACCTGTCAATGACATTAGCCTGGTATTTTAATTCACTATTGAAAGCAAAATCGTGACTAGAATTATAAAGGAATCGTTGTGATTTGACAATGAATAGTATGTTGGATTGCCAAAAGGTCAACAACTGGAAAGGGTTTAGGAAAGATTTACAATGATGTTGCCAGGGTTGGAGGGTTTGAGCTATAGGGACAGGCTGAATAGGCAGGGGCTGTTTTCCCTGAAGTGTCAGAGACTGAAGGGTGACCTTAGAGAGGTTTAAGTCATGAGGGGCATGGATAGGGTAAGTAGACAAAGTCTTTCCCCTGGAGTGGGGGAGTCCAGAACTAGAGGGCATAGGTTTAAGGTGAGAGGGAGAAGATATAAAAGGGACCTAAGGGGCAATATTTTCACACAAAGGGTGGTGCGCGTGTGGAATGAGCTGCCAGAGGAAGTAGTGGAGGCTGGTACAATTACAACATTTAAAAGGCATCTGGTTGTGTATATGATTAGGAAGAGTTTAGAGGAATATGGACCAAATGCTGGCAAATGGGACTAGATTAAATTAGGATATTTGGTCGACACGGACGAGTTGGAGCAAAGGGTCTGTTTCCATACTGTACATCTCTTTGATGCTATGACTAAGAATTTCTGAGCGCATTTTACATAAACCCCTTACAGTTAGCTTGCAGAGAATTGTGTTAATTTTGTGAGATGGGGCTCAAGTCAAAATTTCAATGTGGAAGCCCTGTGAGTAACTCACCCACTAAAGGTGGTGTTCCTCAAATTCAGGTTGGGTGTCGGGAAAGTTGCTCTGGAAATAACTTTCATCTTCAATTTTTACCACGGTCCCTTTAAGGCATTGGCTGATACTGCTCGGTGCTTCTTAACAGCTGGCATACAAGGCTGTTTAATACTCAAGCACTGTTTCACACAGTAAGCTAGTAGCTAACTGGAACTTGTTTCCTCAAAAGGCTGTTGAGGCCAAGTCAATTGAAACTTTCAAGAGTGAGATTGGTAAGTTTTATTGGAAGGGGGCTTGAAGCAAGGCTCCCTCTAAATTACGATAAAGAGCGTGAGTGATTTATTTAAGTGTGTCGCTGAACAGCCGTTTCTGTGCCATAGTTTCTCACACAGTCCTGCTTTCCGTCAAAAGTCACTGCCTGACTTCTCTCCCTTGCCAGAAGCATTGGTCCCATTTGTTGTCCTTGTAATGTCTCACTTGAAAGAATTAATTTATGCAGAAGATGGATTAGTTGATGATTGAGTTTTTTTTCTCTAAAGGAGTTTGTTGATTGATTTGCTCCTTCAGAACATGAGCGAGCTATTAGATCTAAGTTGGATTTGCTCAATATGTTATTTTTTCCATTTCTGTCATCTCCTCCCCCCCCATCAATCAATTTTTGACAAAGCATTTGTTTAGTCTCATTCAAATACTTCTAAAAGGTGCCCAAACATTTTCAACTCCACCCAGCCTAACAGCCTGCCTTAGCTGATGACAAAATATGATCAATGCTGAATTAATGTGCAGTATCTTCAGTGTTCTCAGCGTTTGAGCTATAGGGAGAGGCCAAATAGGTTGGGGCTGTTTTCCCTGGAGCGTCGGAGGTTGAGGGGTGGCCTTATAGAGACTTAAAGAATCAAGAGGGGCATAGACAAGGTCTTTTCCCTGAGGTAGGGGAGTCCAAAGCTACAGGGCATAGGTTGAAGGTGAGAGGGGAAAGATATAAAAGGGGTCCAAGGGGGCAACATTCTCACACAGAGGGTGGTGCGTGTATGGAATGAGTTACCAGAGGAATTACACCATTTAAAAGGTATCTGGATGGGTATTTGAACAGGAAAGGTTTAGAGCGATATGGGCCAAGTGCTGGCAAATGGGACTAGATTAATTTTGGATATCTAGTCTGCACGGACGAGTTGTACTGAAGGGTCTGTTTCTGTGCTGTATATCTCTGTGGCTCTGTGACATTATCTGGTGTAAAACTATAATTTTTCAAATTGTTATTTGAATTTTTTTTCCTGTCGTTGACACCCCATCACTTCCTTAAGGTTTAGCACTGCTACCTCACAGCGCCAGAGACCCAGGTTCAATTCCCGCCTCGGACAACTATCTGTGTGGAGTTTGCACAGTCTCCCTGTATCTGCATGGGTTTCCTCCGGGTGCTCCGGTTTCCTCCCACAGTCCAAAGATGTGCAGGTTAGGTGAATTGGCTATGCTAAATTGCCCACAGTGTTAGGTGAAGTGATAAATGTAGGGGAATGGGTCTGGGTGGGTTGCTCTTCGGAGGGTTGGTGTGGACTTGTTGGGCCAAAGGGCCTGTTTCCACACTGTAAGTAATCTAATCATAATCTAATAATGAATGAATCTAATTGACAAACAGTACCTATCATTTGTCAGACTGCTTTGCCCATTTAAGTCCTTCAACCTTTTGCATCAGAGGTTTACAGATCTGAACAGCTCCCCACATAGAACATAGAACATAGAACATTACAGCGCAGTACAGGCCCTTTGGCCCTCGATGTTGCACCGCCCTGTCATACTAATCTGAAGCCCATCCCACCTACACTATTCCATGTATGTCCATGTGCCTGTCCAATGACGACTTAAATGCATTTAAACTTGGTGAATGTACTACCGTTGCAGGCAAAGCATTCCATACCCTTACTACTCTCTTAGTAAAGAAACTACTTCTGACATCTGTCTTATACCTATTTCCCCTCACTTTAAAGTTGTGTCCCCTCGTGTTTGCCGTCCCCATTCTTGGAAAAAGGCTCTCCCTGTCCACTCTATCTAACCCTCTGATTATCTTGTATGTCTCTATTAAGTCACCTCTAAACCTTCTTCTCTCTAATGAGAACAGCCTCAAGGCCCTCAGCCTTTCCTCGTAAGACATTCCTTCCATACTCTGGATCAGTGGTGCTGGAAGAGTACAGCAATTCAGGCAGCATCCGAGGAGCTTCGAAATCGACGTTTCGGGCAAAAGCTCTTCACCAGGCAACATCCTAATAAATCTCCTCTGCACCCTTTCCAAAGCTTCCACATCCTTCTTATAACGCAGTGACCAGAACTGTACATAATGCTCCAAGTGTGGCCGCACCAGAGCTTTGTACAGCTGCAGCATAACCTCCTGGTTCTGGAACTCAATCCCTCTATTAATAAAGGCCAAAACACTGTATGCCTTCTTAACAACCCTGTTAATCTGGGTGGCAACTTTCGGGGATCTGTGTACACCGAGATCTTTCTGCTCATCTGCACTCCCAAGAATCTTACCATTAACACAATACTTTGCATTCCGATTACTCCGTCCAAAGTGTATCACCTCACACATGTCCATATTAAACTCCATTTGCCACCTCTCAGCCCAGCTCTGCATCCTATCTATGTCTCTCAGCAACCTACTACGTCCTTTGTCACTATCCACAACTCCACCGACCTTAGTGTCATCCGCAAATTTACTAACCCATCCTTCTATGCCCTCATCCAGGTCATTTATAAAAATGACAAACAGCAGTGGACCCAACACCAACCCTTGCAGTACGCCGCTAGTAACTGGACACCAAGATGAACATGTTCCATCAACTACAACCGTCTATTTTCTTTCAGCAAGCCAATTACTGATCCAAACTGCTATGTCTCCCACAATCCCATTCCTCCGCATTTTGTACAATAGCCTACTGTGGGGAACCTTATCGAATGCCTTGATGAAATCCATATACACCACATCAACTGGTTTACTCTCATCTACCTGTTTGGTCACTTTGTCAAAAAACTCAATATGATTCGCTAGGCACGACCTACCCTTCACAAAACCATGCTGACTGTCCCTGATCAGATTATTCTTTTCTAGATGGTGATAAATCCTATCTCTTATAACCTTTTCCAGCACTTTACCAACAACTGAAGTGAGACTCACTGGTCTGTAATTACCAGGGTTGTCTCTACTACCCTTTTTGAACAAGGGAACCACATTTGCTATCCTCCAGTCCTCAGGCACTATACCTGTAGACAATGATGATTTGAGGATCAATGCCAAAGGCTCAGCAATCTCTTCCCTTGCTTCCCAGAGGATCCTAGGATAGATTCCATCCGGCCCAGGGGACTTGTCTATTTTCACACTCTGCAGTATTTCTAATACCTCTTCCTTGTGAACCTCAATCTCTTCTAGTCTAGATGCAAGTATCTCTGTATCTTCCTCGCCAACATTTTCATTTTCTACAGTGAACACTGTCAAAAAATATTTATTTAGTGCTTCCCCTATCTCTTCTGACTCCACACACAACTTCCCACTATTATCCTTGATTGGCCCTAATTTAACTCTCGTCATTCTTTTATTCCTGACATACCTATGGAAAGGCTTAGGGTTAACCCTGATCCTACCCGCCAACAACTTCTCATGTCTCCTCCTGGCTCTTCTGAGCTCTCTTTTTAGGTCTTTCCTGACTTCCTTATAACCCTGAAGCGCCCTAATTGAGTTTTCACATTTTGTCCTAACATAAGTCTTCTTCTTCTTGACCAGGGATTCCACTTCCTTAGTAAACCACGGTTCACGCATTCTATATCTTCCTCCCTGCCTGACATATTGTCTGGAACTATGCAATGTGTAAAGGATTTCAATGGAGGCAGTCGTAAGAACAATTGGAGACCATTCTGCCCGTCGAGGCTGATTAAACTGGGGCTCATGCCCAAAGGATGGCACGCTGGCTCAGTGGTTAGCACTGCTGCCCCACAGCACCTGGGACCCAGGTTCGAATCCTGCCTTGGGTGACTGTGTGGAGTTTGCACATTCTCCCTGTGTCTGCGTGGGTTTACTCCGGGTGCTCTGGTTTCCCCCCACATTCCAAAAGATGTGCAGGCCAAGTGAATTGGCCATGCTAAATTGCCCACAGTGTTAGGTGCATTAGTCAGGGGTTGATTTAGGGAAATGGCTCTGGGTGGGTTACTCTCCGGAGGGTCGTTGTGGGCTTGTTGGGCCAAAGGGCCTGTTTCCACACTGTAGGGAATCTAATTACTGGTTCTTTAACTGCAGCTGAACCCCAGTGTCTTTCCAATAGTCATTGAGCCTTCTTTGTTTCAAAACCATTATCCATGTAGTTTCATTGTTTAAAACATTTCATGAAATTTGGATCACTCTTTAAACGTTTGAGCCTGTATCTATCCAGAGAATAATTTTGAAAATAAAATCTATTTGGATTTTGGCTTTGAGCTCCAGTTTAATCAATGGTTTTCTCACTCCCTCCTGACCAAGTGTAGTGACACACACAAACTATTTTATTGCATTTGGAAGTGAACCTAAAGGCTGGTTCCCTTGCAGCTCTGTGTTGAAATTAGCAACTTTGCGCAGTTCACTGGGAAACATGACTGCTTTATTAATACAAAACAAAAATAAAGTAATTAATTCTTAAGATTAAGAATGCACTTTGTATCAGCTATGGATATAAGGAAGGCACAAGTCAGGAGTGTGACAAAACAGTCTCCGCTTGTGAGGATGATTGCAAACACTCAGGAAGCTCAACAGAAACCAGAGGGAAAACTGCCCGATTGGTACCCCATCCACAAAATTAAACTGATGACATACAGCGGCAGTATTAGACACCATGACTAAAACATGAAGATCAGCAGGCAACAGTAAAACCACCATCAGCAAATTTCCTAATGAGCCTCACACCTTGCTGACTGGCAAACATCGCCATTGCTTCACTGTCACCCGGTCAAAAAGCAGGAGCTCCATCCGTAATAGTACCTGCACTCCCAAGTACACTGCAGTCCAAGAAGGCATCTCACCACTACCTCCTCAAAGGCTATCAGGAATGGGGAATAGTGGATAGGGTGAATAGACATGGTCTGTTTCCCAGGGTCGGGGAGTCTCAAATTAGAGGGCATAGGTTTAAAGTGAGAGGTGAAAGATTTAAAAGGGATCCAAGGGCAATGTTTTCATGCAGAGGGTAGTGTGTGTGTGGAATGAGCTGCCAGTGGAAGTGGTACAAGGCATCTGGATGGGGATATGAATAGGAGGTGTTTAGAGGGATACGGGCCAATTGTTGGCAAATAGGGATCAGATTGGGATGCCTGGTTGGTGTGGATGAGGTGGATCGAAAGGTCTGTGTTCATTCTGCACATCCCTATGACTCCATGACTCCAAATGCTGACCCAGCCAATAACACCCACACCCTGAGTGAAACTTCACAAAAAAAAATTCCTTTAGCTGCCTGCTTCCTTATCCTGCTGATACATTCACTGGATCACCTTGTTGAAGCTAAAATTCTTGGAATGCAATTTGATAAGCCTTTTATTAAATATCATTATTTTGCCTGAGGCTGTGGGATTTGTTGACAAGACCAACATTCATTGGTATAATCAAACTGTAGATGCTAGAAATTCAAAGCAAAAATAGAAATTGCTGGCAGCATCTGTGGAGAGAGAAAGCAGAGTTAGTGTTTTGGATCCAATGACCTCTTTCAGAACATTTATTGTTCATTCCTGGCAACCCTTGAGAAGACAGTAGTGCGCCCTTTTCCAAAAATATAACTGATTCAAAAAAACTTTATAAAAAGTTTTTAAAAAATATTTCAACTTAAATGTTCCAGAATCCGTAACAATATTCAACTTGTCCTTATTCATCATGTTCCACTCATTCGGATTTGTAATAACCGTGCTGTTTACAAAATGCATTCCACGTCAGGCATACAGGGTAAGGGGGAAAATAATTTATGTCAGAAACTGCAGGAGCCGCAAAAGATGTTAAAGGACACAATGCTGCACCCTGATGTGCCTCAAAACATTAGATCACATGGGATTCAGTGTGAGCTTGTCAATTGGATACAAAATTGGTTTTACGGTAGGAGACAGAGGGTGGTGGTGGTGGGATGTTTTCAGACTGGAGGCTTGTGACCAGCGATATCCCACAGGGATCAGTAGTGGTCCACTTATTTGTCATTTATATAAACGATTTGGATGAGAATAAAGGAGGCATGGTTAGACAATTTGCAGATGACACCAAAATTAGTGCTATAGTGGACAGTGAGGAAGGATATCTAAGATTACAAAGCAATCTTGATCAATTGGATCAATGGGCTGAGGAGTAGCAGCTGGAGTTTCATTGGGATAAATGTAGGTATTGCATTTTGGTAAAACAAATTTGAGCTATAGGGAGAGGCTGAACAGGCTGGGGTTGTTTTCTCTGGAGCGTTGGAGGATGAGGGGTGACCTTACAGAGGTTTACAAAATTATGAGGGACATGGATAGGATAAATAGACAAAGTCTTTTCCCTGGGGTCGGGGAGTCCAGAACTAGAGGGCATAGGTTTAGGGTGAGAGGGGAAAGATGTATAAGAGACCTAAGGGGCAAATTTTTCACGCAGAGGGTGGTACGTGTATGGAATGAGCTGCCAGAGGAAGTGGTGGAGGCTGGTACAATTGCAACATTTAAGAGGCATTTGGATGGGTATATGAATAGGAAGGGTTTGAAGGGATATGGGCCGAGTGCTGGCAGGTGGGACTAGATTGGGTTGGAATATCTGGTCGGCATGGACAGGTTAGACCAAAGGCTCTGTTTCCATGCTGTACATCTCTATGACTCTATGACTTTCTCTAAATAAGGGCAGGACTGATACAATATGGGCAGCATGGTGGCTCAGTGGTTAGCACTGCTGCCTCACAGCACCAGGGTCCCAGGTTCGACTCCAGCCTTGTGTGGAGTTTGCACATTCTCCCCATGTCTGCGTGGGTTTCCTCCCACAGTCCAAAGATGTGCAGGTCAGGTGAATTGGCCATGCTAAATTGCTCATTGTGTTAGGTGCATTAGTCAGAGGGAAATGCGACTGGGTGGGTTACTCTTCGGAGGGTCGGTGTGGACTTGGGCCAAAGGGCCTGTTTCCATACTGTAGGGAATCTAACGAAGTTAATGGTAGGGCCCTGGGAGTGTTGTAGAACAGAGAACCCTAGGGGTTCAAATACATATTTCTTTGAAGTTTGTGTCACGGTAGACAGGGTGGTTAAGAAGACGTTTAGCACACTTGCCTTCATTACTCAGACCTTTGCATACAGGAGTTGGGATGTCATGTCGCAGTTGTACAGGGTGTTGTTGAGTTCTCTTCTGGAGTACTGTGTGCAGTTGTGTTATAGGAAGGATATTATTAAACTGGAGAAGGTTCAGAAAGGATTTACCAGAATGTTTCCGTGAATGGAGGGTTTGAGGTATAAAAATAGGCTGAATAGGATGGGACGTTTTTCACTGTTGCTTAGGAGGTTGAGGGGTGACCTTATGGAAGTTTATAAAATCATGAGGGGCGTGGATAATGTGAATGACAAGGGTCTCTTCCCTAGGGTGGGGGATTTCAAAACTAGGGCACATATATTTAAATTGAGACGAGAAAGATTTTAAAAAGACATGAGGGGCAATTTTTTCACACAGAGAGTGGGTCGTGTATGGAATGAGCTGCCAGAAGAAGTGGTGGATATGGGCACAGTTCAAACGTTTAATAGACATTTGGATAAGTACATCAATAGGAAAGGTTTGGAGGGATGTGGGCCAAGTGCAGACAGATAGGGCTTGTTTAATTTGGGAACATGGTTGACATACACTAATTGGACCAGAGGGTCTGTTTCCATGCTGTACAACTCTATGACTCTATAAGCTGCAGTTCAGCCAGTGCAGTGAGCTAACTCGTTGACATAACACAGGGTGTGGTATTGGGAGGAGCACACACCTGCAAAGGGTTGTTACGAAAAATGTGCCTGACATGTTCTGTTCAAGCCTGGACCTGCTTCAATCTGCTGGTAAAGCAGCACGGTCTCACCGTTCTGCCGTCAGAGAGGGTCAGGCTGCACCCAGTCTGCAGTAGGACCCCCTGGTATGTGTCCTTACCCAGGTTTGGCAGCATCTAAAAACCAAATACTTGGAGAAAAGGAGAAAATGCTGAAACCACGGGATGTTCCGTTGAAAGTTCATTGAACAATGGGGCTGATGATTAGTTCCTCCTAGGTTTAGGGATAGAGGTAAGCAGTTGCTAAAAATAGGTAATCGATTAATGGGTTTTAATTGCAAGAAATGTGGAGACAGGACAGGGGGAGGAAGAAGGTGATTTAGTCATAATGCTACTGGACACGTAATCCAGAAGTACTGACATATCGATTCAAATCCCAGTATGACAGCTGCTGGAATTCAAGGGCTCTAGTGGTGCACTGGTAATGTCCCTACCTCTAGGTCAGGAGACCCAGATTCAAGTCCCCCACCTCCTGAAATAACATCTCTGAGCAGGCTGATTAGAAAATGTAAAGGGTAGAAATGAGGTGAGCCAACGTTGAGGCTTGTTTCTCATTGTACACTTGGTATGTTAGAACATATGAATTAACCACACACAGAGTTCAGTGCTGGGACCGTTGCTGTTTACTATGTTCACTAACAACGTGGATGTAGATGTATATAGTATAATTAGTAAGTTTGCAGATGACAAGAAAATCAGTGGTGTTGTTAGTGAGGAGGATGGTCTCGGGCTACAGTCTGATATTGATCAACTGGCAAATTTGGCAGAGCAATGTCACATGAGTTTAATCCTGATAAGTGTGAGGTAATGCATTTTGACAGGTCTAATACAGGAAGGATATACACAATGTATAGTAGGTTCCTAGGGAGTACTGAGTAACAAAGGAACCTTGGTGTACAAGTCTATAGGTTCCTGAAGATGTCAGCACAGGTAGACAGGCTGTTGAAGAAGGCACATGAGAAGCTTGCTTTCATTAACTGGGGCATAGAATATAGGAGCAAGGAATTCTTGTTACAATTTTATAAAACATTGTTTAAACCACAGATGGAATACTATGTGAAGTTCCGATAGTGCGCACTATCGGAAGGACTTGTTGGCCCTGGAGAGGGTGCAAAGTAGACTCATCAGGATGTTGCCTGGGATGAAAAGTCTCAGATATGAGGAGAGACTGAATAGGCTGGGGGGCTCTGATAATAAGAAAAGATTGCGAGAATGGTGGATGTACCCAAGATCAGAGTGCGTACATTTAAAGTGCGTACATTTAAAGTGTACCTCCTGTAGGTGGTTTAGAAGCAATCTAAGGAAAAGAATTTTCACCCAAAGGGTGGTAGAAATATGAAATGTGCTGCCTGAGAGGGTGATGGAGACAAGTACTCTCATAATTTAAGATGAGCACTTAAAATGCCAGGGGATAGTAGGCAGTAGACCAAGTGCAGGCAAATGGGATTAGTGTAGTTTGGTGTTTGCATAAACATAGTGAGCTGAAGGGCCTATTTCTGGACTGTGCGACACTCTGACTATCGATGTAATAAACAGCTGCTGCTTATAAAAGACAAACTAACCACCAGCCCTTGATATTCAATGGTGTTTCCATCACAGAAACCTGGGGGGTTAACATTAATCAGAAATTCAATTGGACTCGCCACATAAACACAGAGGCTAAAGGAGCAGGTCAGTGGCTGGGATACTGAAGCGAGTAACTCACCTCCTGACTCCCCAAACCCTGTCCATCATCGACAAAGCACAAGTCAGTAGTGTGATAGAATACTCCCCACTTGGTGCAGCTCCAACAAAACTGAAGAAGCTTGAACAAAGCAGGCCGCTTGATCAGCACCATATCCACAAGCATCCACTGCCTTCACACTGATGCTCAGTAGCAGCAGTGTGTACTACCTACTGGATGCACTACAGAAAATTTACCAAAGATCCTTAGACAGACCCTTCCAGATCCACGTTCTCGTTTCCATTTAGAAGGACAAGGGGTAAAGTCAATTGGAACTCCTAGTAAGTTCCTGGTGGGAAACATCTGAGACAATTATGTTCCCACCCAGCCAAGGGCAGTAAGAGGGCATGGTGTATTTTAGCTCCTGTCATTCCTTGGTTTGAACCAGACCTGGTAGGAAGTTGCTCCAAAACCCTGCTCCAATTGGGTAACCCAAGACCCTCTGTCAGTTTGCAGGTCATCCTGGAGTACATATTGGCTATGGATGAGATTAGACTGCATGACCCACCTGCAAATTCCCCTCCAATCCACTCACCAACCTGACTTGGAAATACACTGCCATTCCTTCACTGTTGCTGGGTCATTATTCTGAAATTCCCTTCTTAAGGGTATTGTGGGTCAACCTACATCACGTGGATTGCAGCAGTTCAAAAAGGCAGGTCACCACTACCTTCTCAAGGGGCAACTAGGGATGGGAAATAAATCCAGTTCCGAAGAAGAGCCACCAGGCCCAAGATGATAACTCCGCTTTTACTCTAAACAGATGCTGACAAACTTGCCGAGTTTTCCAGCAGTTTCTGTGTTTGTTTCTGATTTCCAGCATCCGCAGTTTTTGTTTTTTTATATAGGAAATAAATGCTGGCCAGCCAGGAAGCCCACATCCCTCGAATGAATTATAAACGAAAGGTGCTGAATCACAGCAGGAGAGCCAGAGACTGTTGCTCCTCATCCTCCCTGCATCTCTCTCTTTCTCTCTGCTGGCTACAGGTCCATTTTAACACCCAGCGTCTATTAGCTGGGTAGCTTTAATATCTCCATGCTAATGCATTAATTCAGCTGTTTTCTAAACGGATTTTAATTTTTCTAAACACAGATTTTGCTGGAAGTTTGTTGAACATAATCTCTTGCTGGAAGCTAATCTTCTACTCGTGCTCAGAGGATTACACTCTGAATAACTACTCCTGTCAGTATAATCAATGGCTCCCAGTGCTTTAAGGACCTGGAGCATGTCTTCTCTCAACTTTTTTTTACACAGTGAAAGCACATTCTGTTCAACAAGTTAAAGCCCTAAATCCCAAAATAGACCTTGTTATTCTTCTACAAATTCTTTCCAATGTATCACAGGATAAGGTACCTAAAAAATTAAACACAGTATTCGCAGTGAACAATGCAAAGTTACAACAGCCTCCTTCAACATTTTCAAATGTTGTGGAGGAGCCGGTGTTGGACGGGGGTGGACGAAGTTAAAAATCACACAGCACCATGTTACAGTCCAACAGGTTTATTTGGAAGTACTAGCTTTCATCAGGTATTGTTTCAGTTGCACGACACTGTAATCTTTTGCTATCAATTCTGTATTTTATGATCCTGCTCCACAGCTACCTGATGAAGGAGCAGCACTCCAAAAGCTAGTACTTCCAAATAAACCTGTTGGGGTATAATCTGGTGTTGTGTGATTTTTAACTTTTTCAAATGTCCCACTGAAGTGCACAGTGCTAGATGGCATTTGATGAAAGTAGGTTCATATTGTCAGGATTAATCTGATAGTAATGGATAACACAAAGGCACAGACCATGCATACACCTACACATACACGTAGGTGTACTCATGAAGACACTCACACACCCACATAGACTCTCAAATACACATACACATGGAATGAACACACAAACACTCACACAAGCACACATACAGATACACGCACACGTGTACACACGCAGACTCACACTCACTCACAAACACACATATGTGTATACACACAGACTCACTCTCTCACATACACACACATGCAGACATACACATAAGTGTACACATGCAGACTCACACACACACAGGTGTATACATGCAGACTTTTATGTACACAGGCACACAGATACACACAAACAGACACACAGATATGCATACCCAGACACACGCATAGATGTACACGTGCAAAATCAGAAGCATGTGTATACACATAGACAAACTCATACACACACGTGCATGTTTAAAATCACATAACACCAGGTTATAGTCCAACAGGTTTATTTGGAAGCACTAGCTTCCGGGGCACTTACAGGTGACAAATGTCTGATGAAGGAGCAGCGCTCTGAAAGCTAGTGCTTTTAAATAAACCTATTGGACTATAACCTGATGTTGTGTGACCGTTAACTTTGTCCACCCCAGGCCAACACCAGCACCTCCAAATCACACATGCATGTGTTTACATTCAGACGCACACACATATGCACATGCACAGACACACAGACTTTTTTGAACAAAAGAACTTGCATTGATATAGCACCTTTCACAGGCTCAGAACATCTCAGAGCGCTTTAGAGCCAATGTAGTATTCTTCAAAGCCTAGTCACTCTCATAATATAACAAACATGACAGCCATTTTGTACAGATAAAGATCTTACAACCAGCAATGTGGTTATGACCCAATGACGAGGTTTTTCCCCTCGGGTGTTGGTTGGAATTTGCAGATAACTTTCTTACTGTTCAAACTAAAGCAACTAGGCCTTGGAACACTTCAACCCCAGGGCATCAATGTGGACTTCAACAGCTTCCTCATTTCCCCTTCCCCCACCTCATCCTAGTTTCAAACTTCCAGCTCCACGCTGTCCCCTTGACCTGTCCAGACTTGTCCGACCTGCCTAGCTCCTTTTCCACCTATCCACTCCACCCTCTCCTCCCTGACCTATCACCTTCATCTCCTCCCCCACTCACCTATTGTACTCTATGCTACTTTCTCCCCACCCCCACCCTCCTCTAGCTTATCTCTCCATGCTTCAGGCTCTCTGCCTTTATTCCTGATGAAGGGCTTTTGCCCGAAACGTCGATTTTGCTGCTCATCAGATGCTGCCTGAATTGCTGTGCTCTTCCAGCACCACTGATCCAGAATCTGGTTTCCAGCATCTGCAGTCATTGTTTTCACCAACACCAGGTTATTGTCCAACAGATTGGACAATAACCTGGTGTTGTGTGATTTTTAACTTTGTCATCCCCAGTCCAACACCAGCACCTCCAAAACATGTTAAAAATAAGATTGCCATGTCCACCAAACAGGGCAAAAATGAACCTTGGTTTAAGATCTCAACCAAAGGAAGGATCTCCAACACTCCCTCAAACATTACTTTACTGGAAGGGCAACTAGGATTTGCTGAGTAAGTCTGTAGACTGCAACGTGATCCTACACCCGTCTGATTCAGAGATGAGAATGCAAGACATACACTACAGTCATCTTTTACCCATTACAGTAAGGATGCTGTGAAACTTGAAAGGGTTCAGAAAAGATTTATAAAGATGTGCCCAGGATTGGAGGGTTTGAGCTATAGGGAGAGGCTGAATAGGCTGGGGCTGTTTTCCCTGGAGCGTCAGAGGCTGAGGGGTGACCTTATAGAGGTTTATAAAATCATGAGGGGTATGGATAAGATAAGCAGACAAGGCCTTTTCCCTGGGGCGGGGGGAGTCAAGAATTAGAGGGTATGAGGGGAAAAATTTAGAAGGGACCTAAGGGGCAACTTTTTCACGTAGAGGATGGTGCATGTAGAAAATGAGCTGCCAGAGGAACTGGTGGAGGCTGCTACAATTACAGCATTTAAAAGGTACCTGGATGGGTATATGAATAGGAAGGGTTTAGAGGGTCACAGGCCAAGTGCTGTCAAATGGGACTAGATTAGGTTTGAATATCTGGTTGGCATGAATGAGTTGGACCAAAGGGTATATTTCTGTGCTGTACATCTCTATGACTGCTAAATCAGTGTATCAGCAAAGTGAAGTGATGCGGTAATTCAGAAGGCTGACTGAAGGTTGATATTTTGTCCATTTTCCTAGCAATGTGATAGAGAGGAGGGCTTTTACAGTGCAGCGGTTGTGTCACTGCCTCAGGGCTAGAAGGCCTAGCCCAGTCTGCTCCAAAGGTGTGTCGTTAATATGCCTGAGCAAGTTGATTAAAAATATTGATAATGGTGAAGAAACACCACAGGAAAATGTTCACTACCTCACTAAAGGAACTAGCTACTTACAGTAAGCATTAAAAATTGTGAGGAATAAACTGCTATAAAGCTACTATCATGAATTTGTAAAGCACTCGAAGTGCTACTTCACATTTGCCTTTGTTGACTAACACGAGAGTCAAAAGTTATCAGGAACAAGTTAGCAGGAAAGAGAAGTTGCAGTCACAATCAGATTGGTCATGATTTTATCGAATGGCAGAGCAGGCTTGAGGGGCTGAATGGCCTACTCATGCTCCTAATTCACACCTTTTTATAGAATCATAGAGATGTACAGCATGGAAACAGACCCTTCAGTCCAACTCGTCTATGCTGACCAGATATTCTAAATCAATCTAGTCCCATTTGCCAACATTGACCATGGGATGGCACGGTGGTTCAGTGGTTAGTACTGCTGCCTCACAGCACCAGGGACCCGGGTTTGATTCTACCCTCGGGCAAACATCTGTTGAGGTTTGCATGTTCTCCCCGTGTCTGCATGGATTTCCTCTGGGTGCTCTGGCTTCCTCCCACAGTCCAAAGATTTTTTTATTTCCCTACAGTGTGGAAACAGGCCCTTCGGCCCAACCAATCCACACCGACCCTCCGAAGAGTAACCCACTCAGAACCATTTCCCTCCTAACACTAACACTAGTGGGCAATTTAGCATGGCCAATTCACCTGACCTGCACATCTTTGGATTGTGGGAGGAAACCAGAGCACCTGGAGGAAACCCATGCAGTGACGGGGAGAATGTGCAAACTCCACACAGACAGTCACCCGAGGCTGGAATCGAACCTGTGCAGATTAGGGTGGGCTGGCCATGCTAAATTGCCCCATAGTGTCCAGGGATATGCAGGCTAGATTGACTAGCTATGGGAAATGCAGGGTTCTAGGGATAGGGTAGGGAGGGTGAGTATGGGTAGATTGTTGTTTGGAGGGTCGGTGTGGACTCAAGGGGCAGAATGGCCTGCTTCCACACTGTAAGGATTCTATGTTTATTTGACCCATATCCCTCTAAACCTGTCCTGTTCATATGCTCATTCAGATGCCACTTCCTCTGGCAGGTTATTCCATACACGCACTATCCTCTGTGTGAAAAAGTTGCCCCCTTTTAAATCTTTCCCCTCTCACCTTAAACCTATGCCCTCTAAGTTTGGACTACCCTACCCTGGGGAAAAGACCTTGTCTATTCACCCTATCCATGCCCCTTAAAATTTTGTAAACCTCTATTAGGTCAACCCTCACCCCTAATGTTCCGGGGAAAAAAATCACCAGCCTATTCAGAAACAAAACCAGAAATTGCTGTTGCTGGAAAAGCTCAGCAGGTCTGGCAGCATCTGCGGAAAGAAATCAGAGTTAATGCTACGGATCAACAGGCAGTTCTGAAGGTGGGTCACTCGACCTGAAAAGTTAACTCTGATTTCTCTCCACAGATGTTGCCAGAGCTGCTGAGCTTTTCCAGCAATTTCTGTTTTATTTCTGATTTCCAGCATCCGCGGTCCTTTTGCTTTTTTTAAGCCAGCCTGTTCAGCCTCTCTCGATAACCCAAACCCTCCAACACCAGCAACACCTTTTCTGCATCCTTTCAAGTTTAACAACAATTTTTTCCCATAGCAGGGAGACCAGAAATGAATGCACTATTCCAAAGGTATGCATGCTTGTATCCGACAGAATGAACAGGGAACATGAGTAGGCCAAGTAGCCCTTTAAACCTGCTCCAACATTGTGGCTGATCTGATTTTAACCTCAAAACTGCCCATATGCAGGAAGCTGCGATTACTTCATTGTGGAAGATCGCTGAGTATCAGGATTTGCTTACCGTTGCTATTTGCTCACTACACAATGTAGAAGGTGCACGGCGATGGATACTTCTCATTGAACAGCAGCGTGCTTATCTGATCGAGGGCTTCAGTAAAGCTGCAGAATGCTTGTGTTTCTTTTCAAGCACTTTAAGCTTGCCTGTGGTGATGATTTCAAGTAGCCTGGAGTCTTGTGCTGTTAAACAGATAACATCACCAACAGCTGATATCTGTATTGATAGGTTGATGCCAGAACGCCAAGTTCCAAATTCAAAAACCCACTCCCATTTTTCTACTCACGAGAAGTTAGTCACCCAGATTTAACATAATAATATTATCATAATTGAATTTAGTATTAAATAATACTACTGTAACATGATAAGAATAATCCTACAATTAAGCAACTAATTGGAATGTATATGGTTCAAAATAATGAAGCAAAAAGCCATTTATATAGATAGGGTCAGATTTACAGACAGGCATTGTACAGAGCAAATAGACACAGAAAAACAGCAGTGTTTTTTTTAAAATTCACTCCTTCGACATGTGCATCACTGGCTGGCCAGTATTTATTGCCTGTCCCCAGTTGCCCTTGAGAAGGTGGTGGTGAGCTGCCTTCTTGAATCGCTGCAGTCCATGTGCTGCAGGTAAACCTACAATGCTCCAAAGGAGGGAATTCCAGGATTTTGATCCAGCCACAGTGAAGGAACGATTGCCAAATTTCCAAGTCAGGGTGGTGAGTGACTTGGAGGGGATCTTGAAGGTGGTGGTGTTCCCATGTATCTGCTGCCCTGGAAATGGTTGTGGATTTGGAAGGCACTGTCTAAGGATCTTTGGTGAATTTCTGCAGTGCATCTCATAGATCGTACACACTGCTGCAACTGAGCATCAATGATGGGGGGAGTGGATGCTTGTGGATGTAGTGCTAATCAAGCAGGCTGCTTTGTCTTGATGGTGTCAAGCTTTTTGAGTGTTATCAGAGCTGCACTCATTCAGGCAAGTGGGGAGTATTCCACCACACTCCTGAGTTGTGCCTTGTAGATGATGTGAAGGTTTTGGGGAGTCAGGAAGTACATTACTTGCTGTTGTACTCCCAGTCTCTGAGCTGCTCTTATAGCCACTGTGTTTATGTGGCAAGCCCAATTCAATTTCTGGCCAATGATAACCACCCCTCAGGATATTGACAGTGTGGTTTCAGTGATAGTAACACCATTGAATGATTATTGCCTGGCATTTATAAGAGAAAGTGAGGGCTGCAGATGCTGGAGATCAGAGCTGAAAATGTGTTGCTGGAAAAGCGCAGCAGGTCAGGCAGCATCCAAGGAACAGGAGAATCGACGTTTCGGGCTTAAGCCCTTCTTCAGGCATTTATAAGCCTGGATATTGTCCAGATCTTGTTGCATTTGAACATGGACTGCTTCAGTATCTGAGGAGTCACGAATGGTGCTGAACATTGTGCAATTATTGGCAAACATCCCCTCTTCTGACCTTATGATGGAGGGAAGGTCAATAATGAAGCATCCCTGGGTCACTACCTGGAAGAACTTCTGCAGAGATGTCCTGGAGCTGAGATGGAGGTAAAAACAATGACTGCAGATGTTGGAAACCAGATTCTGGATTAGTGGTGCTGGAAGAGCACAGCAGTTCAGGCAGCATCCAGGAATGGCTTTTGCCCGAAATGTCGATTTCGAAGCTCCTTGGATGCTGCCTGAACTGCTGTGCTCTTCCAGCACCACTAATCCAGAATCTGGAGCTGAGATGACTGACCTCCAACAATCACACCATCTTCCTCTGTGAAAGGTATGACTCCAACCAGCGGAGAGTTTGCCTGATGCCCATTGATTCCAGTTTTGGTAAGATTCTTTGATGCCACGCTCAGTCGAATGCAGCCTTGATGTCAAGGGCTGTCACTTCCACCTCACCTCTGAGATTCAGCTCTTTTATCCATGTTTGAACTAAGGCTGTAATGAGGTCAGGAGCTGAGTGGCCCTGGCAGAACCCAAGCTGGATGACAGTGAGCAGGTTATTGCTGATTAGATACTGCTTGCTCACACTGTTGATGACACCTTCCATCACTTTACTGATGGTAGAGTAAAATTTGAATCAAAAGACAACATATTTCTTACAATTTCTGACAAGTGACTTTCTGCAGAAAAGTCAAATGAGCAACACTTGGGGGGACCTTCAAATGGTCCATAGAGTTTGTTAGAGACAAAAATTAACTTGCATTGACCTAGTGCTTTTCACAAGCTGAGCCCATTCCATAGTGATGTATAGGCAGTCCCTGGGTTGTGTACAGGTTCTGAAGTCCGTTCACAAGTCAGAACACAGGGCAGGAAAGTATAAAGTAACTGTTCTTATGAACAGAAAATGTTTGTACATCAATTATTTTCAATAACACCCCTGTATGGTATCGCATTCATAAGAACAAGCATTTGTAAATCAGACGTTTGTAAATTGGAGACCCCCATATAACCTTTAAAGTGCTTCTGAATTGAAGTCACTGCTTGCAACGCAGCAGCACATTTACACACAGCTATGTGATAACAATCAGATATTCTGATGTTGAATATTGGCTGGGACTATTAACAAAAGGGAGTCTCAATATCACATCTCATCCAAAACGACAGGACCTCCAACAGAGCATCATTGAGTCGTTACTGAAGTTCCAGTCTAAGTTACCTACACAGTTCTCTGGAGTAAAATGTAAACCCATGACTTTCTTACTCACAACACAAGAGTAGGACCATACCTACAGTTTCCTGAGAGACTTTGTAAATGCCAAGGAGTAGAAGGAAATAATGAGTTATCCCCTTTTGATTTGGGTAAGAGTCCTGTCCCTGAACCAAGGCTGACATATGTTCTTGTAGAAGTTTTGGAAACATAATGATTTGGAGCATTAATCTTAAATTCAAGCCGTTTGTTTAAGATTAAAACCCTAGCAGAGATCATGAAAGGTCTCACACTTCGCTAGGTGAGGTATTGATGGTTTGAAAGCTTGCAATTTCCTCCCAGAGTAACTTCGCACTTATTGTAAATATGAACACAAGCTCAGGGTTTAAATATAAAGGGGTGTACGAGCAGCTTTCATATCATTTGATAGTTTTATCAATAAAAGCAAAATACTGTGGATGCTGAAAATCTGAAAGAAGCAAAACTGAAAGAGAGAGACTTGAAACATTAACTCCACAGATGCTGCCAGACCTGCTGAGTTTGTCCTGCAACTTCTGATTTTGTTAATGATGTTGGATATTGACCAGAACACCAGGATGACCATTCACAAGACCAGCAACACCCGTATCTTTCAAATTATTTTCGAAGGCTCCGCTTATAACAGACCTTGGGATTCATCCAGTTACAATATTGCAGAGGCACCAATTACCTTGGAATTTCTAACTTTGCTCTTGTATTCTTGGGATTGGATGGTTTCGTGAATAACCTCTTTTGTTTTCCCTCTTTCAAATCAATATCAATCCAAACATAAAAACTAAGTTTTGTCTTTACAAAGTTCTACGTTTGAAATCCCTTCATTGCAGGCCACATTATGTTAGACAATGACTATCTCCAATCAGAGAAAATGTCACCACCTCCCCTGGACATTCAAAGGCATTATCCTCACTGATTCTCCCCACTATCAACACCCTGGGGGTCACCAATTGACCCGTACCTGAACTGAAGCAGTACTGCAAATACCAGGACTATCAGGTGCTACAAAGGCAGGACACAGTTTGGGAATTCTAAGGAAAGTAACTCATCTCCCGCTTCCCTGTAGCCTGTCCACCATCGACAAAGCACAAGTCAGGAGTGTGACGGAATACACCCGACTTGCTTGGGTGAGTGAGGCTCCAACGGCATTCAAGAAGGTCCACATTCACTATCTTAAACGTTCATTCATTGCCTCCACAGTGGCAACAGTGTGTACAGTATATACAAGATCTGCTGCAGCAACTCACCCAGGTGACTTCTTCAACATATTTAAAAAACCTACGACCCCTACCACCTCGAAAGACAAGGGCAGAAGATTGGAACACCACCAGCTACAATTAAAACAGAAAGTGGTGGAGAAACTCAGCAGGTCTGGTAGTATCAGCAAAGGGAAAAAGTCGAGCCCAAGCCATGACCTCTACCACTCCCATTCTTTAACAGTCTATAAGTCTAAGTTTATCCAAAATGCAGCTGCCTAAGTCCTAACATGCACTGAGTCCTATTTACTCATCATTGCTGCACGTAGTCACTGATTTGCTTTGGCTTACAGTTTGCAACACCTGAATTTTAAAATTCTCAACCTTGTTTTCAAATCCACCCATTGGTCCCACCCTTCTATGTCTCTGTAATCTCCTCTGATTTTAAAGCACTCTGCCAGGAAAGTGGAGCTGATGCCAAAGATCAGCCATGATGTTATTGAATGGCTGACTCTGACTCCAATTCCCTTATGTTCCTTTAGTTGACTTATAAGATCTCACTGTCAGGCTTGGTACCAAATGTTGTTCCATAATCTCCTGTGAAATGTTTGCTAGAAGGCACTGGATAGATTTTCACCTCCGAGCTTTCTCCAGTTGTCAATGAGAAGTCGAAAATAGCAGGCACATGGGAAAAGCTTCTCAACTCCAAAGATTGCCTCCAATTTACGAAAAATCCCAAGACATCTTACTAGACTGCCCCTACAGTGCATACAGTTCAGGAAGGTGAGTCACCAACAGCTTCTCAAGGACAGAACAAGGACCAAACCTCAAAATGAATGAGAAGAAGATACGTCAGAGGATTTACTTGCCTTCAAATTCATCCTTAGCTATTGGGAGCCTGAATGAAATCCCACAGTGAAGATTCAGTTTTTTTTCTTTATTTATTCACAGGTTGAGGGCATCACTGGCTAGGCAGCATTTATTGCCCATCCCTAATTGCCCAGAGGACAGTTAAGAGTCAACCACATTGCTGTGAGTCTGGAGTCACATGTAGGCCACACCAGGTAAAGATGGCAGTTTCCATCCCTAAAGGACATGAAAGAACCAGATGGGCTTTTCCACTAATGGATTCACGATCATCATTAGATTTTTAATTCTAGATACATATTGAATTCAAGTTCCACCATTTGTCATGGCTGGATTTGAACTCAGGTCTCCAGATTAACAGTCCAGTGATAAGACCACCAGGCCACTGCCTCCCCTGTTGTGACCAACAATGGGCCGAATGGCTTCCTTCTGCTCTGTGACATTTCGGTGACTCTGTAATGAAGCAACCTTTGATGGTAACACTGTTTTGAGAACAGGTCTCTGCAAAGGGTGTTTGGCATTGTGAATAAATGAAAAGAGCAGCAGCAAATAATGCAACCATGGTAACATCGTTATGAAAAGTAAATAAAGAAGCAATGCTAAAATAACTTGGAACAATAAGAATCAACCTCTGAAAGCTATGGCAATAAATCTCAGAGGCACTAGTTTTAAACAGCACTAAGGGAACAGTCGGATAGGGTCAGGGCTTTTATTATGAAACTAAATTGCCTAAGAAAAAAGGTCACCCATGCCCTCTGAAAATACCTGCAACATGTCCAAATAATTTTAAGACACTGAATTCCAAGACCTTGTTTCCTCAATTTAACCAGGTATATAAACAGTACCTGCACAGCATCTTGGTATCAACCCGCTGATATATTAGGCAGGTCGTTGCCAAAATCTCTCGATCAAGAGCTCAGAGGAGACTGGAAGCTGAAGGAGAAATCATTTGAACTCCCTAGGTCAGTAAGCAAAAAAAAGAGATGAATTAAAGGATTTCTTCCGAAGCACTCATCAATATCGGGGTCATGACATAGTGAAGAAGAAAGTAGCAAGCTGAGAATTCATTAAGTGCGCATTTTTCCTGAGACCTCTCTCCTGCAGTTTTCACGTCCGACTTGAACGAAGTGATAATGAAGAAACCTTGTTAGCCAGGAAATAAGAGTATACACTGAGACTGATTTAGCTACTGGCTATTTTCCCAGTGGTACCAGACGTTCCATTGCTGACTTTGATACAAATGCAAAAGTTGAACACAATGGGTGGAAGCTTATAGGGGCCCTAGTGACATAGTCTATGGAGAGATTTGTACAAAACGCATGGGGAGGCCTACCTCAATGTTAGAATCATAGAAACCTTGCAGTGTGGAAACAGGCCATTCAGCCCAACAAGTCCATACTGACCCTCCAAAGAGTAACCCACCCAGACCCACGTCCTATTACTTTACATTTACCCCTAACTAATGCACCTAACCTAAACATCCGTGAACACTAAGGGCAATTTAGCATTGCTGGAAATGTGTTGCTGGAAAAGCGCAGCAGGTCAGGCAGCATCCAGGGAACAGGAGACTCGACGTTTCGGGCATAAGCCCTTCTTCAGGAATGAAGAAATTCTTCAGGAATTCTTCAGGAATCTTCAGCAATTTAGCATTGCCAATTCACCTAATCTGCACATCTTTGGAGTGTGGGAGGAAACTGGAGCCATGGGGAGAATGTAAAACCTCCACACAGACAGTTGCACAAGACTGGGATCGAACCTGGATCCCTAGTGCTGTGAGGCAGTAGTGCTAACCACAGAGTCCCCATTTCCTTGCTGCATTATTTATGCTTTTGCCAAACTGCAAGGTAGATTTCTCACTAGGCAATGCAAATTAAGGGGATTTATAGCTTGTTTAAGCAGCTTATTAATATCCAGCTTCAGATCTGACCAAATATGGTGAACATGCCAGGTGTTGAGAATTTTCAACATGGAAGTCAGAGCGGGTACCTTGAGTCTTTTGCTCAGCACTTCCTCCAAAGGAACTCCATTTTGCTCAGCTGTGAAATGCATTTCAGAAATGACACTTGGGTACCAGTTATCCATAAACATGGCATCCAACATGTAACAGTCTCAAAGACCCCTCATGATATGGCTCTGATCCACTTACAGGATGCTTTTGCACTTCAATGCTGCACCAGTCTCTCGGCCTAGCGTGGTGGTCTCTCGGCCTGGAGTGGTGGTCTCTCAGCCCAGGGTGGTGGCCTTTTGGCCCGAGACGGTGGCCTCTCAGCCATATTTGGTGGTCTCTTGGCCTGGCGTGGTAGTCTGTCTGCCTGGCATGGTGATCTCTCAGCCCAATATGCCTTCAGTTTGTACCTCCGGCCTCAAAGTGATTCCGGAGCAGTCTCCCAGTCTGGACAGCCTTAAGGTTAAGCCTGACATGGTCTGGAGTTAATGCCTGGTGTAAGTGCCAGGATGGACTGGGTTGGAAGGACAGTTTCTCTGAACATTTTATATCTCTATTTTCTAAGTTATTTTCATGATCTTTAATGCTGGGCATTTTACTTCTCTATTTTTCTCATTTTCTTTGCTAAGAACTTGTACTGAACAACATTTACCTATACACCTTATACCTAAGATGGCGCCGTAAGTGGCGTCTTGGAAACTTTACTCTGTACTCATTTGAGCACATGTGACAATAAAGCTAATTCAATTCAATTCAATTCACACTGCAATGGCAATTCTCATTGTAATGCTGCAGCAAGGACACTGTGTATTCAGAGACAAACACCCAGAACACTGAGACTGGACCAGGCTGCAACTCCCTTCGTTTTGCTCACTCTCAAAGCGTTCACTCTCTCTGAGCCTTGTTTACCTCCTAGTATGTGAGCGAGGCAGGTATTAAGGGAGATGGAAGTAAATGGCACAGTTGGATCTGTTGGTGCAGGTGGTGAGGTGTCCCGAGTGAGTGTCTAGGCAGTACAGAGGCCATGCAGAGTTAGTGGTGCCAGGTTTAGGATAGTGAGAATGACAGAGCGTGAGCCATGGTATAAGAGCAGAGATACAGTGAGTGTGAGTGATTGGAGAGCAGATAGTGGCACTTACCCTGGCAGGGTGGGGTAGGTCATTGATCTTCAATCAATCAAAAAAATCATATAATCTTCACAGTGTGGAAACAGGCCATTTGGCCCAACAAGTCCACACCAACCCTCTGAAGAGCATCCCACCCAGACCCATACCCCTATCCTATTACTCTGCATTTCCCTTGACTGATGCATCCAACCCAGTCCTGGTCATTCCTCCAGACCCTTGAAGCATGCTGGCATGGTCTGGTGTCATGGCGTCCTGTGCTGGCACTGGGAGAAGAGGATGTCTTGCCTGTGCACGATCCCATCCAGTAGTGCCTCTGGGATTCACCCATAGAGTGGGACACCAATCCCCTGTCTTTCATATCTGGAACCAGAACAGCTCCAGACTGGCAATCTGCGTGGCCTTTGAAAGGTGATGTTGGTGTAAGAGGTGCCAGTCAATTCTGGGATATCCTGGTAATCTTTTCTGGGAAAGACACTAGCTTTCGGAGCGACACTCCTTCATCAGATGAAGGACACCATAGGATAGTACAGGTAGTTCATGAGGTGAGTTTGTCAAGACACGACGAGAAATCTCGTTAGGCCTCACAGTGAAAGCTCTGACACAACCGACATTTTGTTCTTCATCCCAATGCTTTTTATTTTTACCACTCAATGACTACAAGTAAATACCTGTCAGCAGAAAAGGTAGCTCATTAAGCTGTTCCTTCCAGTGCCCCATTCATGTGGTTGTCTCATGGTTATCTGCCTGAATTGTTCATTTGTAAAATACCTGGAAACAAACTGTCAACTACATCATTTGTAGTTGCTTGTTCTAAAAAGTGGAGGCAGACGGGTGGTGTGAGGCAGTAGGGGCAAGGAAAGGGGTGTCTTCTATCGGTGCTGAAAAATGTGTTGCTGGAAAAGCGCAGCAGGTCAGGCAGCATTCAAGGAGCAGAAGAATCGACGTTTCGGGCATAAGCCCTTCTTCAGGAATGAGGAGGGTGTGCCAAGCAGGCTAAGATAAAAGGTAGGGAGGAGGGACTTGGGGGAGGGGCGTTGGGAATGCGATAGGTGGAAGGAGTTTAAGGTGAGGGTGATAGGCCAGAGAGGGGGTGGGAGCGGAGAGGTCGGGAAGAAGATTGCAGGTCAAGAAGGCGGTGCTGAGTCTGAGGGTTGGGACTGAGATAAGGTGGGGGGAGGGGAAATGAGGAAGCTGGAGAAATCTGCATTCATCCCTTGTGGTTGGAGGGTTCGTAGGCGGAAGATGAGGCGCTCTTCCTCCAGGCGTCGTGCTGCCATGGTCTGGCGATGGAGGAGGCCAAGGACCTGCATGTCCTTGGTGGAGTGGGAGGGGGAGTTAAAGTGTTCAGCCACAGGGCGGTTGGGTTGATTGGTGCGAGTGTCCCAGAGGTGTTCTCTGAAATGTTCTGCAAGATTTCTCCAGCTTCCTCATTTCCCTTTCCCCCACCTTATCTCAGTCCCAACCCTCGGACTCAGCACTGCCTTCTTGACCTGCAATCTTCTTCCTGACCTCTCCGCCCCCCCACCTCCTCTCCGGGCCTATCACCCTCACCTTAACCTCCTGCCACCTATCGCATTCCCAACACCCCTCCCCCAAGTCCCTACCTTTTATCTTAGCCTGCTTGGCACACCCTCCTCATTCCTGAAGAAGGGTTTATGCTCGAAACGTCGATTCTCCTGCTCCTTGGATGCTGCCTGACCTGCTGTGCTTTTCCAGCAACACATTTTTCAGCTCTGATCTCTAGCATCTGCAGTCCTCACTTTCTCCCTGTCTTCTATCGGTGATGTGTCAAGACACTAAGTTTTTCTAGTACTGTGTGATTCAGTCAAAACTCTTGCCCTAATGGTATGTTTGTCCAAACTGCCCTTTCCTTTTTGCCACCAGGGAGATTATTCTACAGAGAGCCAGCATTGATTTAATGGGTTGAAAGGCCCTCTGTGCTGTACTGTGAAAAGTCTGAGACAATACCTCAACTCTCCCCCTTCTGAATAGTTTGTCTAAGCTGTTGCTTTCGTGGATGCTGGGAAAGTTGGGGATTCAGGTGATCTCCCTGGAATTTTACAATTCCACAAAAAGACCAGTGCTCAGACAATGCATTTAAAAAATTTTTTTTTAGGAACTGTAAATATGTTGAGCTATTGTGGCAGGCAGTTGGGGGTGGGGAACTGCACAAGTGTGAAGTAATATGAGCATTCATTTTTATAACACTCCCACACTGAACAGTTCATTGAACAACAAATGTCAACGGTTTCGAGAGCAATGATCATAGAAACAATGTCTTCAATTCTCTGGTAAACCACTGTGATGCAGCATTTCCCTTCACAAAATGCTGTAATTTCCCTCACTCTTTTGAGAAGTGAAACTTCCGTCATGATGCAGGAACAGGCAAAGAAAGAGATCAGGGTTATACAGAAGCAGATAACATTTCCACGGTTTAATAATGCCAAGCAACTCCTCGATATTGTTTCTGAATCACTAATGGTTTCCACTTAATCTGTTGTCAATCTGTTCTACATGTCTCCCTCGTATCACACATTCCTGATCAGGGCTCTGAGGGGGTCTCCTGTTACATTAGTCAGTGGGTGGTTCATCTGACCTCACCTGGTGCAATGAACACAAGGATTTCTGGTGTTTGCCAGAAGGAATGTAGATTTTCAACCCCTGTGGTTTCTACATCTGTCCCAAGCCATTCAACGTGGAACTGCCTACAACTTTGAACTTTGCAGCCAGTATTCCTCGGGCAAATGCTGTGGGCCAGCTGTTTTCCTGTTAAACAACAGTGTCAAGGGTCTGCAACGAAGTCCTGTTTTTGTTCTTGTGGCCTCGTGTAGAGTGTAACCTGAAAAAAATAGGACAAGGGATGTGTGAGGTAAATGCCCTGATGGAAAGGTACAATTTTTTTAAAACAAGGACGTAATTGTACTTTCAGGGAAATTCAGAGATGGGTCATAAGGGGGAGGGAGGGGAATTTAGGCATTTTGACTTCCCAACGTAAAGCTGGACATTTGTAAAAACATTAAATCTGTTCCCCTTTCCTTAATACTGCTGAGTTCTTGCAGAGTTCTCAGTTTTTATGTCAGATCTCGAGTATTTTGCATCTATTTCTGTTCTGGGAGTTAATTCCTACAGTTTTAGAGTATTCAATGATGAGTCTCTTTCAATTTTGGTTCACCAAGATGACAATGGGGACAAAATAGTAGGGGGAAGTACTTTGGAGTACCTGGATTACCTTTACCATGAGGAAGTTTGAATTGAATTAGATTGATTTTATTTATTGTCACATGTACTGAGGCACAGTGAAAAGCTTTGTCTTGCGAGCAATGCAGGCAGATCACAGAGTTAAGTAGCATAGATAAGTAAATAATAGATAAACAGCGGCAAAAACAAAAACACAGGTACAGGCGAATGTTAAGAGTTTGTGAGTCTATTCAGTATTCTAACAACAGTAGGATAGAAACTGTTTTGAAACCGGCTGGTGCATGTGTTCAGACTTCTGTACCTTCTCTCTGATGGTAGAGGTTATAGAAAAACATTGCCAGGGTGGGATGGATCTTTGACAATGCTGGCGGCCTTTCCTTAACAGCGGGCCTGGTAGATGGATTCTATAGATGGGAGATTTGGCCTTTGTGATTATCTGGGCTGAGTTCACCACTCTCTGTAACCGTCTCCGATCTTGAATGGTACAGTTGCCATACCAGGTAGTGATACATCCAGACAGAATGCTCTCGATGGCATACCTATAAAAGTTGGCAAGGGTGTTTGCCGTCATGCCAAATTTCCTCAGCTGCCTGAGGAAGAAGAGAAGTTGTTGGGCCTTTGTAACCACATGAAGAATCCAAAAAAGTTTGTTGTGGATGACCACTCCCAGGAGCTTGATACTCTCCACTCGTTCCACCTCTGTGCTGTTAACATGTAGGGGGGGCATGAGTAACATCCTGCCGAAAGTCAATAATGAGTTCCATGGTTTTGCTGGCATTGAGAGCTAGGTTGTTCTCAGTGCACCATTTTTCCATGTCTTCCACCTCTCGTCTGTATTCTATTTCATCGCTATCTGAGATTCGACCGACTATGATGATGTCATCAGCGAACTTGTAAATGGCATTAGTCTGGTATTTAATTTCATGTCAAATTTAATTTTTGAGAGGTTTAATAGGCAAAGACTATTTACATATACTGGAATAACAGCGAAATATTGCAGATCTTGCAGATCTGAAATAAAAACAGAGAACGCTAGAGAAACTCAGAAGGTCGGGCAGCATCTGTGAAGAGAGACAAACAGTCTATGTTTCGAGTCTGGTATGGCTCTTCTTTACAACTGATTTACACTGGTTGAGAAGTTTAATGACAGGGCATTCTTTAAGGGGAAGCTCGATAAACAGTGGGAAGCTGTGGGCTGTCCAGAGATTGCGGGGCATTGATTTTTGGATCGCAATAGCCTATCGACCATATGACCTTCTTCAGTGTTGAAACCTGCTGAATCTGCCCAGTTTCGGAGGGATGCAGCAACCAGCCAAGTGTGTTGGGAAACAATTGTCATTTGTCACTGAAATCTTAAGTTGAAGAATAACTAAGTAATTCACAGAAATTCAGAAGTCACGCCTGACATAATGAAATATTGGTCTTTAAATATATAAATACATAATCAAACATTTTATTAATAGAGCTGCTGCAAATTATCATGCATTCCAGGAAAAATTGACAAGTTAGTCCTGACCTATCAAAATTAAAGAGATAAAACTGATTCATCAGGTCAAAGGGTATGGTTTACAGTGGAAATTGAAACCAAAAACTTAAAAATATTGAACTGGCAACTTGCCTTTTTTGACATTTCTGAACCAGGATTCCTTGTTCTAGGGAGTTCTTTCACTTAAACAGTATCAAATTCATCCAATCTCAGATAATACAGTCTGTTCAACCCATTGTACCTGTTCTTTGTAAAGCTTTTTTATATCGACTTACTGACTTTCCATAAATAACCCTTTCTCTACTGGACTTGTTTTTTTTGGGTTCTCTCTCGGAACCAACAGTACCTTCAAATGAACAAAGTCCAACTGTGTTGGTCACCCAGGCAGAGGTTAGTGAGAAACCAATCCCCATAACATTTCAAATGCAGGACTCCACTTTTCTCGATACACAGGGGAAGCCATGAAAAGTAGCAACCTGCAATTAACATGGGATATTCTGCAGGGCTGTAAGGAAGGATCCAGGGAGTGTGATGAGCTGTTTGCTATTGCAAAGAGCTCACACATGCTCAATGTGCGATAACCTTCTATGATTCAATGCACAGCAGGCCAATCAGCATCCTAAACCATAAAACTATGAGATATTAGAGCTGATTTAGGCCATTCAGCCTATCAAGTCTGTTCTGCCCTTCAATGAATCTTACCTGGCCTCATCTTCAGCTCGAACCTTTATTGCTGGAACAGCACAGCAGGTCAGGCAGCATCCAGGGAACAGGAGATTCGACGTTTCGGGCACAGGCCCTTCTTCAGGAATGAGCAGAGAGTGTTCAGCAGGAGAAGATAAAAGGTAGGGAGGAGGGACTTGGAGGAGGGGCGTTGGAAATGTGATAGGTGGAAAGAGGTCAAGGTGAGGGTGATAGGTCGGAGTAGGATGGAGGCGGAGAGGTCAACAAGAAGACTGCAGGTCAGGAAGGCGGAGCCGGGCTGGAGGGATTCGGCTGAGACAAGGGGAGGGGGGATGAAGAAACTGGTGAAGTCCAAGTTCATCCCCTGTGGTTGGAGGGTTCCCAGTCGGAAGATAAGACGCTCCTCCTCCGACCGTCGCGTTGTTGTGGTTTGGCGGTGGATGAGTCCAATGACCTGCATATCCTCGGTGGAGTGGGAGGGGGAGTTGAAATGCTGTGCTACAGGGTGATTGGGTTGGCCCAGAGGTGCTCTCTGAATCGCTCCGCAACTCCCCCTCCCACTCCACCGAGGATATGCAGGTCATTGGACTCATCCACCGCCAAACCACAACAACCCGACGGTCGGAGGAGGAGCGTCTTATCTTCCGACTGGGAACCCTCCAACCACAGGGGATGAACATGGACTTCACCAGTTTCTTCATCCCCCCTCCCCCCACCTTGTCTCAGCCGAATCCCTCCAGCCCGGCACCGCCCTCCTGACCTGCAGTCTTCTTCTTGACCTCTCCGCCTCCACCCTACTCCGACCTATCACCCTCACCTTGACCTCTTTCCACCTATCACATTTCCAACGCCCCTCCTCCAAGTCCCTCCTCCCTACCTTTTATCTTCTCCTGCTGAACACTCTCTGCTCATTCCTGAAGAAGGGCATGTGCCCGAAACGTCGAATCTTCTGTTCCCTAGATGCTGCCTGACCTGCTGTGCTGTTCCAGCAATAAAGTTTCAACTTTGATCTCCAGCATCTGCAGACCTCACTTTCTCCTCATCTTCAGCTCCACTTTCTTGCCTTTTCCCCATAATCCTTGCTTTTCTGACTGAATAAAAGCCTATCTCAGTCTTGAATATACTTAATAACTCAGCCTCAACAGATTACCTACTTTCTGAAAGAAGAAATTCCTCCTCATCTCTGTCTTAAATGTGCAACCCCTTAGTCTATGATAATACCCTCCAGTCCTAGATCTTTCACAAGGGGAAATGACCATTCTGTATCTACTCTAACAAGTCCCCGAAGAATCTTGTTACAATAAGGTCACCTCTTAGTTTTCTATATTTTAACAAGCACAGGTACAATCTACTCAATGTCTTCTGATAAGAAGTCCCTCTATATCTGGTATTAGCCGAGTGAACTTTCTCTGGACTGCTTCTGATGCCAGTATATCTTTCCTTAAATAAGGGCCCCAAAACTGTTAACAGTATACCAGCTGTGGTCTGACTTGTATAGTTTTGCAAAGCCTCCCTAATTTTATACTCCATTCCCTTCGAAACAAATGCCAACATTCCATTTGCCTTCCCTATTACCCATTGAACTTCAATGCTAGTTTTTTGCTATTCATGGAGGGTGGCACTGTGGCTCAGTGATTAGCACCACTCCCTCACAGCGCTAGGGATCCAGGTTTGATACCAGCTTTGGATGTCTGTGTGTGTGCGGAGTTTGCACATTTGGATATCTGTGTGTGTGCGGAGTTTGCACATTTGGATGTCTGTGTGTGTGCGGAGTTTGCACATTTGGATGTCTATGTTTGTGCGGAGTTTGCACATTTGGATGTCTATGTTTGTGCGGAGTTTGCACATTTGGATATCTGTGTGTGTGCGGAGTTTGCACATTTGGATATCTGTGTGGGTCTCCTCTCGGTGCTCTGGTTCCCTCCCAAGGTCCAAAAATGTGCAGGTTGGGTGGATTGGCCATGAGAAATTACTCACAGTGTCCAGGGATGTGCAGGCTAGGTGGATTAACCATGGGAAGTGTGGGGTCACGGGGATAGAGTAGGGGTTGGGATCTGGGTAGGGCTTCAGAGGGTTAGTTCAGACTTGATGGCCTGAATGGCCTCTCTATGCATTGTAGGTATTATATAAATCCTCCTGTTCCATAGTTTGCTGTAGGTTTTTCACCAGTTAAAGATGCTCAGCTCCTCTATTCTTCCTGCGAAAGTGTGTAACCTTATATTTTCCCAGATCTGCCTGAGTTTTTGTCCACTCATTTAGTCTGTTTATATCCCTTTGCAGGCTCTTTGTGGCATATTCAGCACTTGCCTTCAATTGAAGTGAATTAGCTTTATTCTCACATATACTCACCTCAGTACAGTGAAACGTTGACATCTTAGGTACAGAGGTACCTGGTACAGCTTCTTCACAAATTCTTAGGGAAAAAACAAATTATGAAAGTAAAACGTCCCATAATACAGATCATAGGAATAAATTTAAAAAATCAAGAAATAGAGCCATAGAGTCTTAGAGATGTACAGCAGGGAAACAGACCCTTCGGTCCAACTCATCCATACTGACCAGATATCCCAACCTAATCTAGTCCCACCTGCCAGCACCCGGCCCATATCCCTCCAAACCCTTCCTATTCATATACCCGTCCAGATGCCTTTTAAATGTTGCAATTGTATCAGCCTCCACCACTTCCTCTGGCAGCTCATTCCATACACGTACCACCCTCTGCATGAATAAGTTGCCTTTAGGTCTCTTTAGTATCTATCCCCTCTCACCCTAAACCTATGCCATTTGTTTTGGACTCTCCCACTCCAGGGAAAAGACTTTATCTATTTATCTTATCCATGCCCCTCATGATTTTATAAACCTCTATAAGGTCACCCCTCAGCCTCCGACAGTCCAGGGAAAACAGCCCCAGCCTGTTCAGCCTCTCCCTGTAGCTCAAATCCTCTAACCCTGGCAACATCCTTGTAAATCTTTTCTGAATCCTTACAAGTTTCACAACATCTTTCCGATAGGAAGGAGACCAGAATTGCACGCAATATTCCAACAGTGGACTAACCCATGTCCTGTACAGCTGCAACATGACCTCCCAACTCCTGTACTTAATACTCTGACCAATATTTAAAAAGTTCAGAATAACAGTTCTTTCACGACACTATAATGGAAAAATAGAATTTAAGACTGGCCACTTTAAGACAATGCCTTTCCAATCCACAAAACCAAAAGAGAAAGTCAGGTTGCTGTTTGTGTGTCAACCTTCAGCAGAAATGTGTTGCAGGAGGTGGTGCCGTTCCCATGTATCTGTTCCCCTTGTCGTTCTAGATGGAAGTGGTCATGGGTTTGGAAGGTGATGTCTGAGGATCTTTGGTGAATTTCTTGTAGATAGTATACACTGCTTCTACTGAGTGTCGATGGTGGAGGGAGTGGATGCTTGTGGAGATGGTAGGGGAACGGTACTTCTCTGAAGTGAGCGTGTGAACCAACTGGAATCTGACATCACTGTTCATGGTCATTTCTCTTTCGGGTATTGATGAATAAGAAATTTTTAAACTGGAGCATGGACTTCTGCCTTTGTTCACAAAAAGTTTTGTAATCTGTAGTTCACCTCACTTTTACTCTTTATTGAGCTCACAGTCCCACTGCTGAAAGATTTGAGTTCACCTCATCTTCCAGAATTCTCCCAAGTGCTTTGAAAGAATTTGTCACTCAGAACACGTACTGTGAGATGTATTGGAAACCACATCAAGGAAAATCATTTCCCCTGGTGTCAAGCAGCATGACCTGTTCAGATAAAATCCTTGGCGCTTTATTTTGGGTGTTGGTATTCTTCTGTAAAATAAGCAGTGCACTGTCAGAGGAAGCTAAGCCCTGTAATGATCGGTTGATTATATACTGATTGTATTGCAAACTTGCATGAACAACAAATTTGTGTCGTGATGTCTATTTGAATTTCCCACGGCAGCTGTACAAAAATGTTTGGCTTTTCTTCCAAAGGTATGAATTATCCTCCCACATAAGTGGTAACTAGATCACACAGATTTACAGTAATTGCAAAAGGAGCCAAAGTAGAGGGTTTTTTTTATGTTATATGGTGGAGCTGATGTGACCTGGAATGGCCTGCTGAAAAAGGTGGTGGATGCAGATTCAGCGATAAGAGCTAAAAGGAATCTGGATGAAACTGGAAGTGGCGAGCACTGCAGAGCTGTGAGGAAAAAGAATGAGAGTTGTGACTATTTATGCTTTTCTAAGAACCAGCACAAAAGGCCAAATAGCTTCTGCTTGTGCTGTTAGATTCGATGGATACCATCTTCTGCTCCTGGAGGTGGTAAACTTGGGGGCTGGAAGGGTATGTAATGAGGTGGCATTCTTGATTTCACCACGATTTGGAGATGCCGGTGTTGGACTGGGGTGTATCAAGTTAAAAATCACACAACACCAGGTTATAGTCCAACAGGTTTATTTGGAAGCACACTAGCTTTTGGAGCGACGCTCCTTCATCAGGTGGTTGTAGAGCAGCGCTCCGAAAGCTAGTGTGCTCCGAAAGCTAGTGTTGGACTATAACCTAGTGTTGTGTGATTTTTAACTTTGATTTCACCACAATTAGGTTCTGGGCAGGATGGCCCTTGGTCCTTCGTCCTCGAGTGTTGTAAGAGATGGTGCACACAATTCTATTAATTCTGCAATGGTGCCTGGGATTGCAAGATTTTCACATGTTTAGGAAAGGAGAAAGAAAGAAAACAGCAAACTTTTAGCCCGACGCTGACGGTATGGAAGTACTGAAATCTACATTAAGGAAGATATTACGGCTCATTAAGGCTTCTTTTCCAATTTCCTTTCATCTGTTAAATTTAGTTACCTTTTAAGTCGGAAGATAGTCCATTTACTTAAAACAAAAACTCTACAGGTTTGTACAAAGAGTATGTGCTACAATCTATCATGAAGGATATGATTTCTGGATATTCAAAAAATATTTGTCTGATAAGATAGGATCAATACAACACTGTACCACTACCCCTCTCCACTACCTCATTGCTATCTGCCATGGACCAACCATTGTAGGAATTGCCACTCTTTAGGCACCATCTCTTCACCAGTGGGCCTATCAATGCCAATGTCAAGTCCCATGCTGAACCCACACTTGCCTCACAATGAGGAGTCCCTGCTCCAGGCCTACCAAGCCACCGCTCCAGCCACCGCCTTGCCAAAGCCAGAAGTACCTGTTCTGGGCATACTGCAACCAGGAGTCCCTGGCTCCCATGCCAGGCCATGCCGCTGTCACTTCAAGTGTCCTGCTGTGGCCATCGTCCTTCAAGATGTGACCTTGCCAGCGCCGCCATCTTGAAAAGTCCGCTGCCAATCGCCAGATGGGCCGTGTCCTCAACGCTGCCAACTCTGACCACTGCTGTCATAGACCGCTGTCACTGCCACACCGACCAACCCACGAGAAGAGAGGGAAAAAAATAACACGGCAGAGAAAGAGCAGAAGTAAAAAGAAGAAAAAAAAGTTGGTTCAAGAAGGCAGCTCACACCCATCTTCTCAAGGACCACTACAGATAGGGGAGAGCTGCTCGCTCAGCCTGTGGCTTCCATGTCTGAATGAAACTACACGGCCTGGACATCTCTGTTCATAAGTCAGAAAAAAATGTCTTCACCTCAACAATGGTGAGCCTGAGGGACTTGTAACCACAGAAAACAATCAAGGCCAAACTATTGTGAGATTTCAAGGAGCAGTCGGATATAACTCTTGGTGCTAAAAGGGCCAAAGGATATGGCGGAAACATGGAACAGGCTACTAAGTGAGATGGCATAGACTGGAAGGACTGAATGGCCTACTCCTGCTCATAGTTTCTGTGTTTCGATTCTATTTAAATTGAGTATGGAAGTGCAGCAAACAACCAGGAAAGCAAATAGCATGTTGACACCTTTATCAGAGGATTTGAGTACAGGAGTAAAAATGCTTTGCTTCAATGGTATAGAACTTTGGTGAGAATGGGCCTGGGAGTATTGGTCTTCTTACCTAAGAATAGATATTCTTGCCATAGAGGGAGTGCAGCTGAGGCTCAACAGAATGATTCCTGGGATGGCGGGACTATTCTATGAGGAGACAGTGAAGTGACTTGGCCTGTGCTCGCTGGCATTTAGAAGAATGGGAGGTGACCTCATAGAATCTTTGCAACACTCTTGAAGGGGTGAACTCAGTCGATGCAGAAAGGCTCTTTCTCATGGCTGTGGGGTCTAGATGCAAAGGCCACAGTATCTGAATACAAGGCAGGCCATTTAGGACAGAGAAGAGGAAGAATCTCTGCACTCAGAGGATGGCGAATCCCTGGAATTCTCTGCCTCAGGGAACTGTAGGGCCTCTATCATTTAGTAAGATTGAGGCAAAAATCAATACATTTCTGGTTACTAATGACATCAAGGAATCTGGGGTCAGTTTGGGAAAATGGCTCTGGGGTGGATGATTGGTCATAATGAAGAATGGCTCAAGGAGGCTATTTCGGCTCCTTTGTTTCTCTTGTCAACATTCCTGGGGCTTCCTGCCATGCTGCTAAACCTTAAAAGCTTCAGCACACCGCTGCTTGGACTTATCCATCTGTAGGTGGCCATGTTTCAGCTAATGCTGCCAGAAGGTGGTATTCTGTTTTGGGTATACACCATCTCCAATCCTCCTTTCTCTCAGCTGATGCTAGGGCCAGTCTAATAATCAGTGGTAGAGATATGGGGGCTACAGTAGGCATGGGGACTACGAGGGGAAACAACAGCCTTATTATCACTGGGTTGTTAATCCAGAGACTCAATTAATCTGAGGAACTGGCTTCTAATCCTGCCACACCAGGTGGTGGAATTTGAATCCAGCAAAAATCTGGAATTAAGAGTCTAATGATGACCATGAATCCATTGTCAAATGCCAGAAAAGAAAACATTTCGTTCACTAATGTCCTTTAGGGAAGGAAACTGCCATCCTTACCTGGTCTGGCCTACATGTGACTCCACACTCCCAGCATTGTTGACTCTTAAGTGCCCCCTAAGCAATTAGGGATGGATAATCGATGCTGGTGAAAATGAGGACTGCAGATGCTGGAGATTAGAGTGGTGCTGGAAAAGCACAGCAGGTCAGGCAGCATCCGAGGAGCAGGAAAATCCATGTTTTGGGCAAAAACACTTCATCACGAGAGCCCTTCAATCAATGCTGGCCTAGACAGTGATGACCTCATTCTGTGAACGCATAAAGAAAACAGGAGTGCAGTTTATAACAGGGGCTGCGGTTACAATGCACTTGGGCCTGCTGCATGACGGACAGATGCGGCAGAGACTTTGGAAAGAGCAGGCAGTTTCCAGTGATGTCCTCTGCCAACCGAGAGACAAATGCCTCCTTGTTGCTACTGGGCAGGGCAGTCACTGCACCCAGCAGCTTGGCGCATTTGGCACTGTCCTGTATTCTGGCCCATCAAGTTATCCAAGTCTTCTGCTGCATAACTCATTTGCAACCTCACCCTCCTGCAAGCTGGCACATGAATTACCGTGTGGTCTGTGCCCAGACCAGTTGGTCCTGTGGTCATGCCGGCCCCCATTTATTGCCCATCCCTAATTGCCCAGAGGGCAGTTAACAGTCAACCACATTGCTGTGGGTCTAGAGTCACATGTAGGCCAGACTGGGTAAGGAGATGGTAGTTCCTTTTTCCTGAAGGAGATTAGTGAAGCAGACGGGTTTTTCCAATAACCGACAAAGGATCGATGGCCATGACTCTAACTCCAGATTTGTATTGAATTTAAATTCTACCATCTGCCATGGCAGGATTCAAACGCGGGCCCCCAAAGCATGAGCTGGGCCTCTGGATTTAGCAGCCCAGCGATAATAACACTAGGTCATCGGCTCCCTCAGCCCCATGGTACTGAGACTCATCTTCACTGTAGGCCTCAGGAATCCAGGCCCACATCCAGGCTCTGCTCTGCTCCCTTCCATTGACTGTAACTGTGTCCTGTGTAGCCGGGAGCAGAATTGGGCAGCACTGGTTTTGGGTGACACACTCGCCACATTCATTTGTGACTAGACCAGTGATAATTGCCCACCCTAGTCACCCAGAGGATAATTAACATTACTGTAGGTCTGGAATCACATGTAGGCCAGATCAGGCAAGGACAACTAACTTACTTCCCTGAAGAAACAGGTGTGCAGGATATTTGCCTTTAACAGTTGTGATATCATATATATGAGCAAGAAAGTTGTTTTGAAGCTGTCCAGGAGTTTGGTTAGGCCACAGCTGGATAACTGTGTACAGTTCTGGTCTCCGCACTATAGGAAGGATATGATTGCATTGGAGGAGGTGCAGAGATGATTCACCAGGATGTTGACTGGGATGGAATTGTTTCGTGATGGAGACAGTCTGGATAAGCTTGGGTTGTTTTCTCTGGAGCAGGGAAGGCTGAGAGGGGAACTTGACTGAAGTGTATAAGATTATGAGGGGCATGGACAGAGTGGATAGAAAGTAGCTTTTCCCTTTTGTTGAAGGGTCAATAAGAAGGGGGCCTATTTTAAGGTGAGAGGCAGGAGATTTGGAAGGGATTTGAAGAAATATTCTTTCACCCAGAGGGTTGGGGGGTGGGGAGGTTCTGGAATGCATTACCTGGGAGAATAGTTAAGGAAGGAAACCTACAATCTTTGAAAGCTACTTGGATGAGTTATGGGACAAGTGGTGGAAAACAGGAGCATCATGGACTTAGTAATGCAGTCTTTTGTCATTGCACAATCTATTGGAAATCTATTATACCAATGTTGCAAGTTCCAATGTGCCAGGTCTAGGCAAATCTCCCTGTCAAATGTGATCTACTTATTTGCTGCAAATGAAAATAACTTGTCATCTTGCTTAGAGCTGGATTCAAGTCAGATAAGGTTTTCTATAAATCTAAGCCAGATGGCGAGTCCAGGAGTGCAATTGAGGATGTCCAAGTTGAAGAGGGAGTTTTAGTTGAAGAGTTCTTCAGTATATCCTCTGCAGTTAGCACTGACCTCCCCTACATCCCTGACAAACCAAAGGCCTCTTCCTTTCTTTATGATTCTATGATTCTTCGAAGCTGGATAAATAAGTTAAAAAATAGACTTGCATTTATTTCGTCACTGGATACTTGAATAGGTCTATTGGTGAAGAGCAAGGGTTTGGGATTAACAAAGTGGCAGCACAGACACAATTCTTCTTTTATTTCTCTTTTCTTTCTCTTCTTTCTTCTCAGCATCGTCCTGTACTCCCGACTTCTGTGCTGATCCAGCAAGGGGGTCCTCTCGGCCAAGCATGGAGGTCTCCCGTTCCAGCGAGGGGTCCTCTCAGTCCAGCATGGTGGTCTCTCAGCCTGGCGTGATGGAGTCTTGGCCTTTCTGGTGGTCTCTCGGCCCAGCTAGGGGTCTTCTTGGCCCGGTGTAGCAGTGTCCTGGACTGGCATGGTGGTTTATTAGTGGCCCAATGTGATATCCCATTGCCCCAGAGTGATGGTCTCCCAGCCCAGGGTGCTGGTCCCTCGGGCCTGGCATGATGGTCCTTCAGCCCAGTCTGGCCTCAGCATAGACTTCCAGCCTTGAAGGTGATGCAAGGCTCAGTGTGCTCTGGGGAGAGGAGCCAATATGGACTGGATTGGAGGACTGTTATTCTGAATTTTGTATTTTTCTATTTTACTATTTTATTCCTCTGATCTATAATGCTAGCCTTTATATTCCTTTTTTATGCCTAATAGTTCGTACTGAAGAATCTGTACCCTTGTACCTAAGATGGTGCCATAAGTGGTGACTTGTAAACTTTTCACAGTACTCATTTGAGTTCACATAACAATAGAGCTTATTCAATTCATCAAGCTAATTCAATGGTGTGGGTGACCTCCTACTATGCTGTGGTTCTATTTCCCACCTCTGCATCGAGAAACCTAAACAGGATACTATTGCATACCACCTGCATGAGGACTACTCATTCAGCAGCTGTGACAGGGCAAAGTCTCTGCTCTCCTTATGTTGCCTTATAATGTATTGAGCCTTTACAATAGGCACAGTGCCAGAGAGCTGTGGACGGGAAGGACGTTCCTGATCTCCTGACTCATTTTCCTCTTCTTACGTCCTGTCCTTGATCTAGACACAATACACACTTCTCTGTGGGACTCATTGAGAGCTGGAAGACTGGAAGATGTCCTCATTTCTGGTTATATTGAAGGCAACTCTATTTGCCCATATTGATAAACCGAGGTGTGGTGATTATTAATGCAGGCCAGTCGACCAGGAACAGCTTGTAGTCACTGCAATGGCTTGTCTCCTGTCTTGAGTATAGTCAAGATCACATCATTGCTTCGCGCCCCCATCCCTCCACCTTCTCCCCCCCCTCTATTTCCAGTTGGGTTATAGAACATAAAACAGTGTGGCACAGTACAGGCCCTTTGGCCCATGATGTTGTGTAGAGCATTTATCTTAATGTCAAATCAACCTAACCTACACACTCCTCAATTCACAGCCGTCCCTGTGCTTGTCCAGCAGTCGCTTAAATGTTCCTAATGTCCCTAACCCAACTACCACCAGTAATGTCCCTAACGTCCTAATGTCCCTAACCCAACTAACCCAAATTCCACGCACCCACCACTCTCTACGGAAAGAAGCTATCTGTGATATATTAGATTAGATTAGATTACATTACAGTGTGGAAACAGGCCCTTCGGCCCAACAAGTCCACACCGACCCACTGAAGCGCAACCCACCCATACCCCTACATTTACCCCTTACCTAACACTAGGGGCAATTTAGCATGGCCAATTCACCTAACCTGCACATCTTTGGACTGTGGGAGGAAACCGGAGCACCTGGAGGAAACCCACGCAGACACGGGGAGAACATGCAAACTCCACACAGTCAGTCGCCTGAGGCGGGAATTGAACCCGGGTCTCTGGCGCTGTGAGGCAGCTGTGCTAACCACTGTGCCACTGTGCCGCCCACTATCTCCTCCATACCTTCTCAAATCACCTTAAAACAGCAATGAACTATCAACATATAACACTATAAAGCCCCTTTTAAAGACATACAGACTAAGTCAGAAGTCACATGTCTCAGATCAGGTTCTGCCCCTCACCATGCTTCAGAATATCAGTGCACCATTCCTCTGTCAAAAAGCAGTGGCTCAGTAGGCAGTGACACAGTGTTAAACTCTGTGGTGGCCTAATGTGGTGTCCTTTTGTCCTAATGTGATGGTCTCCCAGCTCGATGTGATGGTCTCCCAGCTCGATGTGATGGTCTCCCAGCTCGATGTGATGGTCTCCCAGCTCGGGGTGATGGTCTCCCAGCTCGGGGTGATGGTCTCCCAGCCTGGGGTGATGGTCTCCCAGCCCGGGGTGATGGTCTCCCAGCCCAGTGTGATGGTCTCCCAGCCCAGTGTGATGGTCTCCCAGCTCGGGGTGATGGTCTCCCAGCCTGGGGTGATGGTCTCCCAGCCTGGGGTGATGGTCTCCCAGCCTGAGGTGATGGTCTCCCAGCCTGGGGTGATGGTCTCCCAGCCCGGGGTGATGGTCTCCCAGCCTGGGGTGATGGTCTCCCAGCCTGGGGTGATGGTCTCCCAGCCTGAGGTGATGGTCTCCCAGCCTGAGGTGATGGTCTCCCAGCCGAGTGTGATGGTCTCTGAGCCCGGGGCGATGGACTCCCAGCCCGGGGCGATGGTCTCCCAGTCGAGTGTGATGGTCACCCAGCCTAGTGCAATGGTTTTCCAGCCTAGTGTGATTGTTTCCCAGCCCAGTGTGATGGTCTCCCAACCCGGTGTAATGGATTCCCAGCCAGGGGCGATTGACTCCCAGCCCGGGATGATGGCCTTCCAGCCCAGGGTGAGGGACTCCCAACCCAGGATGATGGTCTCCCAGCCCAGTGTGATTGTCTCTCAGCCCGGGCTGATGGTCTCCCAGCCCAGGATGATGGTCTCCCAGCCCAGGATGATGGTCTCCCAGCCCGGGCTGATGGTCTCCCAGCTCAGGATGATGGTCTCCCAGCCCAGGATGATGGTCTCCCAGCCCAGGGTGGTGGACTCCCAGCCTGGGGTAATGGTCTCCCAGCCCATTTTGATAGTCTCCCAGCGTGACCTCACCATGGACCTCTGGCCTTAACGTGTGAAACTCATGACATTAAGTGTAAATTATGGCATTGGTCTTGGTGACACCAATGATGTGTGTACAGTTTCTTCAGCACTATCAAGATGGTGTATGTTCCAAGTACTAGAAGGATCCTCTGCTCTGAGCTGAAGGTGAAGGGGAGCTCATCAAAGACATAGAGGAGGTCAGTGCTCACTACAAAGGACATACTGAAGAACTCCTGAACTAAAACTCTCTCTCTTCAATTTGGATGCCCTCAATTCTACTCGATTCCGCATCTGGCTTAGCTTCAGTCCTAGCCCAGACATTGAAAACCTCATCTGATTTGAATCTAGCTCTAAGCGAGGTGACAAGTTATTTTCATTTACAGTGAATAAGTAGATCACATTCGGCAGCGAGATGTATCTGGACCTGTCATGTTGGAACATTGCAACATTTGTACAATAGATTTCCAATAGGACAGCGAGGACAGACAGCTCTGCTGGAGTCAGAACAATGGCACCTTACCTCAAGCTAATGTACTCACTAAAGCTGCAGCAGAAAGCAGAGCTGAAACTCATGATGGGTTTTGTTTAAAATACTTCAGTCAGATTTAAGAGGTCACACAAAGGAAGTCCATCAGCTGAGTGCGAGAAATGATATCGTTATAACAGTAAAATCTGACACACTGATTGGGCTTGTCTTGCATACCTCAAAATGGAGCTCCAATACGACTCATACGTACACTCCCAAACATTACTGGGGTTTCTTTCCCCCCGCTGGGCTCAGTTCTGCTTGCGCAGGGCTGTCTAGTTTCTGTTGTGTGGGCATAAGGAAAGTCCCAGTGAAGGTCAGATGTTTGCCAACAAGATAGAGAACAATGTGGCAGAGAGTCATCCAGAAATCTGCCATTTCTGACACCTTTCCATTGATTGCTGGCAGTCAGTGAGGAACAACTGACAGTAACCTGAGTTACAGCCACACACGTGTTGCTCCTGACCCATCCGTTATTCTGAGCCTGATAGATCTCGAAGGTGGTGTGGTGGGGTGGAACACAGAGTGAAAATACATATTGTACGCAAAACAAGATTTTCTTCTCAAGATAATGCCTCTTTATTTTAAAGAATAAATACCTAGAATTATAAATTAACCCTCCCTTTTTATTTTGTAACTCCTTGCACCATATCCAGGTTTAGGCTGGTAATACCACGCATGCCAGGCAATGAAACAATGTAACCACTGCCCCTTGATGCATAATAGTGTTATCATCACTGAATCTCCCACTGTCAACATACTAGGAGTTACTTTTGACCAGAAACTCAACTAGACTAGCCACATGAATACAATGGCTACAAGAGCAGGTCAAAGGCAAGGAGTACTGCAGTGAGTAACTCACCTCCTGACTCCTCAAAGCTTCCCCATCATTGGCAAATCACAAGCGAATACTCCCCACTTCCCTGGATGGGTGCAGCTCCCAACAACACTCACAAAGCTCAACACCAAACAGGATGAAGCAGCCCAATTGATTGGCACCACATCCACAAACATCCACTTCCTCCAGCGCTGATCCTCAGTAGCAGCAGTGTGTACTATCTACAAGATGCACTGCAGAAATTCATCAAGGCTCCTTCGATGGCACCTTCCACATTATGGGAGATACATGGGATCAGCACCAGCTGCAAGTTCCCCTCTAAGTCACTCACCATCCTGATCTGGAAATATAGTGTCATTCTCCAGTGTTGTTGGGACAAAATCTTGGGATTCCCATTTGACAGCATTGTGGGTCAACTTACAGCACACAGACTTGAATAGCTCAAGAAGATAGCTCACTACCACCTTCGCAAGGCTACTAGACATGGACAATAAAAGTTGGCCCAGCCCAGTGATGCCCACATCCTGCAAATGAATAATTTAAAAACAATCGACACTTCTCCCAGGAGCAACCCAAAGCCAGTCTCTACAAAATGGATGAGTGATTTTCAGGGTCAATGTTCGCTATAAGATTTGGGCACAGGCAACTTCCCTAAAGCACAAAGCATCTAAATCTTTTTACCCAGGGATGCATATGCAGTGTTTAACATGGAACAAGGCCTGTATATCTGTACATTCCAGATTGCTGCAGAGTTCTGCACTTGTCCAGCTTACCAGCAACATTTCCAAGATTACTGTTCCAGGCTTCCCTGTGCAGAAGACCTGTACAGTGGGAGAAAGCTAACAGGGAATTAATAGAAGTGTTTAAAAATTACATGAGGCAGGGGACAGTGAAAAATAATTTCATCTGATTCATGTCAGTGATTAATTGAAAATTATCATTACTTGAATGGGAAGAAAGGTTCAGAGGAATGTATTTAACACAGAATGCTTTGTCCCAGGTTGAGGGAGAGGTCATTGAATCTGTGTGGGATTAATACATGAAGCTGAAAAACTCCAGGAAGAGTGTGATGCAGTGGGCACTGGATTGCAGGAAGGATAGAGAGAGACAGGTTAAGTGACTGGGGAAAAAGATAATGTGGTGATGATTTGTAGCTCAGGTGCCAGTCGTGGTGGTTGTGGGTACGTTCACTGAGCTGGGAAGTTGATTTGCCGATGTTTCGTCCTCTGTCTAGGTGACACCTTCAGTGCTTTGGATCCTACTTTTCTGCTGTTTCCAGTTGCTGGTTCCAGTTCTTTGTTATAGTGGCCAGTATACTGGGTTATGTCTATATGCTTGTTGATGGAGTCTGTGGATGAGTGACGTCCTTCTAGGAATCCTCTGGCTGTCCTCTGTTTAGCTTGTCCTATGATCGTTGTGTTGTCCCAGTCAAAATTGTGGACCATGTCATAGAACATAGAACATAGAACAATACAGCACAGAACAGGCCCTGCGGCCCACGATGTTGTGCCGAACATTTGTCCTACCTTAAGCACCCATCCATGTACCTATCCAATTGCCGCTTAAAGGTCACCAATGATTCTGACTCTGCCACTCCCACAGGCAGCACATTCCATGCCCCCACCACTCTCTGGGTAAAGAACCTACCCCTGACATCCCCCCTATACCTTCCACCCTTCACCTTAAATTTATGTCTCCTTATAACACTCTGAAATCTATGTGAATGGCTACTAAGGACAGCTGATTGTATCTTCATCATTCTTTCCTGATGAAGGGCTTTTGCCCAAAATGTCAATGTTCCTGCTCCCCGGATGCTGCCTGACCTGCTGTGCTTTTCCAGCATCACTCTAATCTTGACTCTGATCTCCAGCATCTGCAGTCCTCACTTTCGCCTGGTTGTGGCATTTAGTGGCTAGTTGGTGTTTGTGGATGCAGATTGTTAGTTGTCTGCCACATCCATCAAAGTTTTACCTGTTTCCACATCCATCAAAGTTTTACCTGCACATCCAAGGCCCTAAAGGAGCCTTCCACATCCATCAAAGTTTTACCTGCACATCCACTAATATCATCTATTGTATCCGTTGCTCCCGATGCGGTCTCCTCTACATTGGGGAGACTGGGCGCCTCCTAGCAGAGCGCTTTAGGGAACATCTCAGAG
>NC_057722.1:75495191-75513727 GCF_004010195.1 Chiloscyllium plagiosum | reverse complement strand
TTTCCAGCATCTGCAGTCATTGTTTTTACCTCGTTGATTTTAACCCTACTGTGAATCCTCTTGCAAGGATGCCTGCCTTGAAGAAGTTTTCCTCCTCTCTCTACAAGAATCTCAGGGAGTCTCTCTCTCATTGCAACTCCCAGGTCATTTCCTCAGCCTCCTCTAGCTTATCTCTCCATGCTTCAGGCTCTCTGCCTTTATTCCTGATGAAGGGCTTTTGCCCGAAACGTCGATTTTGCCTGTCCTTGGATGCTGCCTGAATTGCTGTGCTCTTCCAGCACCACTAATCCAGAATCTGGTTTCCAGCATCTGCAGTCATTGTTTTTACCTCTGCCTGTTTGCCCTATATAGTGTTTTGTGCAGAAGGCACAATACAGCAGCACTTCACAGGAGGCTCCAAAGCACTGATAATGTCACCAAGACACGGGAGGAAATGTCTGCAAATCAACATCCCATCTCGACGAACATATCGACAACCACAATAATGTGCATTTGTCCACTTCAGCAGAGAGAATAGGAAAGCGACATAATATTGAATGGAGAGAGACAGCAGAAGCCACAGGGGGATCAGAAATGGTCGGTACGCAAGTGATTACGAAGGCAAATGCATGAGAATGGAATATCAAAGTAGGGAAGTGTCACTGTTTTTAAGATCTATTCATTATTCATTTATGAGAAGCAGGGGCAGCAATTCTTGCCTGTCCCTAATTGCCCTTGTGAAAGTGGTGGTGAATTATTTTCCTGAACCACTGCAGTCCGTGTGGTCTAGGTAGACCCGCAGTATGTTAGGAGGTACAGCAGCTGCTTGGGACCATCTTGTACACTGTATACAGTTTTGCTTAAGAGAGGATATCATCGCAAAAGCAGCTATCAGAGAAGGTTCAGTCAACTGATTCCTTGGATGAAGGGATTATTTTATTGTGACAAGTTGAACAAGTACCCATTGGAGTTTAGAAAAATGAAATGTGACCTTACTGAAACATGTGAGGCTCTGGAGGGACCTGACAAGTTCAATGCTGGAGGGACAATTCCCCTTATTGGGGTGTCTAGATGCTGGGGAAGCTGAAAGATCTGAAGGTGGATAAATAACCTGGAACAGATGGACTACAGCCAATAGTTCTGAAGGAAATAGCTGAGGAGATTATGGATGCATTGATGGTGAGCTTTCAGGAATCACTGGAATCAGAGAAGGTGCCAAAAGATTGGAAAGTGTAACATTCCTGTTTAAGAAGAGAGGGAAGCAGAAGACAGGAACCAAAGGCTGGTTTGCCTGCCCTTGGCTGTTGAAAAGATATTAGAGTCCATTATTAAAGAAAAGATTTCAGAAGATTTGGAGCTGTGTTGTAAAGTAGGGCTGAGTCAGCTTGGCTATGTCAAGGGGAGATCATGCCTGACAAATCTGTTAGACTTCTTTGAGGAGGTAATGAGCAGGTTAGACAAAGAACAGCCAGTAGACGTGATCTATTTGGATTTCCAGAAGGCCTTTGACAAGGCACCACACAGGAGGCTGCTGAATAAGGTCCCATGGTCTTAGGGGCAGGGTACTGGCATGGATAGAAGATTGACTTAATTGCCATTGTGCTGCGTTTTCAGATGACATAAAGATAGGAGGTGGAGAATGTACAAACTCCACACAGACAGTTGTCCAAGGATGGATTCAAACCCAGATCCCTGGCACTGTGAGGTAGCAGTGTTAATCACTGAGCCACCATGCCACTGTTTAGAATGCTGGGTCTGTACTCGATGGAGTTTAGAAGGATGGTGGAGAATCTGATTAAAACTCAGACAATAGTGAGAGAACTGGATAGAGTGAACATGGAGAAGATGTTTCCACTAGTAGGAATCCCACTGGAATTAATATCCTAATGATGACCATTAAACCATTGACGATTGTCAGAAAAACCCCTCGGTTCACTAATGCCCTATAGGGAAGTAAACTGCCATCCTTACCTGCTCTGGTCTACATGTGACTCCAGACCCATAGCAATGTGGTTGACTCTGGTGAATTAGGGATTTGCAATAAATGCTGTCTAGCCAGCAAAGCCCTTATCTCAAGAGTGAGTAAAAAAATAGAGAGACTAGGATTCGGGAGTCCAGACTCAGAGTGAAGGAATACCCTTTAGAACCAACATGAGGAGGTGAGTGGTGAATCGCTGGAACAGGTTGTCACAGAAGGCTGTGGAGGCCAAGCCATTGAATGTATTTACAACAGAGATAGATAGATTCTTAATTAGTAAGGGGGTCAAGTGTTACGGAGAAGGCAGGAGAATGGAGTTGAGAAACATATCAACTGTAACTGAATGTTGGAGCAGCCCTGATGGGCCAAGTGGCCTAATTCTGCTCCTATATCTAATGGTCTTATGGAAAAGGGTTCGAATCCTGCCATGGCAGGTGGTGGAATTTGAATTCAATAAAAAAAAATCTGGAATTAAAAGTCTAATGGTGAGCATGAAACCATTGTTGATTGTCAGAAAAACCCATTTGATTCACAAGTCTCCTTTAGGGAGGGAAATCTGTCATCCTTATTTGATCCGATCCACAATAATGTGGTTGACTTATAACTGCCTTCTGGACAAGTTGGGACAGGCAATAATGTTGGCCCGACCAGCAACACTACATTCCCCCGAATAAGTAATAAAAGAAAATGTTTGCATAGGAGCACTTGGAATTGGTAACTCTATATAGCCCCTTCCTCCTACAACTGAAGTGTTGCTATTAACGCAATTTTCCTGTTATAGGCAATGGACAATAGGAATCATAGTGTGGTAGCAGGCTACTCAGCCCATCGAGATCACACTGACCCTCTGAAGAGCATCCTATCCAGACTCAACTCCCTACCCTATCCTTGCATTTCCCATGGCTAACCCACCTAGCCTGCACACTATATACACTTTAGCATGGACAATCCGCTTAACCTGCACATCTTTGGACTGTGAGAGGAAACCAGTACAGACACAGGGAGAATGTACAAACTCCACGCAAACAGTCTCCCGAGGGTGGAATTGAACCCAGGTCCCCAGTGCAGTGAGGCACCTCAGGGTTGGGGGAATCCAAAACTAGAGGGCAGAGGTTTAGGGTGAGAAGGGAAAGATTTAAAAGAGACCCAAGGGGCAACATTTCCATGCAGAGGATGGTGTGTGGATGGAATGAGCTGCCGGAAGAAATGGTGGAGGCTGGTACAATTACAACATTTAATAGGCACCTGGATGGGTACATTAATTGGAAGGGTTTAGAGGAATATAGGGCAAATGCTGGCAAATGGTCAGATGCCTGATCAGAGCCGACTGGTTGGACCAATGGGCAGAGGTGGGTACTGCAGATGCTGGAGATTAGAGTAAAGATTAGAGTGGTGCTGGAAAAGCACAGCAGGTCAGGCAGCATCCAAGGAGCATGAAAATCAACTTTTCGGGCAAATGCCCTTCATCAGAGTTGGACCAATGGGTCTGTTCCTGCACGTTACATCTCTATGTAGCAGGAAGCTAAAAGTCCCACAACACCAGGCTATAGTCCAACAGGTTTATTTGGAAACATTAGCTTTTGGAGTGCTGGTCAGCACCTCCAAATCATAACAGGAAGCTGACTGTGTAAAATTGTGGGACTATAGCACCAACACTGAACCAACCCACTTTCATAATAATATTATAATGTACTAGGCCTTACATTACATGCCTTACATTATAAAAGATGACAGAGGAAAGAGTAGCACAGTGGCAATGTTACAGGATTAGTGATTCAGAACCTCAGGCTAATGTTCTAGAGACAGGAGTTCAAATCCACAAAAGCAGAGGATGAACTTAGAATTCAATGAGTATCTGGAATTAAACGACAGTCTAATTTTACTGTTGCCCAATTGTCAAAAAATCCTGTTTGTTACACTAGTGTCTTTTAGGTAAGAAAGATATACCATCCAGACCCACAGCAATTTAGTTGATTCTTATCTGTTCTCTGAAATGGCCCTAGCAAGCTACTCAGTTCAGAGGCCATTAGGGATGAGCAACAAATGCCAACCTTGCCAGCAATACACATATCTCGAATGAATGGCATACCAGGTTCCTTATGGGACATTCCTCGATTGAGAAAGGCCCTAAATAAGTGATGGATATCCTCTCTTGGCCAGGACTGCTAGGTTTTTCTTTTAATATCCCAATATGTTAACTGTTTCTTGGATAATGCTGAAACATCCAAGTTTTCATCTCTGCAATGAGATTCCTCCCCTTTAACTCACCCCTTGTGGTCAAACAGGGAGGAATTCAGCACCTGACTTACCTTCCAAGTCTTTGAACGTGGCAGCGTTGTGAAGAGTGAGGCAGTATTTGCAATTGAGTGCTTGCTGGTTCGTTTGCTCCCTTTCCCACTGTCCACTGTCCACTGGACTGCACTGCCAGTAATTCACTGTTCTACGGCAGATTCACTGAAAGCTTTCTGTTCTCTGGCTGCAGTGTAACAAAGTGGAAATTGCCCCATGAGCAGGACTGCATCAATTTCACCCACGACTGCCATTTTGCACAACACCTTGGGCTCTCCGATATTGGACACTTATCAGTCTTTTTCACTGGAACTCTGAATCTACCACTTGCCAGTATAAACCCCTCCTAAAAAATTCTAGCCTGTTAGATCAGAACCTTTTGAAATGAAAGCCACAGAAACATTTCAGGTCCAAACCCTTAGGAGATTACAGGTTGTAGAGTAAGCAAAATTGATTTGACAATGGAATTATCTACATTTATAATTATTTTCATTTCACTGTCTGACAGTCCCAGTCTAACTCCTGTTGCTGACAGTAAAGTATTTATTCAAAAATAAAAAAAACTTTATCTGAATGTAAAAAAATGAGCCAACAGTTTCTGCTCAGGGAGTGTATATCAAGGAAGTTTACAGCATCAACACAGGCCCCCTATGCCAGGTTCTTCCCCAAAGACCTGCAAATGTTTCCTTCTCCATGTATACAAGAAATTCCCTTTTGGCATTTGTTATTGAATCTATAAATGAAATACAGGAAACGGTCAATTTGTAAACAGCAAAGTTGCATATCTAGTAGTGAGCCACAGAGTCACATAATCTATTTTGATAGATATAGGTTGAAGGATAAATATTGACCAGAATAGGTTGGACAGGCGAGGCTTGGTTCCATTGGAGTTTAGAAGAGTGAGGGGCATCTTCATTGAAGTGTCTGATGGTCTCAACAAGATGGATTTGGTCTTGCAGGTCAGCCTAGAACTAGGGGGTGCTATTTTTAACTTAAGGGTTGGTCTTTAAGGACAGAGATATGAGGAAATCTTTCATCTCCGAGGGAATTTTGGAACTCTCCACCTAAGAGGGTAATGGAGATGGGGCTATTGAGTATTTCTAGACGGCGGTAGATTGATTCTTGATAGGCAATGGCAGAAAGGAGTATCGGAAGGAAAATGAAAATGAAAATGAAATTGTAGGCCCTTGATAAGTACGTACTGATCGGGCAGGGAAGGAGTTGTCGACCACGGGAGCCATGGTTTACTAAGGAAGGTGAATCTCTCTTCAAGAGGAAGAAGGATTATGTTGGGATAAGATGTGATGGCTCAGTTCGGACACTTGAGAGTTACACGTTAGCCAGGAAAGATCGAAAGAGAGAGCTAAGAAGAGCCAGGAGGGGACATGAGAAGTCATTGGTGGATAGGATCAAGGAACACCCTAAGGCTTTCTATAGCTATATCAGGAATTTAAAAATAACTAGAGTAAGATTAGGAGAAAGTGAGGACTGCAGATGCTGGAGATCAGAGCTGAAACTGTGTTGCTGGAAAAGCGCAGCAGGTCAGGCAGCATCCAAGGAGCAGGAGAAGAAGGGCTCATGCCCAAACTGTCGATTCTCCTGCTCCTAGAGTAAGATTAGGGCCAATCAAGCATATTGGTGGGAAGTTATACGTGGAGTCAGAGGAGATGGGGAATCATTAAATGAATACTTTCCGTCCATATTCACACTAGAGAAAAGACAATGTGGTTGAGGAGAATACTGAGATACAGGCTACTAGACTAGATGGGATTGAGGTGCATAAGGAGGAGGTGTTAGCAATTCTGGAAAGTGTAAAAATAGATAAGTCCCCTGCGCTGGCTGGGATTTATCCTAGGATTCTCTGGAAAGCCAGGGAGGAGATTGCCAAGCCCTTGGCTTTGATCTTTATGTTGTCATTGTCTACAGGAATAGTGCCAGAAGACTGGAGGATAGCAAATGTTGTTCCCTTGTTTAAGAAGGGGAATAGAGATAGCCCTGGAAATTATAGACCCTATTTCGATTGTGGGTAAAGAGTTGGAAAATGTTATAAGAGATACGATTTATAATCGTCTAGACAGGAATAAGTTGATTAGGGATAGTCAACACAGTTTTGTGAAGGGTAGGTCATGCCTCACAACCTTATTGAGTTCTTTGAGAAGGTGACTAAACAGGTTGATGAGTGTAAAGCAGTTGATGTGGTGTATATGGATTTCAGTAAGGTGTTTGATAAGGTTCTCCATGGTGGGCTATTGCACAAAGTACAGAGGCATGGGATTGAAGGTAATTTTGTGGTTTGGATCAGAAATTGGCTAGCTGAAAGCAGACAGACAGTGGTGGTTGATGGGAAATATTCATCCTGGAGTTCAGTCACTAGTGGGGTGCCGCAAGGATCTGTTTTGGGTCCCTGTTGTTTGTCATTTATATATAATACCTGGATGAGGGCATAGAAGGATAGGTTAGTAAATTTGCAGATGACACGAAGGTCGGTAGAGTGGTGCATAGTGACGAAGGATGTTGTCAGTTACAGAGAGACATAGGTAAACTGCAGAGCTGGGCTGAGAGGTGGCAAATGGAGTTTAATGCGGAAAAGTATGAGGTGATTCAGTTTGGAAGGAGTAACAGGAATGCAGAGTACTGGGCTAATGGTAAGATTCTTGGTAGTGTAGATGAGCAGAGAGATCTTGGTGTCCAGGTACATAGAACCTTGAAAATTACCATCCAGATTGATAGGGTTATTAAGAAGGCATACATTGTGTTTGCTTTTATTGGTAGAGGGATTGAGTTCTGGAACCATGAAATAATGCTGCAGCTGTACAAACTTTTGGTGCGGCCACATTTGGAGTATTGCATACAGTTCTGGTCACCGCATTATAGGAAGGATGTGGAAGCTTGGAAAGGGTTCAGAGGAGATTTAATAGGATATTGCCTGGTTTGGAGGGTAGGTCTTATGAGGAAAGACTGAGGGACTTGAGGCTGTTTCATTCGAGAGAAGAAGGTTGAGAGGCGATTTAATTCAGACATTCAAGGTAATAAGGGGTTAGATAGATTGGACAGTGAGAGCCTTTTTCCTTGGAGAGCGATGGCTAGCATGAGGGGACAAGGCTTTAAATCGAGGGGTGATAGATATAGGACAGATGTCGGAGATTGTTTTTTCACTCAGGCAGTAGTAGGGGCATGGAATGCACTGCCTGCAACAGTAGTAGGCTCATCAACTTTAAGGGCATTTAAATGGTCATTGAATAGGAAAATGGATGAGAATGTAATAGTGTAGATTAGACAGGCTTCAGGGCAGCGCAACATCGAGGGCTGAAGGACCTGTACTGCGCCTGAAACGTCGAATTTCCTGCTCCTCGGATGCTACCTGACCTGCTGTGCTTTTCCAGCACCATTCTAATCTAGACTCTGATTTCCAGCATCTGCAGTCCTCACTTTAGCCTACACTGTAATGTTCTATGTTCAATGTGATAACTGAAATACAGATAAGAACCAATTGAATGGTGGAGTAGACTTGAGGGGCCAAATGGTCTACTTCTGCTTGTTTTATATTCTCAGAAGAGTCCAGATGGAAAACTCCTCTACTCTTCTTCAACTTAGCACCAAACAACCTGCCACAAACCACCCCCCCCCCCCAAAAAAAGGCAAACAGCTCACCTTATCTGGAAAACAGTAATTCCAAACAATGTAATATTCCCCTAGAATGCACTGCAATGTCAGCCTTGAGAAATTTCCAGGGAAGGATTTGGACAAAGAACCTACTGACACAGACGAAAATTTGAATATGATATAAACTGCTCCAAATGCGGTATGGTTGGAGAAATCTTCTGGTAGACCATCAGAGACGGTCCTTCCACTAACATACAATGAAAATGTTTGAATGAAAGACCATGTGCTGAGTTTCGGTTTAAAATACTTTGCAACATTACTATCACACAACATGCTACATCTTGTTTTGAAGGAAAGCCTTTAAAAGCTTTTATGAGGTGACTTTCCTCTACAACACCAGACCATGCAGGCAATGTAGGTCCCTACCGGAAAAGAGGATAGTGACAGCAATTCTATCAAAAAGCTTCTCCAACGTCATGAAGAGGGGTCAGGGTTCATCAACTGTCAGTCATTGTGTAAAGATCACATCATGGAGATTCTCTGAAGAGAGATGCTATTGTGTAGACCTCAAGCTAAGTCTTAGGGTCCAAGTCATTTATAGAATGCTGAATAAACAGAAATCTTAAAGAAGATCAGAACAAAGAACAACACAGCGCAGGAACAGGCCCTTTGGCCCTCCAAGCCTGTGCTAATACATTTTGTCCGTCCATCCAAAAACTGTCTTCACTCAGGGGATCTGCATCCCTCTATTCCCTTCCATTACATGTATTCTTCCAGGCGTTTTATCAAGACATGTTTAGCAAGCTATCAACTTAACATTTCAGAAGTTCATGTTATTTTTCACTGCTTTTCTTTTGGCAATACACCACCTCATGTAACTCAGATCAACATAGGCAGGGGAATTTCACAGGTCACCATCACGTACACACAACACTCTGCTCCAGCACACAATTTCAAAGTATAAAGTTTGCTTGTCATCCCTTCCCAGATGAAAAGACTGCGCTCAGCTAAGAAAAGCCATATACAGTCTCTATAAATCAGCGAGTTTTGACATCTAATGAACCCACCATCATCTCCCCCTGCCCATCATTCTTTTTTCACACTAACACATGGGATCTGAAAAAGAGCAATTCGATTCCAAAGTGCTCAAAAAAGTCTCAGCTAAAAGATTCCCTTCAGCTAACACCCTCTTTCTTGTCTTCCCCAACCCCACATTGTCTATACAAAAGCAATGGACATCAACAAAATGGCGACACCTCTCCCTCTTGAGGAAATAATGGCCCTACATCACAGCAACCTACACAAAATGGCGAACAGCTACTGCGCTCCACCCTCATCCAAATAAAAACAAAATATTATTCACACTGGAGATCTGAAATAAGAACAGAACATGCTAGAGAAACTCAGCAGGACCGCTGACATCTGTGGAGAGAGAAAAACAACTGAACATTTTGAGTCCATAAGATTGCAAAAGGAGGAGTAGACCGTTCAGCCCATCAAATCTGGATCATCATTCAATGAGATCATGACTGATCTCAACTCTACCTTCTTGCCTTTTTCCTGTAACCTTTGATTCCCTCACTGATTAGAAATCTGCCTGTCTCAGCCTTAAATATGCTTAATGAACCAACTTTAATGTCTCTCTGTGGTAAATAATTCCAACAATTCAACATCCTCTGAGAAAAGAGTCTAGTATGGTTCCATGCTGTGCATTTCTATGACTCTATGACTCTTCTTTGTGAATTCTGAAACACTCATTCTGATGCTGCTGGCAGACCTGCTGATATTCTCCAGTACTTTCTGTACATTTTATTATTAATCTTAAAAAGAACTTTAAAAGACTTCTGTAACATCATTTAAGTGAAAGCAAGCATCCAAACTCTTCCAATGCTACCAGGCTGACAGACAAAGATAGAGTCATAGAGTCACACAGCACGGTGTGAGGCCCTTCGGCCCTAACTGGTCTGTGCTGACCAAAATGCCCATCCATACTAACCCCATTTGCCTGCACTTGGCCCATATCCTTCTAAACCTTTCCTGTCCATATATTTGTCCAAATGCTTTTTAAATGTGGTTAATGTACCCATTTATATTATATCATTTACATTATATACCACATATGAAAGATATTTAACTCTAGCGCTATATTACAAAATATCGCTTACTTGATTGCCACTTAACATTCACACTGAACAACCAAACATATCTCATAGCTACATAGCTGCAGTTATACAGGGCCTTAGAGATGTCAAACCTTGAGTACTGTGTGCAGTTTTGGTCTCCTAGTCTGAGGAAGGACATTCTCATTACTGAGGGAGTCCAGCAAAGGTTCACCAAACTGATTCCTGGGATGGCAGGACTGACATGTGAAGAAAGACTGGATCAACTGGGCTTGTACTCACTGGAATTTAGAAGAATGAAGGAGGATCTTGTAGAAACATATAAAATCCTGATGGAACTGGACAGGCTAGATGTGGGAAGATTGTTTCCGATGTTGGGGAAGTCCAGAGCTAGGGGTCATAGTCTAAGAATAAGGGATAAGCTATTCAGGATTGAGTTGAGGAAGAATTTCCTCTTTCAGAGAGTTGTGAACCTGTGGAATTCTCTACCACAGAAAGCTGTTGGGGTCAGTTTGATAGATATATTCAAGAGGGAGCTGGACGTGGTTCTTATGGCTAAAGGGACCAAGGAGAAAGCAGGAATGGGATATTGAGACTGCATGATCAGCCATGATCGTGTTGAATGGTGGTACAGGCTCGAAGGACCGAATGGCCTACTTCTGCACCTGTTTTCTATGTTTCAAAAGTCCGAAATTGTCCATAAAGTGCTTTGGTGCTGCATAAATGCAAATCTCTCTTTCTTCTCGGTCTCCTGGGTTATAATACATAAACCAGCTGAGGGCACTGATATTCTCTGTGCAGAGAAAACTTTATCAGCGTTTTCCTGAACTTGCTGCATCATCAGTCAGGCCAGCAGCTAACTGAAACGACAGCTTTCAGTGCACCAACCCTGCTGTTTCCACAACAGCTTAAATAATGAGCAAAATAAAAAAGCAGCCAAAATTCAATAGATTCAACCCAGGAAAACACAACGTCTTGAAACCATTGCTAGTCCCGTACTTGGCATCTCCAAATAGCCCCAGATTAAAGGACACGAAGTGAAAACTAAACTCCATTCGGCATTGAATAAAGGGACAGACAAGGTGGTCAGTTGCTGTGAAGAAAGGGTAAAAACACACTTGAGTGAACAAATTGTCCTTTCACTTCAAGGACTTTCAGTATGTGAACCCAGCCAAGGATGAAAGCTTGAGAAGTTTTTCATTTTCTCCCTAGCAACTGCAATAAGTTTGGGCCATCGCATCTCAGTCTCTTTGAGCATGAGTTGACAGCGCAAGTCTGTTCATAATTCAACATGAGGGTTGGGAGTTGATAGTTTCGAGAGAGAGAAAGAGAGCGTCCCAAAGGAAGGCTCTTATTTGTTTGAAAGTATGAGACCCAGTAAAAGAGAGGTTTCATTCCAGTTGAACAAAAATAAAAATCTATATTTATATATTTTCGCTATAAAGCATTGGTGAACATACAACATCAATGAATGGCTCAAATAAATATTTTTTGACATGTAGTCATTGCAGTAATTTAGGGAACACAGCAGTCAATTCACACCCAGAAATAGTAACGTATTAAAAAGTATATACTTTCTTGGAATGTGGATCTTGCTTCCAAGGCCATCCCTACTTTTCAACTTGTCAGCCATCCCTAAATTCCCTTGAGAACAAGTACGAGTCAACCACATTTGCTGTAGGTCTGGAGTCACATGTAAACCAGGACAGGAAAGACTACAGATTGCCTTCCCTGAGGGACATCAGTGAACCAAATAGCTAACAACAATCGCTGATAGCTTCACAGTCAACATTAGCAAGACTAGCTTTCAAATTCCAGAACTTGAAAGAGTGGCAGAAAAGATTTACAAGCATGTTGAGGGAGAGGCTGAATAGGCTGAGGCTTCTTTTCTCTGGAGCATCGGTGACCTTACAGAGGTTTATAAAATCATGAGGGGCATGGATAGGGTAAATAGGCAAGGTCTTTTTCCAAGGGTTGGGAGTCCAAAACTAGAGGGCATAGGTTAAAGGTGAGAGGGGAAGGATTGAAAAAGGACATGATGGGTATTTTTGTTCATACAGAGGGTGGTCTGTGCATGGAATGAGCTGCCAGAGGAAGTGATGGAGGCTGGTACACCTACAACATTTAAAAGGCATCTGAATGAATATATGAACAATAAGGATTTAGATGGATATGGGCCAATGCTGGCAAATGAGACTAGATTTATATAGGATATCTGGTCAGCATGAACAAGTTGGACCAAAGGGTCTTTTTTATGCTGCGTATGATTCTATGACTCTATTTATTTATTGAATTTTCCATGCTGCCCGGGGAGATTTGAACTCAGATAATAAAACAACATTGCTGTCTCTCCAGATAACAACCGGATAATACCGTTCTCCTTATGTTGATTGAAGGATAAACATTGACCAGGACACCAGATCCCTGCTCTTCTTTGTGACGGTGGCAAGGGGCATTTTACATCCACTGGAATGGTCAGAGGGGGACTCCGTGCAACAGCTCAGCATCAAGTGAGCAACATTTAGACCTGAGCATTGGTAGCAAGATAGCATTCCTTCAATAAATGCACTGAAGAGTCCACGCAGATTTTTATGTCTAAACCTCTCAGTTCGATTTACGCATAAGAGGCATGTTCTTCAAGTAAACATGGACCCTTGTTGTACAGGGATAATTTTCGCAGCAGAAGGAACCTTGCCTTTGCACAGCACAAATTCACGGCAGACCATCTTACTCTCCCGCTTATAATTATTTTCATCCTTAACCTGTAACTAGGATTGAAATGAGAATTGTATCAGAATGTAATAAGCTCAATTTGATTTTCTTTCATTTAATTTGCTGCTACTTTCTCCATGAGGGAAAATGTGATACTGGATATGGACACTCCAGAGGTCAGTGAACTTCTGGTATCTCAGACATGTAGCTCTGCACAGGATCCAGACTGAACTGTGTGTGGGGATTAGGGTGGTGTGAGGGGGTTTAGGAGTGGATGAAGAAACACATGCTGGTTTACCAGCTAGAGGCTCTTGTTGAAAGTTAGCTGGAGATTGAGGAGTTATCTAAATGAGGTTGTCAAGAGTATTGAATGATTTGATAAGGCAGATATTAGAGAAAAATTGGAAGGGGAATGTAGAACAGAGGCATAATTGTCATATGAGCCATCACTACCAGATAATGGTGGGGGTAGAATGTTGCCTTTAAACACCCTTTCCTCGCTCGGTCTAAGGAACTGCCAAACAGTGATAGAGAATGAACCATGAGTGAGTCTTAAGAAGTAGATGCACTTATCTTGGCAACAAGGTGTAACTTATTGGAAGATATCAAGAGGTACAAGTTACATCGGTGAGTTAGACATAATTACTAAGCCTATCAGGAGCCAGGGATGACACATCTGCCCCATTATAATTGAACTAGGCTTCACAATCTCCACATCAGGCTGTATGTCGTCATTAGATTGAGTAGGGTCTCAAGCAAACATTAACCCTTTTAGCACAATTACCTAATCAACAATAATTCAACCAAGAGCTAAATTGTTCAGGGATGATACCTTAATGAAAAGAATAATAACACAGTGGAAACCCCCTTGTCAAAAATATTGTTGAGGCTGCGAATAAATTCGAAATTTAAAAACTAGCTTTTGTTTTTGTTCAGCAAGAAAGTTGAGGGCTATCAAGCCAAGGTGAATGGCAGAATAAGTTCCACAGCTTGAGTTGTCTCCTCCTTATCTTGTATTCTTATCCAGGATATAAACCTAGGCTAATTTTTAATCCAAGGAGAGTGAGGGAGTGAAAATGACCTAATTCAGCACTGAGCAAGGCTGCCTTCATTGTGTGTGTACATAATCTGAATGAATTCCTGACTGAAAGAACACTGCATTTACAGAGGTGCTGCCTTTGAGATTCCGCATTAAATTGAGTCCTACTTTGCCCTCTTGGGTGGACATGAGTATTCCACAGCAGTACTCAAAGCGGAACACTGAAATTCTACTGATGTTCCCATCAACATTTATCCCTCAATTAAACCTAAACAGATTATCTGATCATTATTGTGTTGCGGTTAGTTGGAATGTTTGTTGCTATGTGCTAAACGGCTAGTCTTTGGCATTTGATATAGCAATGACTACACCTCAGAAGTGATTCATTAGCTGTGGAGTGCTTTGTGACTGCCTGAGGTTGTGTAATGTATTTATTAACAATCTAGGATTCAGACGATTCGGAGCTGACACCCGATTGCTGTCTTTGCCTTGAAATAATCAAGTCGCATCTTTTCCTTCCTTCTCAAGGAACTTGGCAAGCTGACAAAATCTGTCCTTTCATAACTCAATATTGACAATATAAATAGGGTTGCAGCAAAGTCCTATCTGGTTCACCCCATTGACAGGTTTCATTTGTCCACAGTCCTGGAAAGAGACCTAGGGCTTTTCACATGGTAACCATAAAATCTTTGCATGGAAAAGAAAAATGAGGCATCACTCTTTGGTTCCAAAGTAAGAAAGGTTCTGTCAAACAAATATGGGATGACATTGGCAAAACTTGTTGTCAAGTCACCAAATTAAAACCTTGTTCTTGTAATATAATACATAATCTCAGGGTAATTTTCTTTTAGATTCCCTACCGTGTGGAAACAGGACCTTCAGCCCAAACCGACCCTCCGAAGAGTAACCCACCCAGACCCATTTCCCTCTGACTAATACACCTAACATTAGGGGCAATTCACTTAACCTGCACATTTTTGGATTGTGGGAGGAAACCGGAGTAAACCCACGCAGACACAGAGAGAATGTGCAAACTCCACACAACCAGTCACCCAAGGCTGGAATCGAACCTGGGACCCTGGTGCTGTGAGGCTGCAGTGCTAACCACTGAGCCACCGTGCTGCCCTTGCTGTCTGCAATCTTGCTGTTTGCAGCAAGCAATTAGGAAGGGACGTAGTATATTGGCCTACATTGCAAGAGGATTTGAGCGCAGAGGTAGGGATGTCTTGCCACAGTTATGCAAGGCTTTGGTGAGACCATATCTGGAGTATTGTGTTTTGGTCTCCTTATCTAAGAAAAGACATACCTGCCACAGAGGGAGTTCAGTGGAGGTTCACCAGGCTGACTCTGAGTATAGCTCGAGTGTCCTATGAAGAGAAATTAGTTGGACTAGGCCTCTTATCACTAGAATTTAGGAGATTATTTGGGCATCTCATTGAAATGTATACAATTCTAACACCAGGGAGGATGTTGAGTCTGGGTTGGGGAGTTTAGAATCAGGGATTGTGGTCTCAGGATATAAAATATGCCTTTTAGGACTGAGATAAGACCATAAGACATAGGAGCAGAAACTAGGCCATTCAGCCCATTGAGTCTGCTCCACCATTCAATCATGGCTGATAGGTTTCTCAACCCCATTTTCCTGTTTTCTCCGTGTAACCCTTGATTCCCTTGACAATAAAGAACCTATCTATTTCTGTCTTAACTCCTCAGCCTTCTGTGGCAGTGAATTCCATACCACTCTCTGGCTGAAGAAGTTTCTCGTTATCTCCATTGTAAAATGTTTTACCTTTACTCAGAGGCTGTGCCCTTGGGTCCTAGTCTCTCTTACCAATGGAAACATCTTCCCAACATCTACTCCAACCAGGCCATTCAGCATTCTGTAAGTTTCAAGATGTGGAAAGATTATTTCACGTAAATGTTAGGGAGCTTATGGAATTCTCTCTCACAAGAGATTGTGGAGATCAAGTCACTGAATATTCAAAAAAGAGATTGATATATTTTATGATATTAAAGGCATCAAGGAGTATGAGGACAATATGACATTGACATAAAGGATCAGCCAAGATCCCTTCGAAAGGTGGAGCAGGCTCAAAGGGCTGAATGGCCTACTCCTGCTCCCAGTTCCTATGTTTCTATGACTCAGGAAGTTGAAGAGGAATTTTCTGAATTTGGAATCATTTTCTTCCGTCTTTTTGCATCTGTATACCTGCTTGGAGTGAGGAGGTAAGTATGCACAAGCATGTAAACTAGGAGCAAGAGGAGCTTCCTTGGCTCCTCAGTAAGATCAGATTAGATTAGATTAGATTACATTACAGTGTAGAAACAGGCCCTTCGGCCCAACAAGTCCACACTGACCCGCCGAAGCGAAACCCACCCATACCCCTACATTTACCCCTTACCTAACACTACGGGCAATTTAGTATGGCCAATTCACCTGACCCTGCACATCTTTTGTGACTGTGGGAGGAAACCGGAGCACCCGGAGGAAACCCACGCAGACACGGGGAGAACGTGCAAACTCCACACAGTCAGTCGCCTGAGGCGGGAATTGAACCCGGGTCTCAGGCGCTGTGAGGCAGCAGTGCTAACCACTGTGCCACCGTGCCGCCCACATGTGCCACCGTGCCGCCCACATGTGCCACCGTGCCGCCCACATGGTCACCTGAAATTACTCCACATACCCACTAACCAATCCCCAATGTCCTTCCCCACCCCACCCCTACCCCTTGCTTTTAAAGATCTATCTGTGCCTAAAGAAACAGGTAATAGTCCAAGGTTTATTTGAAATCACAAGCTTTTGGAGCAGCACTGTTGGAATACAACTTGGTTGGTGTGACTTCTGCCTTTGTGAAAGTGGGTACGGCAGATGCTGGAAATTAGAGTCAAGATTGGAGTGGTGCTGGAAAAGCACAGCAGGTCAGGCAGCATCCGAGGAGCAGGAAAATCCTTACAGCAAGGATTGTTCAGACTTTTCATTGATTACAATTTGTGCATCTTCTTTTACCTTTACCTTACTACAATTTGTGCATTTAGTTTCTTTTAGTTTATTTCAACTCTGAGAGGTGTACACTGTTTCATCCTTCATTATATTTATATTAACGTATCAGTATATCAAGTTTATAAATTTTAATATACAGCATTTTGTACACAAAATTCCTGATGTAGGGCTTTTGCCGGAAACGTCGATTTTCCTGCTCCTCGGATGCTGCCTGACCTGCTTTGCTTTTCCAGCACCACTCTAATCTTCACTGACTTCTGCCTTTGTCCACCCTAGTCCAACACCAGCACCTCCACACCATTAAAAATATTCAAAGACTCTGCCAGCGTTGCTTTTGAGAAAGACAGCTTCAGAGCCTTGTGACTCTCTGTGAGAAAGGGAGTCACTTCTAGTCTGTCTTAAACAGACAACGACTTATTTTTAGATGGGGACCCAGGTTCTAAATTCTCACCCATTAGAGGAAACAATCTCTCCAGGTGGTGTCTACTTATAACTCTTCAGCATTATAGGTGTGGGGTAATCTACAAGAATCTCAGGGAGTCCCTCTCCCACTTCAACTCCCAGGTCATTTCCTCTGCCCTGAAGCTCTTTAACCATGTCCTGAAACAGACTCGCTACTACAGCCACATTTGCTTCTTCAGTGCCTGCCTCCGTACACCTATTGTACTCTATGCTACTTTCTCCCCACCCCCACCTTCCTCTCATTTATCTCTCCACCCTGCAGGCACTCTGCCTGTATTCCTGATGAAGGGCTTTTGCCCGAAACGTTGATTTTACTGCTGCTCGGATGCTGCCTGAACTGCTGTGCTTTCCAGCACCTCTAATCCAGAGTCTGGTTTCCAGCATCTCCAGTCATTGTTTTTACCTAGGTAATTATAGGTAAGGTCTTAACCTTGTATTTTGTGTACAAAAAATGCTGTATATTAAAATTTATAAACTTGATATACTGATACGTTAATATAAATATAATGAAGGATGAAACAGTGTACACCTCTCAGAGTTGAAATAAACTAAAAGAAACTAAATGCACAAATTGTAGTAAGGTAAAGGTAAAAGAAGATGCACAAATTGTAATCAATGAAAAGTCTGAACAATCCTTACTGTAAAAGATAGAAAATCAAGTGTTGACCTGATGGAGTCCCCCATAAAAAGGTTTCATTCAATGGACAGGGAGAAGATATTTCCATTTGCAGCCAAGTCACAATGAAGGGCAGCTTAAAACAGCTGCTAGTAATTCCAAAATTCAGGGGAACGTCATGAATCACTTTTGTCTATCATTTATATAAATGATTTAGATGAGATATACAAGGCATAGTAAGTTTGAGCTGAAAATGTGTTGCTGGAAAAGCGCAGCAGGTCAGGCAGCATCCAGGGAACAGGAGAATCGACGTTTCGGGCATAAGCCCTTCTTCAGGAATGAGGAAAGTTTGTCCAGCAGGCTAAGATAAAAGGTAGGGAGGAGGGACTTGGGGGAGGGGCGTCGGAAATGCGATAGGTGGAAAGAGGTCAAGGTGAGGGTGATAGGCCAGACTGGGGTGGGGGCGGAGAGGTCGGGAAGAAGATTGCAGGTTAGGAAGGCGGTGCTGAGTTCGATGGATTTGACTGAGACAAGGTGGGGGGAGGGGAAATACCTTGTCTCAGTCAAATCCATCGAACTCAGCACCGCCTTCCTAACCTGCAATCTTCTTCCCGACCTCTCCGCCCCCACCCCAGTCTGACCTATCACCCTCACCGTGACCTCTTTCCACCTACCACATTTCCGACGCCCCTCCCCCAAGTCCCTCCTCCCTACCTTTTATCTTACCCTGCTGGACA
>NC_057722.1:75472141-75494622 GCF_004010195.1 Chiloscyllium plagiosum | reverse complement strand
GGGGGGGAGGAATCTGAGACTGTCCAGGTGAATTTGAGGTCGGGGTGGAAGGTGTTGGTGAAGTGGATGAACTGTTCAACCTCCTCGTGGGAGCACGAGGCGGTGCCGATACAGTCATCGATGTAGCAGAGGAAAAGGTGGGGGGTGGGGCCAGTGTAGTTGCGGAAGATAAGTTTGAGGATGACTTCAGAATTGGTGATGGAGTGGACAACAAGGAAGGTTATCTGAGCTTACAAAGAGATCATGATCAATTGGGTCAATGGGCTGAAGAGTGACAGATTAAATTTAATTTGGATAAATTAAATTGTGTTTTGGTAAAACAAACAAGGGCAGGACTTATTCAGTTAAAAGTAGGGTTTGGGGTAGAGTTGTAGAACAGAAAGGCATAGGAGTTCAGGTACATAATTCTTTGACGTTTGCCTCACACGTGGACATGGTGATTAAGAAGGCATTTAACACACTTTCATTGCTCAGACCTTTCAGTTTAGGAGTTGGGACATTATGTTGAGGCTGTACAGGATGTTGGTGAGGCCTCTTCTGGAATACTGTGTCCAGTCCTGGTCTCCCCATTATCGGAAGGATATTATTAAGCTGGAGAGGGTTCAGAAGAGATTTACTAGGATATTGCTGAGACTTGAGGGTTCAAGTTATAAGGAGAGGCTGGATAGGCTGGACCTTTTGCACTGGAGGTTGAGGTTTATGAAATTGAAGGTGAAGGTGAAGGTGAAGGGTTAGTGTCTTTTCCCTAGGATGAGGGATTTCAAGACAAGGGGACAAATTTTTAAGGTGACAGGAGAAAGATTTTAAAAAGATATGAGGAGCAATTTCTTTACACAGAGAGAGGTTTGTGTGTGGAATAAACTCCCAGAAGAAGTGGCGATGGGTGTACAATTACAGTGTTTAAAAGGCATTTGGATAAGTACATGAATAAGAAAGGTTTGGAGGGATATGGAACAAGCGCAGCAGATGGAATTACGGTTGGCATGGACTGGTTGGACTGTGCTGAACGACTCTATGAGTCTATAATGAGGGAAGTTGCAATAAATTACGAGACAGCATCAACAAATTTGTATAATAACCTATAATTGGCAAACCAATTACAACACACGAAGTATGAGGCTGCTGTTAACAATGCGGTCTCCTCTAAAGTGAGGAGTTGAAACACCGAATGGGTGAGCGGTTTGCCGAACCCCAACGTTCTGTCTGCAAAAATGACCCCAAGCTTGCTGTTGCCTGTCACTTCAATGCACACCACTGTATTCCCTGGCCAACATTTCTGGATTACATCTGCTGCTGGAGCTCAGTACAAATAGAGGAACAACACCTCATCTTCTGCTTGGGGACCTTATAGACTTTATGATTCAATATTGAGTTTAAGCATTTTAGACCATGCACATCTCACTCCATGTTTATCACCGACCTACACCCCAGGGTCCATCATAACAAAAGTTGCTTTCAGCCAATCCATTTTCATAATCCCTATTATCGCATATTGAGCTTCTCCTTCCCTGGCTTACTATCAACAATCCTTTTGTCTGCCTATTTTCCCTCTTTCTATCTCTCTCTGTGCTTCATCTCCATCCATCTGCTCACTCCTTTTCCACCCCTCCACCTCCTGTCATCAGCATATATACCACCATTTCCCAGCTGCTATCAGCTCTAAAGAAGGGTCCGTGGACTTGAAATGTTAACTTTATTTTCTGTCCATAGAAGCTGCCAGACCTGCTTGGTTTAAAAGCAAAAGCGAGTACTGCAGATGCTGGAGATCAGAGTCAAGATTAGAGTGGTGCTGGAAAAACACAACAGGTCAGGCAGCATCCGAGGAGCAGGAAAATCAACGTTTCTGGGCAAAAGCCCTTTATCAGGTTTCCTGCTGTGCTTTGCCAGCACCACTCTAATCTAGACCTGTTGGGTTTTTTCAGCAATTTCTGTTTTTGTTTGTTTCAGATCTCCAGCATCCATGGTCCTTTATTTTATTTAAGTATGAGGTATTGCATTTTCATTGAAAAATAAGCATCTTAATTGGACAAAAGTACAACGTAATGTGTGAGTTTTTTTTCCCTCTCATCAATGTGGGTATTGATTAGCACTTGTTGCCCAGCCCTACTTGTCCTTGAACTGAGTGGCTTGTTCAGCCATTTCAGGGGAAAGCTAATAATCAACCTAATTGCTGTACATGTGGAGTCTTCAGAGTTGTGTAGGTCAAACTAGGTAAGGACAGAAGATTTTCTTCCCTGAAAGACATCAGTGAACCAAATGGGTTTTTCCAACCATCAGTGATAGATAACATGGTCACCAGCCCTGAGGCTTATTTATTAATTCGTTTCAAATTTGAACTCATGTCCCCAGATCATTAGCCTGGGGTTCTGGATGTCTAGACTAGTGCCACTATCAATACAATACCATTTTCAAACTACATCATACAATCTCTACAGCGTGGAAACAGGCCATTCGGCCCCTCAAGTCCTCACTGACCCTCCGAAGAGCCTCCCACCCAGACCCACCCGTAATCCTGCTTTCGCCTTGGCTAATTCACCTGGTCTGCACATCTTACAACTGTGGAAGGAAACCGGAGCGCTCAGTGGAAACCCACGCAGACGCAGCGAGGATGTGCAAACTCCACACAATCATCCAAGGGTGGAATTGAAGCCGGTTTCCTGGTGCTATGAGGCAACAGTTTTAACCACTGAGTCACCATGCCACCACATTATACATAAATACATAATACATTAATACATAAATCATGAAAAGTAGCAACACTAATTATTAAGGCCATTAAAATTATTAACCAACAAGTTTGGTTTTTTTAAGAGGTATAGGCTTGGACATTAAAAAAGTTTATTGAACTTTAAAAGGATAAAAAATCAAAACAGTGGAGCAGGCACAGAACGGATGAAACCAGAAATGCATAGTTACAGTTTTACATCTATTAGAAAAGAATGTCTAGACTGTGTCTATTTTCTTTTCAGAAAAGATCACTGAGGACTGACTGTATTAATAATAAAACTCCAATGAAAATATGAAAGATAAACAAAGGGAGTGTTTCTACTTCTGGCAAACAGTAAAACTAGAAACTATCCATTTAAGATAGTCACCAAGAAATCTTTTCACACAGAGTGTGGTTAGTGTGCGGAATGTATTAACAGAGGAAGTGGTAGATGCAGGTACAGTTACAACTTTTAAAAGACATTTGGATAATTACATGAATAGGAAAGGTTTGGAGAGATATGGGCCAAACATAGGCAAGCGGGACTAGTTTATTTTGGGAACATGGTCGGCATGGTCTAGTTGGCCCGAAAGGTCTGATTCTGTGCTGTATGACTCCAGGACTCCATAAATCCAATTGCAGATTCTATACAAACTTCTTTACCCTGAGAATATAGTATTTGCTATCATGGTAGTAGTGGAGGTAAATTATATTAGTGCATTTAAGATGCACTTAAAGAAACTCCTAAGGGGGAAGGGAATAGAAGCTTTTGCTGATGGAATTAGACGCGCAAGGGAAGGAGGATACTCAAGTGGAAACATAAACACTGGAATCAAATAATATGTTTCTGTGCTTTACTGGCATTGAAGTACTTGCCACCTTATGACTGTGATCAATAAACATAGAAAACTGGAGTAGGCCATTCGGCCCTTCGAGCCTGCTCTGTCATTCAATATTGTCATGGCTCAGCATCCAAGCCAGTACTCTATTCCCAGTCGACCCCACCATACTGTTTAATCCCTCTATCCTTAAGAAACACATTTAATTCTTTCTAAAGGTTTACTGTAAAGTGTTGGCAAAAATGCTGGATTTCTTGTTGAAAACATGCAGAAATTTGTCTGAATTCCTATTAATATTGTACCATGTGGTAATTCGGTAAGTAGAGGCATGAATACAAGTGGTGTCTTTAATTCCTTTCGATATATATTTTTCATTCACGGGAGGAAGGTGTCGCCAGTTAGTCCAGCATTTATTACCAATCACTAATTACCCAGAGGCCAGTTGAGAGTCAATCACATTGCTGTGGGTCTGGAGTCACGTGTAGGCCAGACCAGGTAAGGATGGCAGTTTCCTTCCTGAAAGGACATTAATGAACCAGATGGGTTTTTCCTGACAATGGATTTATGGTCATTATTACTCTTAATTCCCAATATTTATTAAACTCTAATTCCACCATTTGCTGTGGCGGGTTTCAAACCCAGGCCCCAAGAACACCACCTGGGTCTCTAGATTAAAAGTGCAGCAATAATACCACTAGGCTATTGCCTCCACTTCAATGGTATAGTATTTTATCCCAGGGCTTCAGAAACATGGACAAAGGGGGGAAAGGCAGGAGAGAGCTAATTTCAGGCCTATTTCCAAACATGAGAGAAAGCTGCACAGTAGATCAATGGTTATGTAGTTATGGAGTTACCCAAACATTACATGCATTGAACTATGTTGGCAGAGAGGTAAAGCCAGTAATCCAGGGACTCCAGGCTAATAAGTTGGAGTCATAGGTTCCAGTCCCATTATGGCAGCTAATGGAGTTTAAATTAAATTGAATAACAAAAAATCTGGAATCAGTCATCAGAGACTATTGTCATAAAGCCCATCTGGTTCACTAATGTCCTTTAAGGAAGGAAACTGTCATTCTTACCTATTCTGGCCTGCATCTAACTCCAGACCCACAGCAATGTGGTTACCGTTTAACAAGCCAGTCAGTTTAAGGTCATTTTTGCAAAGGACACCAAACCCTGGCCCTGCTGGTAACATCCACTTAAGAAAGAATTTTGTAATTTTGTTTCTGAAAAAAATCTCCATGTGTCCATCGTAGCAATGAATTTGATAAATCTGGTGGCTTTATGAGTTCGTATTGAGGTCTGGGAGTGGGGGGGGCAAAGAAATGACCATGAAATCATGTTGTAAAAAAATGCTACTGCTTCATTGATTTTATCTAGGCATTCCCTAAGACATCAAACAGGAAATTGAGAGTGCAATCTGAAAATATAAAAAGCTTTTAAGAATCTTCTTAACATTTGTAATTGCTAGGTTCTTGACATAAGTATGTGATTTGCTTTAAATTTGGCATGTTGCTTAGATGCTTATTTCAATAGGTTAATGATGTTGAAGGAAGTCTACACCCATTACTGTTGTATCATTTAGTTATAGTACTGTAAAGGCTCCTGACTATTCTGATATTTGATATCAAAATAGCATAGTTACTAACTATAAGAGTTAAAATTTCTGCCCTTCAACTACCATTTCCACAGTCTCTTCCATTTCTGTTAACAATTCTCTTAAACACCTGTAATTTTTTTCAATTTCCACCCATTTATTTTTGGCACCAAGCCAAAACCAGTGAGAATTGCTTCTGTACTTTTCATTCTACATTTTACTATTAGGTGACTGGAATCAGCCTGCCCACCCAAACCTTCTTTCTGAACTATAGCGCTTTGCTAACAGTCCAGAAGTTCCTAAGAAACTATCTGTGTCATGCACTTCCTTAAAATTTGGTCAAAGTTCGAAGTCACATGACACCAGGTTATAGTCCAACAGGTTTATTTGAAATCACAATCATAAGTGACTTCACCTGACAAAGGAGCAGTGTTCCATAAGCTTGTGATTTCAAGGAAACCTGTTGGACTATATCCTGGTGTCATGTGACTTCTGACTTTGTCCACCCAGTCCAACATCGGCACCTCCACATCATGCCTTAAAGTTTGGAATAAGGTGAACTTTGATAAGGCTATTCTGTGCAGAGTTGTGGCTGAATCAAACTGGATTCTCACCCGAGGGTTGCTAAATTGTTAAGCCTCCTCTCTGTCAATTCAAGCGAACACTAGTTCTTTATCTCCTTTATCTCTGCTTCTTTTTTCTCGCTCCTTCACGCATTCATTTTTATCCACTGTGGGAATGTTTTTTTACATTACATCTTTGACTTTCCTTTCAGTTCACTGTGGGAAAAGCCAATTCTAACTTTATATCCATGCTTTTCTCAGCTGCCTTCCACTCAGAGTTATTGTTGTTAGCTTCTGGTAGCTTACAATAGCAGTCTGTTTGGTCTATGAACAATACTTATCCCACTTTAGCCGTCACCAATTATTACTGTTTGGGTTTTCTGCTTCCTTTAATTTGTGCCTCTCCTGAGCTGAAAGCTAAGTCTTGAAGGTCTGTATGTCACAGAATTAACAAAGAAAACCTCTTAATTATGGTATACACACTAGAGATTACATTGGGTGTTCTTCACATTCCTGTATCTCTCCCAGAGGATAATAAATACTACATTGTACATGTTAAAATATAACGAGTGAGAATTACTTAGAGCTAAGATAATACACAAATGTTGTGACACACCGTGAGAATAAACCAGCAGATACTTAATAACTCAGCCGCAGAGTTATAAATGCAATAAGGCTGCAGAACTTTAATGACACAACATTCCATTGACTTCCAAATTAAAAGTTGTTCCTAAATCAATGGCATTCGGCTTTACAAGCAAACCAATTGAACGGTTATGGCTGAGCTTTTCCACACTAAAATGATTATTTTGAGTCATACTTCTTCATAATTATTGTCTATTTTTGCCACCTCAAAGTGTTTGTAAAGAAACAAACATCTGGGGATATGTTAAACCTCACCACAGTTGTCAGAAGATTATGTGGTCTGGACCTGACCTGGATCAGAAGGCAGGATCAGCTCCTGCCCTCCCCTGTTTACATCTTTGGATGGCAGAAGGGAGGGAGGGTGAATCCAAAGCTGGGAAGATCTCATTGTTACTGGTGATGAACCGGGTAGGATCATCCTGGCTTCTCCTGTCATACACGGGAAGTAAAGAAAACATCCCAACCCATATCTGATTGAGCTTGGTATGGGATTCTCACTTCACGGGTTCAGATAACTGAGCTGCAATAGTGGTTGATTGTCCTCGACATTCGATTCCTTTGGAGACGGGACTTACACCACCTGCAGCATGGCTCTGTGCTAGAGGGCATGTGGCAGGATTCTTCAGCATTTTATAAAGTTTTCTATAAAACCATGAGAGGCACAGACAAGGTAAACAGCCAACAATTTCTCCCCATGGTAGGGGAGTCTAAAACTAGAGGTTTAAGGTGAGAGGGGAGAGATACAGAAGGGTCTAGGGGGCAATGTGTTCACACAATGAGTGGTGTGTGCATGGAATGGGTGCCAGAGGTAGTGGTGGAGTTAAGTACAATTTGTCATTTGAGAAACATTTGGACAGGTACATGGATGAGATAGGTTTGGAGAGATATGAACCAATTACAGGCAAATGGGCCTGAACTAATTGTGAGAACTGGATGGCATGGGCAAGTTGGGCAGAAGAGCCTGCTTCCATGTTGTAAACCTCTATGACCCCATGAATCTGTGTAGTTTTTGATAATTGTCATTAAAAAAGCCTATCTGGTTGATTGCCTGGAGGAAGAACACCTCATCTTCCGCCTCGGAACACTTCAACCCCAGGGCATCAATGTGGACAGTTTCCTCATTTCCCCTTCCCCCACCTCACCCTAGTTCCAAACTTCCAACTCAGCACTGTCCGCATGACTTGTCCGGACTTGTCCTATCTGCCTATCTCCTTTTCCACCTATCCACTCCACCCTCTCCTCCCTGACCTATTACCTTCATCCCCTCCCCCACTCACCCATTGTACTCTACGCCACTTTCTCCCCACCCCCACCCTCCTCTAGCTTATCTCTCCACGCTTCAGGCTCACTGCCTTTATTCCTGATGAAGGGCTTTTGCCTGAAATGTCGATTTCGCTGCTCCTTGGATGCTGCCTGAACTGCTGTGCTCTTCCAGCACGACTAATCCAGAATAATGCCATTTTGACCTAGTCTGGCCTACATGTGAGTGGTTGACCCTGAACTGCCCATTGGACAATATATGCAGTCTGGAGTCTGCAGCATGGACTTGAGTGGGCCCAGCATGGATTCGAGTGGGCCCAGCATGGACTCGAGTGGGCCCAGTATGGACTCGAGTGGGTCCAGCATGGACTCGATTGGGACCAGCATGGACTCGAGTGGGTCCAGCATGGACTCGAGTGGGTTCATTGGGACCAGCATTGACGCGAGTGGGTCCAGCATGGACTCGAGTGGGTTCAATGGGCCCAAGTGGGCCCAGCATGGACTCGAGTGGGTCCAGCATGGACTCGACTGGGCCCAGCATTGACTCGAGTGGGTCCAGCATGGACTCGAGTGGGCTCAATGGGCCCAAGTGGGCTCAGCATGGACTCGAGTGGGTCCAGCATGGACTCGAGTGGGTCCAGCATGGACTTGAGTGGGCCCAGCATGGACCCGAGTGGGCCCAGCATGGACTCGAGTGGGTCCAGCATGGACTCGATTGGGACCAGCATTGACGCGAGTGGGTCCAGCATGGACTCGAGTGGGTTCAATGGGCCCAAGTGGGCTCAGCATGGACCCGAGTGGGCCCAGCATGGACTTGAGTGGGTTCAATGTGCCTGTGGGGGTTCAATGGGCCTGGGTGGGCCCAGTGTGGACTCGAGTGGGCCCAGCATGGACTCGAGTGAGTTCAATAGGCCCGAGTGGGTCCAGCATGGACTCGAGTGGGTTCAATGGACCTGAATGTGTCCAGCATGGAATCGAGTGCGTCCAGCATGGACTCACATGGGCCCAGCGCAGACAATAGACAATAGGTGCAGGAGTAGGCCATTCTGCCCTTCGAGCCTGCACCACCATTCAATATGATCATGGCTGATCATCCTTAATCAGTATCCTGTTCCTGCTTATCTCCATAGCCCTTGATTCCACTATCCTTGAGAGCTCTATCCAACTCTTTCTTAAATGAATCCAGAGACTGGGCCTCCACTGCCCTCTGGGGCAGAGCACTCCACACAGCCACCACTCTCTGGGTGAAGAAGTTTCTCCTCATCTCTTTCCTAAATGGTTTACCCCATATTTTTAAGCTATGTCCTCTGGTTCGGCACTCACCCATCAGCGGAAACATGTTTCCTGCCTCCAGAGTGTCCAATCCTTTAAAAATCTTATATGTCTCAATCAGATCCCCTCTCAGTTTTCTAAACTCAAGGGTATACAAGCCCAGTCGCTCCAGTCTAACAGCGTAAGGTAGTCCCGCCATTCCTGAATTGACCTCGTGAACCTATGCTGCACTCCCTCAATAGCCAGAGTGTCTTTCCTCAAATTTGGAGACCAGAACTGCACACAATACTCCAGGTGTGGTCTCACCAGGGCCCTGTACAACTGCAGACTCGAGTGGGTCCAGCATGGACTTGCGTGGGCCCAGCGCAGACTCGAGTGGGCCCAGCATTGACTTGAGTGGGTCCAGCATTCACTCAAGTGGGTTCTATGGGCCCGAGTGGGCCAAGCATGGATTTGAGTGGGTCCAGCATGGACTCAAGTGGGTTCAATGGGCCCGAGTGGGCCAAGCATGGACTTGAGTGGGCCCAGCATGGACTCGAGTGGGTCCAGCATGAATCTGAATGGACTCGGTGTAGTCTCGAATGGGCACAACATGGATTCGAGTGAGCCCAGCATGGACTCGAATGGGCCCAGCGTGGACCAAGTGGGTCCAGCAGGGACTCACGTGGGCCCAGCATGGACTTGAGTGGGTCCAGCATGGACTTGAGTGGGCGCAGCATGGACTCACGTGGGCCCAGCATGGACTTGAGTGGGTCCAGCATGGACTCGAGTGGGTCCACCATGAACTCGAGTGGGTCCAGCATGAATTTGAATGGGCTTGGTGCAGTCTTGAATGGGTGCAGCATGGACTCCAGTGAGCCCAGCGCAGACTTGAGTGGGCCCTGCATGGACTCTCTTCACAGATGCTGCCAGACCTGCTGAGCTTTTCCAACAATTTCTGTTTATGCATTACGCAAACATTGCTTATGGTTTTTCAACCCCACTGTCACAGCTTCACATTAATGCTCACCCTAACCCTAACCTTATCACAGGTTTCTTCTGAGCCCAACATAGAGACAGCGACTGTTCCTCTTTCCCAGCTCCCCAGGACCTCTTCTGACTCCTGGCTCCGACTCTTAGCTGCCTATTAATTCCTAAAACTTCTTAAACTTGAGATTGCTCAAGAAACTCAGCAGGTCCAGCAGCATCAGTGGAGAGAGAAAAAACAATGTTAACGATTCGTGTCCAGTGACCCTTCTTCAGAACTGAAGAAGACTCAGAATGTTAACTGTTTCTCTCTCCACAGATTCTGCAAGACCTGCTGAGTATCCCCGGCAACTCCAGTGGAATTCCAGCATCTGCAATTCTTTGTTTTATTTATACTACCTTCAGTGCCTATCGATCTTCTTTGAACTCCTGCTCAGTGACCCCAGACCTACAGCAATATGGTTGACTCATAACTGCCCTCTGCAATGGCCAAGCAAACCACTTAGTCCAAGGACAATTATGGATGGAGAACAAATAGTGTGTGTGTGCCACTCGCACAGTCCACATTCCATGAAAGAATCAACAAAAGGTGCTAAACGAAAGACTGGGGTGTCTTGTCTCATTCAAAGGAAGGCAGAAGAGACGGATTAATCCTATTTCCCAGTCCTCAGGCTGCTCCTGGATGGCAGATCGTAAAAGAATTCCTGTACAGAAATCCAAGGGCAATACTCAGATTCACTCTTAGTCAGGAAAAAGACATCTGTTGTGGGAAGCAATGCAAGAAGAAATGGAAATTCAGTTTTAAAATTGGACAATTAAAATACAGAAAGTGGCAGTTTGTTTTGGGCGAAGTTTTATTTCCTCCCATTATCTGTTTACGGTAGCTGCTCTTGCACCAGCTGTTTGGCATGCTCATTAATGAAACTACCCAATGATTAAACGATCATTATGTTTCTGTAAGATGTGTTTTGTTCTGCATTAGCCAATGACCTGCAGTAACTGAGCTAGCCCACAACAGGTCCAGGTGCAAAAAGTAACAATAATAACTCTCACACAGTGAGCAAACTGATTTGAAAAGGGACTGTAGACAGGACTGTAACTGAACCAAATCTTTCTGTATAAAGCCATGCATCTGAGTGGTCTAGTGGCAAATGTGAGGTGTCCTTACCTCTGGCCTGGGTTCAAGTCCCACCTGTTCCAGTGATTTTTGATAACATCTCTAAACTTGCTGTGTAGGAATCACAAAGTAAGCTGACTGATTTAAGAGAAGTTGCTGAATATAGCAAATGTTTCTTTATAAATCTAAGTAGTAATGTCATCCAGGAATAGTATCATTAAGTCTGGGTCAGATGGTCTGGCTTCAATTGCCACTTGTCCTATAGTTGTCTAAACAGGTTGATTAAAATATACCTAAACTCTTTAATCTAACAGGATTTCTGTGCTCTTCCAATCCTAGTGTCTTGATTGTCCATGATTTTAAACATTCCAGTTTCAGGTAGTGGAGCTCTGGAATTTTCTTCTTCAATTCCCCTGTGTCTCCACCACCTTTTTCTTCTGAAGTGGACCCTTAAGGCCTGATCCTCTGACCACACTTTTAGTCACCTGTCCTTGGTTGAGTCAGTGTGGATCTGGGAATTTGGTTCAAAGTGGGAATTTGTTGGGGTGGGAGGGGTGTGAGAGGAGTTTTAAGTAGGGTTTACTGTGGGAAGTACAGTCTCCAGAGGGAGAGGTGAGCAAGAGAGAACAAAAGGTACAGATCGTGACTCTGACCTGTAGCTGAGTGAGTCACGATCTACAACGTGAATAATTGCGGGGACAGCAGCTGATTGGTGAATGGAACTGGGGTATGTGTCATAAAGTCATAGAGTCCTACAGCACGGAGACAGGTTCTCTGGTCCAAACTGGTCCATGCTAACCAAAATGGTTGTCCATACTTACCCTATTTCCCTGCACCTGACCCTATCCTTCTAAACCTTTCCTATTCATGTACTTGTCCAAATGCCTTTTAAATGTTGTTAATGTATCTGCCTCAACCACTCCTGCTGGCAGCTCATTCCATATGCATACCACCCACAGTGTAAAAAGTTTCCCCTCAGGTTCTCTTTAATTCTTTCCCCTCTAACCTTAAACTGATGCCCTCTAGTCCTTGATTCCTCAACCCTGGGAAAAAGACTGAGTGCATTCACCCTGTCCATGTCTCTCGTGATCTTATGCACTTCTATAAGGTCTCCCCTCAGTCTCCTCTGCTCTAAAGAAAAATGTCCTAGCTTGTCCAACCTCTCTCTATAACTCAGACCATTGAGTCCAGGCAACATCCTTGTAGATTTCATCTGCATTCTTTCCAGTTTAATAAAATCTCTCCTATACCAAGGTGCCCCAAACTGAACACAATACTCCAAGTGCAGCCTCACCAACGTCCTGTACAACTGCAACATAACTTCCCAACTTCCATATTCAATGCCCTGACTGATGAAGGCCAGTGTTGTAGAAGCCTTCTTCACTGCCCTGTCTACCTGTGACTCTACTTTCAGAGAACCGTGAACTTGAACCCCAAGATCCCTCTGTTCCATTACATTCCTTAAGGCCCGACAATTCACCATGAAATTCTGACCTTGATTTGACTTTCCAAAATGCAAGACCGTACACTTATTTATATTAAACTCCATTTACCATTTCTTGGCCCACTTCCCTAGCTGATCATGTCGTGCTGTAATTTATGATAACCTTCCTCACTGTCCATGATGCCACCCATTTTAATCTTATCAGCAAACTTACAAATCATGCCTTGTACATTCTCATCCAAACCATTGATATAGATAACAAACAGCAATTGGCCCAGCACTGACCAGATGACCCAATCCGACTTCGTCTCATGTGCCAGCACTTGTCCCATCTCCCTCTAAACCCTTCCCATTCATATTCTCATCCAGATGCTTTTTAAATGTTATAATTATACCCATCTCCACCACTTGCCCTGCAGCTCATTGTAGTGTCTTGTAACACAAGATTTCATTTCTACATTATTTTTGTTTAACATCAAGGTTCATACATTTTTGATTCCCAATAGTAGACAGGTTTACGTGGATGGAGTTGGAAAAATCAATGAATTGTCCTGTTTAAAGTGTAAGTAAGGGCTTCGGTTTGTGTTTGGGGTTTCTAGTCCTTCTTTTAACCTCCGTTTTCTTAAAAATAACTCGTAAGGATGAGTTTGATACTGACACAATGAAGTGCAAAAAGCAGATAATTAATAAACTAAATGAAATCTGACAGTGGTGGCAGGATGCCTGATGCGTTGCAGCTGCAACATATAGGAGCTGCTGGATGCCAAGGAGTTTACAGCAAACACTTCTGGAATGTTATATGTGTTCAGAGACTGGAGAGTGTGACTGCAGGTGAGGCGGGTATTGGGAGCTAGTGGTCAAGAAACCTTGGCTCCTGAAATTGTCCGACAGTTTCAGTTAAAATTCTTGAAAGCTGAGTTGACAAGAGCAGGCAGAATGAGACAACTGACCACAGTACTGTGGAACAGGGAGTTATTCAAGTTGGGGTGAGAATGGAGGACAGTAACATTATGGAGATAGATATTGTCCTCTTCAGCTGTGAATGTGAATACCAAACACTGTGTGTCCTGACCTGCAAGTAAATAAAGTTAAGGAATTAAATGCACAGTTCAAAGATTAGTTATGAGAGCCATTGGTTCCCTGTCATAGGGCACTGGCACCAGTACTGGGGCAGAAGGAAGCTGTTCTATTGGGGTTAGGCTTCAATTGAACCGTGCTGGGACCTCCACCTGCTTAATTGAATAACTGGGATGGAGAGAGGTGTGGAGGATTTGGGAGACAGGAAATGTAGGGTTATAACACAAAATAATATGGCAGCATTACAGGGAAACTACTTGGATGACAGAGTGGGTCAAGAAGGGACAGACATAGCATCCACGTGGATAGAGGAAACAAAACAACCGTGGAACTGGTCTGTAGGTCTAACAGTAGCTATATTGTAAAGCATTGACCAAATTGAGAGAAAGTTAGGTGATGTAGAAAAGGCAGTACATTAATTATGGGCAATATTAATCTTTATGTAGCTTGGGGAAAACAAATTGGCAGAGGTAGCTGATTAAAATTCGCACATTGTCTGATTTATAGCAAGCCAAGGTCATTGTCCAATCATTGGTCAAGCAATGAATTATGCACAAAGAAACATACAGAGCTGAATCGTCCACTCTTTGACTAAGTCCAAGAGATTTTTGGAGGTTTTTATGCCATGAGGCTGTTTCCCTGTCCTACCCGAACAAACTCGCCAAATTAATGACTACCCCACCTCTTCCATCTGATTTTTGCCCTGAATGACCACTTGCTATTCCCACAGCAGCTCCCACAATTCAGCAGATACCCATCCAAAGACCCATATCCCTCATGCATGAGCTATCTTTAAAAGCTCACTGTTATGGACTAGGCTAGACCCCCTCAAAACACTTTAAGCAGGCAGCTCAGACCCTAACATTTTCTTATTTTAAAGACAGATGTGAAATGGATATTCCAGGAGTGATGCAGCTGGTCAACCCACTCAGCTTTAAGCAAGGCAGAATTTATTTACACATTACATTTGTAACACGAACAAAAGAACTCAGAATTTAGAATATTTGAAAACCTAACCGACTCAAAATGGCAACTTAACGAAGGAGCTGTTCCAATACCTGCAACATCCCAAAAACACACCCCATGGCAAATGGCAAATTCAAGCTCAGATTTTTACAGGTAGTAGACATTGCAGTCAGGCAAGAAACATCTGTTGAAGCATAGAACCTATTTTCGCAGTAACAGCTTCTCTGCTGCCAGCAGTTTCTGACTGCCTGCTAAAACAAACCAAACTGGAAAAAAACCTGAGCCGGGAGAATTGGCCACTCCCCTGCCACTTCCAGATATATCAGCATCTCTGCCTTTACAACCCCTCTTGGAAAAAAACTAAGGCCAAAATAACTTTGGCAGCAACTTCACGCTACTTTGCACCCAGATGAGCTCTGGCATTCTGAAGCTGCCCTGCTCATTGGCTTGTCATGGCGGAGAAGGAAAAGATGGCACCGTGATTCTCTGACAGGGCACACCTGACAACGTGGTACAAACTGGGCATGTCCTATTCCTGGCAGAGGAAACCAGATCCTGGTGTGAGATAGGCACGCGCTCTGGGATCCCTTGTCAGGCTTTCCCGATATCCAGCTTATTCTATAAGATGGGAGTCGAAACATGAATGAAGTCAGTGGTGGACAACAGGGCATTTAACAAGCATCAATCATTGTGAGCTGGCATCTCGCTACACTACTTGGGAAATGAACAAAAGATGGAGAGAGACCATGCTCCTGACCTCGAGGTGGGCATTGTCACACTCATCGCCTGATTGTGCCACACATCTTGCCGTAGCCCACATCGCTCTAACCCCATGTGATTCCGGATGCAGTCTCTGCCTTGTGATATTTTTTGCTCTTTATGCATTGTTAAAACATACAGGTACTGAAAGCAGAACAAACTCTTTGGTGAGCTTTTTCAGGAATGGGGAAGGAAAGAGATTTGCGTGGCTCCATGTTGAGACGAGGTTGGAGATGATGTTTAATTTACAAACTGCACAGTGAATGGTTTCCTGTTAAAAAGACCTACAACTCAATTACATGACTCCAACATGATAATCGCTATTTATCTGACTAAGACCCTTGCTTTACAATGATTTAACACCATAACATTAATTTTCTTGCTGCAATCAAATTAAACCATTCACGTACAAAACAAAGAATAACTTTGTCTAGCCTGGTGACAGTGCTCAAGATCAAACTAGACAGGCCTCTGCAAACAGCTGAATTACAACCAACATTATATCACTGAGATTTAAAAGAATGAGGGGAAGTCTCATAGAAACCTATAAAATTCTAACAGGAGTAATCACAGATTAGATTTCCTATAATGTGGAAACAGGCCCAACCAATCCACACCGACCCTCCGAAGAGTAACCCACCCAGACCCATTTCCCTTTGACTAATGCACCTAACACTATGGACAATTTAGCATAACTAATTCATCTGGCCTGCATGAGGAAACTCACACAGACACAGGGGGACTATGCAAACTCCATACAGACAGTCACCTGAGGCTGGAATCGAACCTGGGACCCTGGTGCTGTGAGGCAGCAGTGCTCACCACTGAGCCACCGTGCCACCATGGCTGTTCTGGGGAATCCAGAAGCTGGGGTCACAGTTTCAGAATACGGGGTAGACCATTTCTGACTGAGATGAGGAAACATGTCTTCACCCAGAGGGTGGGGATCCTGTGAAAATCTCTGTCACAGAAAGCAGAAGAGGCCAAAAGTCCTGGATGTTTTCAAGAAGGAGTTAGATATAGTTCTTTGAGCTAAAGGGAGAAAAGGGTACAGGGTGAAAATAGGATTGGGTCCTGAGTTGGATGATCAGCCATAATCATATTGAATGGTAGGACTTTATCAAGGGGCTGAATGGCCTTTTCCTGCTTCTATTTCCTATGTTTCTATTCACAGTTAGTTTGATGCAGGTGATATCTGAAGACCTGATTTTAATGTGGACTCTAATCACAGTTGCAAGAGGCCAAAGTCATGAAACATCCACCTCCATATTCCCAGAGGGAGGCCCTTCCAGGAAAAGGACCAGCAAATTTTACATTTGTAGGCCTCAACTTGATGTGCTCCTCCAAATCCCTCTCAAAGTGGACAGGGATGGTGTCAGAGGTCAGGGAGAACAGGAGCAATTGTCAAACTGGGAATCAAAACCCTGTTTCTGTCTATCCACAGACGTTGTCAGGTCTGCTGAGCTTCTTGGGCATATCTTTATTATAGCAAGAAATACCACCAGCCACTGCTGGGAGCAATATAGAATGATTTTCAGCAGGGTGAGTGAGAGGGGAGGGTGATCACAGCTCAGTGGGATGGCTGGGATTGCTGATGATGAGAAGGTTATTGGGGAGGTGGGTGTGTCTGGCATAAAAGAGGCCCAAGGTCATTTCATTGGAAAAACAAACAAACTACTGTAGATGCTGGAAATCTGAAAACAAAAGGATCCCTGGAATAAGTCCACAGAGGCTGGTATCCCATCACCAAGTCACCCTTTATTTACACTTGACACTTACCCAGCTTCCTCAAAGCCAGCTCTCAGAGTGAGCAGAATCCCTGGCACTCCTGTTTCTATCTGTCAGCCAGGCTTCTCTGAATGGACCAGGTTAACAGCCCCAATCAGGGAACTCCTATTCTATGAGGTCCACCTTGCTGACCGTGTTTCTGCATGCTGGGAGAGCATCCTGAAACATTTCTCTCTCCACAGATGCAATCTGGCTTGCTCAGTATTTCCAACATTTTTTGGATTTGTCAAAACCCTTCTGTTTTTTGGGACCAGGGGTAACACTATACTCTAAGCATGAGGGAAAAAAAGGAATCTAATTATGAAATTAATTAAAACTTTCTTGGTCCTCTCTCATTCACTGCCAAACTTAACCACATTGGCTTCATCCAGCCTTAGGCAAAAGTGAGGACTGCAGATGCTGGAGATCAGAGTCAAGATTAGAGTGGTGCTGGAAAAGCACAGCAGGTCAGGCAGCATTCGAGGAGCAGGAAAATCGACGTTTCGGGCAAAAGCCCTTCATCAGAAATGTCTTCCCACAGGAAGGCAGGAGCGCCTGGAATCAGACGGCCCATTTGGGCAATTCATTTTCTAGTCTCATCAGCATTTTGCCAGCATCTGAGCAACCGCTTCCCCTGCACCCCTTCCCCACCCCAATGCCATGTGGAGGACAACAGCTTATCAGAGGTGATGTCCCTATAGATGTCTCAGGGGCTATTGGAGTTGGAACCTCTATCCCCCGATGCTGGGACCACAAGCAAGAAAGGTCGCTCTTGCGAGGCCCAATGATCCAAGCACAAGCAGGAAGGAAGGATTTTGCATCCATTCTGAGTGGTCTGCAATTTTCCCCCTCTGAAATAATTACTTACCTTCACATTCTATAACAGCATTTTCATTTTGAGGTGCCCTCTTGACACCCTACAAGACCATATGATACAGGAGCAGAAATTAGGCTATTCAGCCCATTGGGTCTGCTCCACCATTCAATCGTGGCCGATAAGTTTCGCAGCCCCATTCTCCCATTTTTTTCCCTGTAACCATTGATCCCCTTTACAATCAAGAACCTATCTATCTCATTCTTCAATATACTCACTGACCTGGCCTCCACAGCCTTCTGTGGCAGTGAGTTCCATAGATTCACCACTCTCTGATTGGAGAGGTTTCTCTTAATCTCCATTTTCAAAGGTCATCTCTTTACTCTAAGGCTATGACTTCAGCTTCTAGTCTCTCCTACCTTTGGAAACATCTTCCCAACATCTACTCTGTCTAGCCCATTCAGTATTCTATATGTTTCAATTAGATCTCCCTCATCCTTTGAAACTCCATCAAACATTGACCCAGAGTCCTCAAACATTCCTTCTCTCTGCTCCAGAGTGCCCATTTGCCCACTATCGCACCAGAGTTCCTGTTCCACTGATTGGGCACCATGAGGTCACCATCCTAGAGGTGGCCAAATCAGCCTCTGCCTTCAGCAAGATTGCTGATTCCTGATGAAGGGCTTTTGCCCGAAATGTCGATTTTACTACTCCTCGGATACTGCCTGAACTGCTGTGCTCTTCCAGCACCACTAATCCAGATATCTGGTTTCCAGCATCCGCAGTCATTGTTTTTACCAAGATTGCTGAACCAGTCTTACCCCTTGTTCGTGTCGGCTTGGGTCCCTCATTTGGTCTCAACATCCTGGCTGCAATGCCATTGAAAACTCCTGCCAGTCATGTCATAGCTGTTGTTTTCAGTGTGACTGTTTATTATTGTTGCCCCAACCTTCTTTGTGGTTACTCCCAGTAGCATATGGCATCTCCCAGCAGAGAGATGGAGAGAGCCAGCCGACCTGATCCCAAGTCCCAGTCAATGATGCGGTTGAAACAGCGAGTCAGCAGGTATACAACATGCCCAGAGGATAATTGTCCTTCCCAATTGGCCTCCGTCCCTGTGGAGAAGGCCTCAGGCTCCACTTAGCAATCTGCCTCACAGCTGAGGCCTTGAGCTGGTAAATACAAACACAGAGCAGTACCTGACCAGTGTGGCACTACGGGCTGGTTTCCTGGGATTACTGTGACATCTTCACCTTCCTGCTACTCAAAGATCATTCAATTACAGCCTCAGCAGCATGGAACTTCCTGGTTTCATTTTACAGCCAAGGACGGTCAATCTTTTGAATTGGCAATCAGTGTGTATACTGAGTCCTCCCACAAACATCAGGGTGACAGCGACCAGATTTCTGAGTGTTGGTCGAGGGACAACTAATGGTCAGGACACAGAGAAAAGTATCCCGATGCTGGCAAGGATTGGTTAACATTGTATGCTGTAGTGATTGCAACAAGGTCAGCAAGGTGGACCTCATAGAACATGAGTTCCCTGATAACCTGGTCCAATCAGGGATCCCTGGCTGACAGATATAAACAGGAGAGTCAGGGGCTCTGCTCACGCTAGGAGCCTGCTCTGAGATAGCTGGGTCAGTGTCGTGTACAATGCATGTGTAAATAAAGGCTGACTTGGTGGCGGGAGACCAACCTTTATGAAGTTATTTCACATTGTAGAAAAAGAAAAATGATCATATGACAAACACAGATGAAGATTTGCTGGAAATCCCTGGTGTGTTGGGTGGAATTGTGAGTAGCACGTTTGGCCTTATTAGTTCAGCTAATGGTGTATTTGTCAGCAATGCGCATTTTTCTTATTGTAATGATTGACATGTTTATTGCAACTGTCATAAATCCACCTGACACACAGGGTCACAGACCTGGTTTATTTCTGTTTGTCCACAGTTACCATCACAGTTTTTTTTACTACCAGTTAAGTCAATAGCAATTAAAAAACAAATTTTCTTGTTTTCATCCCATACTCTGCTGCCAATGTATTTAAATATTACCTCCGGTGTTAAACAGACTGCAGTTGTTTACAGCACTGACTGCATGTGCTGCCCAAGATGTTTTTATTCTACATATGAATCCCGTCTCACTCAGCTTCATTTAACTCAATTAACATATCTTTCTGGTCTTTTTTTGCATGTGCTTGTCTAACCTCTCCTTAATTGCGCTATACACTTCAACAGATCCTTGTGGTTCTGAGTTCTCACCACTCTCTGGGCAAAGACATTTTACCTGAATTCTCTATTGGCTTTATTAGGGAGGATCTTACATTTATAACCTCTGCTTCCAGTCATCATAGATACAAATGGAAGCTTGAGACCAGGTATTCAAATGGACACAGGCTACGAACCTGGTACAGGGCACCCGATAGTGTCTTGGGATCCCTGAACACCCAGGATTGTTGGGAATTTCCAAAGGGATGTGTGGAGAGAGCAGGAGACCTGCTGCCCAACAATTAATGACCTTTCAAATACCTCAACAAGCTTGTTAAGGGGCTTGTGCAATTAGCAATCCTAATTTTCAATATATACCTGAGCAAACTAGAGCAGTTGTAAGGTGCAACCCAGAGGTAAAGGAATAGTTCATCAAAATCCTGACCTCTCGGCCAACCTGAGTTGAAAAATACACCTTATCATAGAATCGCTACAGTGTAGAAACAGGCCATTTGACCCAACAAATCCACACTAACCTTCCAAAGAGTATGCCACATAGACCAATTACTCTACATTTCCCTTGACTAATGCACCTAGTCTACATATCCCTGAACACTATGGGCAACTTAGCATGGCCAATCCACCTAACCTACACATCTTTGGATTGTGGGAGGAAACCAGAGCACCCAGAGGAAACCCACACAGACACGGGGAAACTCAACACAGATATTGGCCCTAGGTTGGCATCAAACCTGGGTGCCTGGCGCTGTGAGATAGCAGTACTAACCGTGTTGCCCATATATTGGTTTGGTGCAATGGCCCATCTGAACAATCATTTATCCTCCTAGATCTCTGCTCTTTTTGTCAAGATAATAACAGGTCCCATCATGGCTGCTGCCTGCCTTTGATACTGGCATCATATAGGGAGCTCCTGGAGCCTCTTGGCATCACTAACTGGGAGAGCAAGTTTACCTCCCGCCCAATTACGGTAGTTGCATTTTAAAATAACTCCACAGAGGCTGAAAGGTAGGTTTGGGACCCAGAATGCATCTGGGTGGCATGTTGCCAACCTTACTTTGAAATTCTGCCCCACCTGATTTATATCTCTTTCCCTAAGTGGATAATGATGTTAATTAGGTCACCCTTCAGTCAGATAAGAGGCTCTTTACTTTCTCCTGCTAAGAATAACCTCTCTGTTCCAGGCATCGCCCTAATTAATCCTGTCTGCACCTTCTCCAGATCCTCTTTCTGACAGGAGGACCGAACAGATATCAGAGTGTGGTCAAACTAACTTTCTGTAGAGATTCAGAAAAGCTTTTTGATTCTGTAGCTCAACAATAATATTGATTGATTTATCGTTGTCACTTACTGAGATATGGTGAAAAGTGTTGTCTTGTGGGCTATACTGGCAGATCGTACCATACAAGGTGCATCAGGGTAGCCAAACAAAGTGCAGAATAGTGTTACAGCCGCACTGAAGGTGCACAGAGAGAGAGAGATCAACATTAACATTTGAGAGGTCTGTTCAAAAGTCTGATGACAGCAGGGAAGAAGATGTTCTTGAATCTGTTTAAGTGTATTCAAATTTTTATATCTTCTGCCCAATGAAAGAGCTGGGAGAGGTCTTGGAATAGATTGGTCGCTTTCCCAAAGCAGCAGTAAATATAGACATAGTCAACTGTTGGAATCGTTGGTTTGCATGATAAACTGAGCTGTGGTCATGATTTCTGTAGGTTCTTGTGGTCTTGGGAAGAGCAGTTACCAAACCACGCTGTGTTGCATCCAGATAGGATTTTAAAAATTTATTCATTTTGTGATATGTGAGTGTCACTGGCTGGGCCAGCATTTATTGCCCATCACTTGAGAAGGTGGGACTGAACTGCTTTCTTGAACTGCTGTAGTCCATGTGCTGTGGGTGTCTGCCTGTCTAATGAAGAGCAGGGGGCCCCATGCAGTCATTTGGGCTCTCGTGAGGCCTCAGCTAATTATATGGGCATATGATCAAATGAATGTACAGACCTGTATAAAAATAATAAATTCTGATCTTTGTATGTACATGTTTACATATGTATGGCATGACCAACTGTACAGACCATCAAATTATTTTATGAATAAAGTATATTTTTGAAATAAAAAAAAGTCCATGGGCTGTGGGTATAAGGTTCTTCATCCTCAAAGGTGTTCAGGAGGTCGAGCTCTATTCCGCTCTGTGGGACTTGATTGGCCAGGACCTGCTGGAGGTGTATGTCAGTATGCTTCGGGCAGATACCATGAGTGAATCCATGAGGAAAGGCATCATCACCCTCGTCTACAAGCGGAAGGGGGAGAGGGAGGAACTCAAAAATTGTGGACCAATCTCACTGTTGAATGCAGATTACAAAATTCTGTCAAAGGTAATCGCCAACCGGGTCAGGTCTGCTCTGGGGTCGGTGATTCACCCTGACCAAACCTGTGCTGTACCGGGCAGGAAGATCGCTG
>NC_057722.1:75470089-75471987 GCF_004010195.1 Chiloscyllium plagiosum | reverse complement strand
ATGTTGTCTCCAAAATGGGCTTTGGGGAGGGAATTTGCAATTGGATCAGACTGCTCTACACCAGCATTGTCAGTGCAGTCTCAATCAATGGGTGGGAATCAGATAGCTTCCCAGTCAGATCTGGAGTCAGGCAGGGCTGCCCTCTCTCTCCTGCCTTGTTTGTGTGTTGCATAGAGCCATTTGCCGAGTCCATCAGGAAGGATGCGAGCCTGAGAGGGGTGGCTATTTCTGGCAGCGGGGGCCTGCAGGTTAAGGCCTCCCTGTACATGGATGACGTCGCCGTTTTCTGCTCGGATCCGCTGTCCGTGCGCAGACTCATGTGCATTTGTGACCAGTTCGAACGGGCCTCGGGGGCTAAGGTAAACCGAGGCAATAGTGAGGCCATGCTCTTCGGGAACTGGGCCGACCAATCCTTGATCCCCTTCACCGTCAGGACCGACCACCTGGAGGAGCTGGGTCTTTGGTTCGGAGGGGCTGGGGCGTGCGCCAAGTCTTGGGAGGAGTGTATCAGCAAAGTGAGGCAGAAACTGGGCAGATGGAAGCTACGGTCGCTCTCCATCGTGGGAAAAAACCTGGTCATCAGGTGTGAGGCACTGTCATTGCTATTATACGTGGCCCAGGTCTGGCCTATTCCCAGAACCTGTGCCGCTGCAGTCACCCGGGCCATCTTCCAGTTTATGTGGAGGTCAAAGATGGACCGGGTCCGAAGGGACTCACTGTATAAAGATCTGTGCAACGGGGGAAAAAATACACCCAATGCCACCCTCACCCTGATGGCCACCTTTGTGTGTGGCTGCATTAAGCTGCGGATCCCCGGTACGCAAACACCAAGTGTCACTACGTACTGAGGTTCTACCTGTCCCCGGTGTTGCGAAGGATGGGCCTAGCCTCGCTGCCGCGGAACGCTCCGAGTAGTTGGACCGTTCCGTATCACCTGGCCTTCGTGGAGAAATTTATCAAGAAAAACACCTTTGACCACAAGCCCATTAGGAGCCTGGCCTCGCTGCCGGGGAACGGTCCGAGAAGTTGGACCGTTCCGTATCACCTGTCCTTCGTGGAGAAATTTATGAAGAAAAACACCTTTGACCACAAGTCCATTAGGAACTGGTCAGCACGTAGTGTCCTTGAGACCCTTCGGGAAAAGGAGAGGGCGGATCCTATCGAGCATTTCCCTGAGCAGACTGTCAAAGCCATTTGGTAGAATGCCTCATCGCCACAACTTTCCAACAAGCACCAAGACATGGCTTGGCTGGTAGTGAGAAGGGCTCTGCCTGTGAGATCCTTTATGCATGCCTGGACTCTCAGCCGCACCGCACGCTGCCCTCGAAGCGGCTGCGGGGGGGACGAGACTGTTTCACACCTCCTTCTGGAATGTGCCTATGCAGAGGAAGTCTGGAGAGGAATGCAGTGGTGTTTGTCGAGGTTTATCCCGAGCAGCACCGTGACGTGGGATTCCGTGCTCTACGGTCTGTTCCCCGGGACGCACACCGAGACGAACATCAACTGTGCCTGGAGGATCATCAACTCGGTGAAGGACGCTCTCTGGGTGGTCTGAAACCTGCTGATCTTCCAGCTGAAGGAGTTGACCCCGACTGAGTGTTGCAGACTGGCACATTCCATGGTCCAGGACTACGTGTTGAGGGACACGCTGAAGCTTGGGGAAAGACCACCGTGTAACGTCTGCCTGCCTAAAGAGGAACAGGGGGCCCATGCAGTCATTTGGGCTCCGCTGACGCCTCAGCTAATTATATGGGCATATGACTGAAAAATGTACAGACCTGTATAAAAAATAAATTCTGATCTCTGTATGTACATGTTTACATATGTATGGCATGACCAACTGTACAGACCATCAAATTATTTTATGAATAAAGTATATTTTTGAAATAAAAAAAAGT
>NC_057722.1:75408734-75467164 GCF_004010195.1 Chiloscyllium plagiosum | reverse complement strand
ATTTGGGCTCTGCTGACGCCTCAGCTAAAAATGTAATCGTACAGACCTGTAAATAGGAATAATTACTCTGTTTCGGTATGCAAAGAAATGGAATGTTTACATATGTATGGCATGTCCAGTTGTATAGATCATCAAAGTATTTATGAATAAAGTATATTTTTGAAATAAAAAAAAATGTGCTGTGGGTTGACCCACAATGCCCTCAGGGAGGGAAATCCAGGATTTTGACCCAGTGACAGTGAAGGAATGGCAATATATTTCCAAGTCAGGATGGTGAATGGCTTGGAGGGGATCTTGCAAGTGGTGGTGTTCACATTTATCTGCTCCCCTTGTCCTTTCAGAAGAAAATGTTCATGGGTTTGGAAGGTGCTGTCTGAGGATCTTTGGTGAATTTCTGCAGGACATCTTGTTTTCTCTGATGCTTTCTGTGATACATCTCTAAAAATTGGTAAGAGTCCTTGTGGACATGCAATATTTGCATTTCTAGGGCATTTCGTTGGCAGTGAAGTGCTTTGGAACTTCCGGAGATTGTACGAATGAAATGGCTGAAAAATTATCTGCTTAACACCCCGCATTTTCAACGCTTAGAAATCCATTCCAGGAAAAAAAGGAATCTGCAGACGCACACTTATAATGCTGGTCTTGTTGAATACCATTTTGTTATGTACAATAACTCTGGCCCAGGGAGTATGAGGGCATTCAGTGGGTAATTCACCTAATTAATCCAGCTAACTGCTCACTTAATCCTGACAGTTTAACATCTCTTGAGTAACAGGATGCAACTCCAATCCAAAGGGATCATCAACCACTTTCTGGTTGGTTACTGATTGACTTTTACCAGATGTTGCTAAGTTTTTTGGAGTATGTATTGTGTTGAAGTGTTGAATTCTTCAGAGTACTTGCAAAGCCTTTCTTCTGACTTCCTAGATTCTGCTCAAACCACTTGCTCCCAGTCACAGATGCTGTAATTTCTCTGGACTATATCCCACAGGGAGAATGAGCAAAGGTGACACAGAAGGGGACAAACTAGTCAAAGAGGGAAGGGGAAAGACTTCCTCAGCAGGAGGCCATATCTAGTCAAGATGCAATTCTCCAATATCGACCTCGCTGAGGAATAGAGTGCTGGACCTGTCTAAGCTGAGAAAATAAGCTCAGGGTAGCATGGCCAGTGGATGTGAAAATTAATGACCATCGGCACACATTTTATGTACAGGCTCCTCTCTGGCTGGAGGAAGCACCTGTCGTTAGAACCACTCAATCTGTTGTCCATTGAACCAAGTCACTGGGGCTCTGTAAAAGAATTGAGCACATTTCATCCTCTGTCTCAGAAGAGAAGGAGATGGAGTGAGCAGACAGATTGTGAGGATTGCAGCACCTAAGGCTCCATTGGCTGCATGAACATTACCGGGAGGGTGATGCACATCACTTCAGAGATATGGGCCCTACCCAGAAACAGATCTCCACCATCCACCTGGTGTAAAGCCATTCTCATGTCAGTCAGTGCACTTTTATTCTCCACAGGTCCACTGTATCAGCATTAAAGCCTCACAGGAAACCAGAACCAGCTCCTGGGTGACCAAGACTTTCCACTGGATCTTACCTCTCATCCATACAACATCCAACTGTGACCAACGTTTAATGAAAGCTGTGCTCCTACACAGAGTGCCATCAAATAAACTTGGGATGTCACTAGAATTACTATTCGCTTGGCTCGAATTACGATTGGCTACAGCTCTGGGCCAAATGTTCAAATCCCGCCATAAAAGCTGGTGGATTGTTTTGAAGATTCAATTAATAACACTGGAATCGAAAGCAAGTCTTAATAAAAGTGACCGTTACAACTGTCATTGACTGGTGTATAAACCTATGTAGTTGACTGATGTCCTTTGAGAAAGAAAGTCTGCCATCCTCTCATCTTTTTCACAGAGGAATTTAAAAAAAACTTGGAAATGAATACACTCGATCTCCATTTGGAAATATACGAGATAACTCAGACTGATGTAAGACCATTATATATAGGTGTAGAGATAGGCCATTCAGCCCATTGAGTCTGCTGTGGCATTCAATGAGGTAATGTGTTATGGACCAGGCCAGACACCCTCAAAATATTTTAAGAAGGTGGCATAATCCCTAACTTTTTCTTATTTTAAAGGTGGATGTGAAGTGGGTATTCCGGGTGTGATGCACCTGGTCAAACCACTCAGCTTTACGTAAATCAGAATTTATTTAAACATTACTGTTTAAAAACAAACAAAAGAAGACGGAATTTAGAATAACGTAACTATTGAAAGTTTAACTGACCTGCCACAGCAAGTTGGCTAAGGAGCTGTTCCAATTCCCGTAACATCCCACAACACATCTGTTGGCAAAAGGCAAATTCAAACACAAGTTCTTACAGGTATGAGAGATTTTCGAGAGAGAAGCCAGTCAAGAATCATCTGCTGAAGCATGGAACCCTTTTACACTATAACCTACCAGCAGCTTTTCAGCTTCAACTAAACCAAACTAGAAAAAACCCGAACTGGGAGAACTGGCCACTCCCCTGCCACTAGGCAAAAGTAAGGACTGCAGATGCTGGAAACCAGAGTTTAGATCAGAGTGGTGCTGGAAAAGCACAGCTGGTTAGGCAGCATCCAAGGAGCAGGAAAATCGACGTTTAGGGTAAAATCCCTTCATCAGACTCCTGATGAAGGGCTTTTGCCTGAAACGTCGATTTTCCTGCTCCTCGGATGCTGCCTGACCAGCTGTGTTTTTCCAGCACCACTCTGATCTACACTCCCCTGCCATTGTTAAACAAGGCATTTCCAGACATTTCAGCACCTCTGCCTTTACAACCCTTCTTGAAAAAAACCAAGGACAAAATAACCTTCTTAAAGTGACAGCATAATCACACATAGCTGATTTGATAATTCTCAATTCCACTTTCCTGCCTTTTCGCCACAAACTTTAATTCCCTCACTGATTAAAAATCTGTCCATCTCAGCCTTGAATATGATTAGTAACCCAGCCTTGATAGTAAAGAATTCCATAGATTCATTACCCTCTGTGAATAGAAATTCCTCCTTATCTCTGTCTTAAATGGGTGACCCCTTACTCTGAGATCATGCCCTCTGATTCTACACTCTCTCACAAGGAAAAACAGCCTCTCCACATCTATCCTGTCAAATCCTCTTAAAATCTTGTGCATTTGAATCAGGTCACCTCTCATTCTTATAAACTTTAAAGAAAATGACGTAGGTGGACAGAAAGCTTTGGAAAGGGACTTCCAAAGCTTAGACTTTAGGCAGTGGAAGGTGCAGGGACCAGTGGAGAAACAATTAAAATTGGAGTGTTCAAAAGGTCAGGATGAGATGAGCTTTAGGTCTGGAGCAGATGATAGAATTAGGAAGAGGCAAGGCCAAGGAGGGATTAAAAATGAGAATGAGAATCTTAAAACAGGGATTTTGCTTAAATCAGGAGTCAGGAATCACAAGGAGGAGAGGTGAACAGGACTTGGTGAAAGTCAGGATATTGATAGCAGAATTTTGGATAGCCTCAACTTTATGGTTCTGTAGAGATTCAGAAAACTCTGCTTTTCAGTTCTATCACTAAACAACAGTGCCTGCACTTCAAAGGTACTTGAACTGCTAACAAAAATGTTTAATCTCAATTTTAAAATAACGTCAGCTTCAATCCCATTTTTAAGTGACTGCTATAACCCTTTTGAAAGACAGAGATTTCCAGATTTGCATTGTACTGAGTGTAAACATGCTTCCCGACTATCTGTTATTTTAAAAGTTTTTGTTTTAGAATCACCTACTCACTGCACATCTCTGGTCCTGGATTGTTCATGATACTAGCATAGCATGGAAGAACCCTTCCCATTTTCTGGCATTGGGTCCATGTGTGCAGCTGCATAGGTGTATTGGTTGTGTACTGGTTCTGTATTGTATTCGCTACTTGGCTATGCATTGCATACTCTGCTCATGCTGGATACCCGTCCCTAGACACGATCATAAGTGCAGATAAGTAACAGGCCAGCTCTGAGTTTGCTGTTCAGTAAAGTGCAGCAGCAGGGACACAAATGCTGGAGGACCCATTGAAAGGTGCGAGGGACAGAGGGAGATGTGGAGACCTCTGAGGCAGGTGTCAGATTGCTTCCAAATACATGAATGTCTTCAGACAGATGAGTAAACATGAAGACCCAGATGCAGGTAGATCTGGGGTAGCACCATGGACAGCAGCCTCCAATGAGCGTCTGACCTCTCCCCCTTGAGTACTCAATGCATAGCCAAATGGCTAACACAATGCAGAACCAGTACACCATCAATAAGTCTATGTAACTGCACAAAATAACAGACTAGTTGCCTAAATACATTGACTAATTATCTGGTACAGCACAGGATTAATAGCCCAGCAAGTATGAGGAGGCGATGGCTTAGTGCTAATATTGCTGGACTGTTAATCTAGAGACCAAGGTAATGTTCTGGGAACCTGGATTCAAATCCCACTAAGGCAGACGGTGGAATTTGAATTAAATAAAAATCTGGAATTAAGTCTGATGATGATCATGAATTGATTGTCGGGAAAAACCCACATGGTTCACTAATGTCATTTAAGGAAGGAAATTTGCCATCGTTACCTAGTCTGGCCTACATGTGACTCCAGACCCACAGCGATGCGGTTGCCTCTTAACTGCCCTCTGGGAAATTAAGGATGGGCAATAAATGCTGACCTAGAAAGCGATGCCCTTATCCCATCGATAAATTTTTAAAAACCACTGAGTAGTTTAGTGTTGGATAAAGCAAAGTGAGTAAGGACAAGAAAGCAACCCAGGATTAGGATGACTTAGTACAATTTCCATTTCCAGCATTGCTTCTGTGTTCTCCAAGCCGAGAATAGGGTTACATTCTCTGGCACATAAAGGTACTCATGAAAACACCCCTGAAGATCCTGCAGAGTACTTCCACACACATTGCAAAAGAGTAAGACATCACAGAATTGGCACAATTTCAAATGCAGCAAGGCTGTGTCCACCTTGCATCCCTGTTTGCAGATTCACCATTCATTCATTACTGCTCCAAATGAGGAATCCTGGATTCCCATCAACAACAATCCTTCTAACTTCCTTTCACGATCTGTGACCTGTTTCTTGCATCATTTGGTTGCCTTTAAGATTATATGCAACTGCTATGTAGGCTCTGTATCCCATGCACAACACAATCCCAGTTCCTGCATGGTCATACTCCTTGGAAAGAACATGGTATACATATCAGCCAGAGATCAGGATAGACCCCATTCACAGGGAACAACCTGGCATGCACCTTTCTACAACCATAATGTCATGTGTGCCATGCAGGGAAGGCTTATGGCATGGAAGAGCTCACAAACAGTGGCACACTCTCTGTAATGCCACTGTGGGTGGCAATTTCTCTGCTGGAACCAATACCAAAAACTATGAGTGAAGGAAATAGTAACTAAGCACAGATTCAAAATCTGGGCTTTCACTGGTTTCAGGTTTCTGTCTGGAAGGCTAATAATAAGAATAACCTTAATTAATAATTGCAGTGTCTCCAGGGCCCTTCTGTAGGTAATGATTAGAGTGGCCAGGCATTACATCACAGGATTTGGAAATACCCATAATCTCACCATCTTGCATTCACTTCCTTAAAGCCAAAAGAAAATTGGATTTTGACCAGGGCCCCCACATTCAATCGTCGATTTTCTGGAGGACCTGTGCGTTTTCTCATTGTGAACATGAATGTGAAGTAACAGGCAACCACTTGGTAAAGGAAGAATATGGGGTTTGGTGGTGTGGGAACAATGATGAGGAATCAATAATGCTCAGAAAAGCTGGAAGCTGCCTGTGTATGGGGTCTGCAGCAATTGTGCCAACAGCTTTTTTTTGTCTAACACTAACAAAAATTCTCAGTTTTATAATAATGTCCCTTAGTTTAAATATGTGTGTGTTGTCCACTTCTTCCCTTTAAATATTTGTTGTCGCTTCAACCTAAAATTTTTACTATATTGCTGTGATTCATAATATGCAGAGATTTGCAGTGCTGCTGTAGCCTGTGCACATCCAAGCTGGACTCTGTTGTTATTGCAAGCTGCAGGCCTTTTGAGCTTTGATTTGCCTATGTTGACATCGCCTTTGAAATGGATTGTCATACAGCGGCTTGAGTTCACAAGTTAATTATCATTGAATTGTTCTGGAAACTGATCACACAATGGGTTAGGTATTGACTTTGTGTGTTAGAGTTAAATCGGGGAAAGCAATTCAGCTGCCTCAATTTTTACATGAACTGAAGCCAAGGTCAAAGAAGCTGCAAAAGACGGTCGGCCCACTCTCTCTCTCTCTCTCTCTCATTTTACGCCATTGCACAAAAGATGATCTACCTGCTGAGTATCCCAGTTGCTCTGAATATAACTCTGACGTTTACCTCAGCTCATTGCAAAGACTTGAAGAATTGCAATATAAAATCGCCCACACAAATTGATATAAATTCCTTGCAGGAAGGTGGAGGGATTGGAATTTCTGTTGGGGGCGGGGCACGCAAAGGAGGCAATAACGAATGAATGGATCCATCTTAATTGCCAATCTTGAGTAGAACATAGATAAAGTCAAAATATGGCTTTGAGATGACAGGGTTGGATGCAGTGAGTAAGATGAGGAGACCTTTGGACATAATCATTTAATGTTTGATTTGTAAACCTCAAATTGGTTGAACTATTTTTCTCGTTTAGATTTAAAAACTCCTGCTGTGAATTTCTGGCATTTTGTGATTTCACTTCAAATTCCGCATTGAGCAATCTTTAAAGTAGCAATGTTTATAAGTTGCCCGTATCCCACATATTTTATTTATCTCCCCCTCGCTTACACAGCCTTTCCCCAGCCAATAGCCTTGCACAATTTCCTGTCTCTGTGCCACAAACTGCAATCTTCAATCAAGCCTCATCCCATGTGACTATGGAACATTCTAGTAGGAGGCGGATACCCGGAGCGGCTGCTGTGATGAATCCTTACTTTCTGTCTTTTATCACCAGTTCAATATTGTTAGAGCTTCCAATCTCCCGAAAGCCTGAGCCAGAACATAATAAATTGTAAAACATTCTCCTCACTGTGTATTCATATATAGTTATTTGCTTCTTTTTGATAAATGACAAACAACATGTATTTATTTTTGTAATATTCCCTTTCCGATGTATCTTTTAACTGTCTTCCCTTCATTTTTCCTTCCTCTTCTTTTCCCCCTGTGTTGTGCTCTACAATTTGAAAGGAACGTAGGGATTGGGACCTGCTCTGCTATTTAAAGTGATTGTAGTTGAGCGAACGTTTCAATGTCTTTTGCGTGTGATAAATTACACAAGAGTGGTTTAGGAGGAAACCCTTTCAACTCTTTTTTTATTGTCCCTCTGTTCTTGGGGAATCTGTGAGATTCTAAGTAAATTTATGGTTTGAAAGAAAATGACAGCAAAATGACAAGAAATCACATTCTGATGACACGACACTCCAATGGTGGTGAAACTGTCAGTCATTCTCATTGACTGACAAAGGAAGTAGAGGGTACAGTTACATTGTTTAAAAGACATTAGGATAAGTTCACAAATAGGAAAGGTTTGGAGGCTAATAGGCCAAGCGTAGGCAGCGGGGGCTAGTTTAGTTTGGGAACATAGTTGTTTGGACTGGTTGGACCGAAGGGCCTGTTTCCATGCTGTATGACTTGATGATACCATGACTGCATAGGAAATCCTGAAAACTGCCCTTGATAAGCAAAAATTCCAAGCTAGTAACTGCAGATTAACCAAACGTGTACTTGCTGGTGCTACCCATGTGGTCTTCTCTACATCAGGGAGACCAAACTTAAACCAAGGGAACGTTTTGCCGAACATGACAGCCAGGTCTGCAGGGGCCAACCTGACCTCTCAGTCACCGCCCATTTTAATTCCCCTCCCCACTCCATCTCCAACATGATCATCCTCGGCCTCCTCCATTGCCACAATGAAGTAGACAGCAAATTAGAGGAACAACACCTCATCTTCCGCCTGGGCAGCCTACAGCCCGGAGGACTCAACACTGAGTTCTCTAATTTCAAATAACCTTTTTTCACATACCCGGCTTCCTTCCCAGCCCCTCCCCCTCCCTTTCATTCCTTCAGCGACGCTTTCTGCCAGCTACCAACCGGACTCATTCCTCTCATCGACCAACCAGGTCATACCCTCTACCTGTCTTCACCTATCCCTACCTCACCTCTCTCTCCCCCCAACACCTCCCCCACAGCCCCCCTTTATCTTCAGCTCCCCTTACACCCACCCCAGTCCTGATGAAGGGTTACACACAAAACATTGATTTCTCCACCTCCTGATGCTGCCTGGTTTGCTGTGTTCTTCCATCCTCCTGCTTGTCTAGCCATAATACTGTGTCCACCAACTGGAATGGAGTTAAGATCATAGCACCACAATATGTAGAAGTGGAAGTAGGCCATTCAGCCCATCAAGTCTTCTCCGTTATTCAATGAGATCATGACTGATCTGGCAACCCTCCTATCCACCTCTCTGTCTTTTCTCCATCACCTTTGATTCTTTTGCTGTTTAAAAATCTGCCTATCTCAACCTTAATGGCCCAATTTCTACAGTGCTCCACAGTGCTTCACCCAGAGAGTGGTGGCTGTGTGGAATGCTCTGCCCCAGAGGGCAGTGGAGGCCCACTCTCTGGATTCATTTAAAAAAGAGTTGGATAGAGCTCTCAAAGATAGTGGAATCAAGGGTTATGGAGATAAGGCAGGAACAGGATACTAATAAGGAATGATCAGCCATGATTATATTGAATGGCGGTCCAGGCTTGAAGGGCAGAATGGTCTACTCCTGCACCTATTGTCTATTGTCTATTGTCTAAAGAATTCCACAGATTCATAACTCTCTGAGAGAAGAAATTCCTACTCATCTCTCTCTGAAATGTGCGAGTTAAGCCAGACTAGAATACAAAATCATGGGCATGCCTGTAGTGATGAGCTCAGTACTAGGCAAGGCATCATCTCCTACCCCATGAGGGTGAGGCAGTTACATTAGCAATGACAGGTAATCAGCTGCAAAATAATCTCACTCAACAAGTAATGCACCAAGAGGTATTTGTAATGTGGATGAAACTGAACTGTTCACCTGAATCTTTTACCAGACTGCTCATTAATGTTTACAGATGAAATGTGTAATGGTGGAGGGTAGAACAAGGAGCTGCTTTGGTCACTGATATGGTCTGCACCAACATGCATGGCACCTGAAATGCTTCTTGTCACAGGAAAGAACAAATGCTAACAAATGCACTGTTTGAGGCTGACAAGAGCACCTGGATAACCTCTAGCATTTTTAAGGAATGTGAGTAAAATGTACCAATGGGAGAAAAAGATTATCACCTGAAGAGTCTGATGAATGATTGCTTGCTCACCAGCCTAGAACCTTAGGTGAAGATACCAAGATGCATGGAATGGCATGATGGCTCAGTGATTAGTACTGCTGCCTCATAGCACTAGGGATTTGGGTTTGATTTCAGCCTTTGATGAGTGTCTATGTAGAGTTTGCACATTCTCCATGTGTCTGTTTCCTTCCACAGTCCAAAGATGTGCAGGTCAGGTAAATTGCCCATAGTGTTACATGCATTAGTCAGAGAGAAATGGGTCTGGGTGGGTTATTCTTCGGTGGGTCGGTTGGGCCAAAGGATCTGTTTCCACACTGTCGGGAATCTAATCTAAGATTTTGTGCTGCAGCAGAGAAACTGAGGGGCTGAACAGCCTATTCCTTCTCCTGGTTCTTAAATTCCAGTTCTTATATGTTGTCATGAAGACACGTGATGTTATAAATATTTCTTTTAAAAATGTGATGTGGACCCCATGGAAATATATTGTGAACTCTTATGAGTGGGATAAAGCTTTTGTATTTTTCATCTCAATGAGATAGAAATTGAGCTGCCCATTGCTTCCTTTTTCTTCCCCTGCTTAAACACAAATAGATTGATAACTTGACCAAACAGCAAGGGATGATGGGTACTTTGGCCAAGTAAAAGGCTGAAATTACAAAACCTACACACCAGACACAGTTCCAACACAGCAGCCGGTGCTAACGACATTAGCATAATGTAAAAGGCAACAGTTATTCTGGACAGACATAACCTAACAACTTATTTACTGAACAAAGGAGAGCCCAGACAGGATGGCACCAGGTCCTGCCACACAAAGAAGCTAATAGTGACAAGCCATCCAAATGATTGATTAGATTATATTACATTACCTACAGTGTGGAAACAGGCCCTTCGGCCCAACAAGTCCACACCGACCCGCTGAAGAGTAACCCCCCTCCCCCCGACTAATGCACCTAACACTATGGACAATTTAGCATGGCCAATTCACCTGACCTGAGCACCCAGAGGAAACCCACACAGACACGGGGAAAATGTGCAAACTCCACACAGACAGGCTAGAATTGAACCTGGGACGCTGGTGCTGTGAGGCAGCAGTGCTAACCAATGAGCCACTGTGCTGCCCACTATGTTACCACTCATATTGACTATGTTTCAAACTATTAAGTGTGTCTCCCTGATTGGTCAGAACTATAGGAAGTTCCAGAAAACCATCTTAAAGGTATAAAAACAGGGTTGACCTGCACAGCACTCCTTGGAACCTCTTGGAGCTTCCAAGGAGACCAGTGTGGCAAGAAATAGAGACCCACTGACCGTCCAGAGAGACAGAAGAAGAAAGCAACTTTGCAGACCCAGAGGCAGAGCTAGAGAGAGAGAGACAGAGCAGCCGTGTAAATCTACAAGAGACACGAGAAGTATTGTAACCTAAAAGGGCCAAATGGGATTAGAGATAATATGTTTAGTATTAAAGATTACTGTAACTTTGTTCCTAATAAAGTTGGGACTGTTTTATTGGCACCAGCTCGTGTTTGTATTGATTTGACCTCTTCGGTATCGTGGGACACCGAGACAAATTCATTCATGATATTATGGTTGGAGCTGTCTAACTTGTTTAAGGAAGAACAAGACAACAGTGTGAGTTGAAAACCCACTCAAAGTCAGCTTTACCGCTCATGAAGGATTCCTGGAGAGGAATTGTTGGAATCTATCCCACGGTCTGAAGAGAGAAGAAATCAAACACAACTGTTCAAAGAAGTCACCATAGTGTCATCAATTTATGCGTGCAGAATAACTTATCAAGATAAGAACACTACCTGGGACAATCCATGATTTAACACTTTTTTTCCAAGAGTTTAACTATTACTTTAAAGATAATACTCTAGATGTTTTGTGTCTAATGTTTGTTTGTGTGTATGTTCTTTTAAATATGCAAGTGTGTGTTTATATATATATATATGTGTGTATATATATGTTTATGTATATATTTGCATAACCTAAACTCTTTGTCAATAGTCTTTGCATCTTCATTTGAATCGGCTTGCATTTGGTAATAAACCCGTTAGCCACAGTTGACTAAAGAGCCCTTGCTGACTTGTTCTTAATTCTGAACGGGACACAGTCTGTGATCTATACAATTGCTCATATCAGCAACCAGGTTAAATTCAAAACCTATTGTAACCAGTGGGGAAGTGGGACTAGAAAATGAAACAGTGACCCATCCGTTCTTGGTGGTAACAACGTTTGACTGCATTGATGACACAACCTTTGTCTGAAGACAGTACGCTATGCAGAGAAAAGACGACTGAGGTTTTCTGGCACTAACTCCTTACATTTTTCAATGTCTTTTGCTGTACAAGATCAGGCCACAATCAGGTGTGAACAAATTGAAAACCTTTTCCCGTATTTATTTCATCACTATGTTTTACCCTGTTTTTATTTACACAGAGTTTGTTTGTAGACAACTTGTGTTATACAAGGCTTCACCAATCTTAAAGCTCCACTTACACATATATCTGGGTGAGCTTCCTGCAGTCTGATTTATTGCAATTTTACTGTCAACCAGATGAATATGTTTGGATAGACAAGCAAGCAGGACAGAAGGTCATTGGTTTAGATTGCTGAAAGGCAAATTTTGAACAGACATGAGAAATCATGTTTATGCAAAGGATGAGGGAAAAACAGTTTTAAAATGCAATACTTGAGAATGAACATAATAGTTCAAACTACTAAGGATGCTGAAAATCTGAAACCAATCCAGAGAATGTTGGAGAAACTGAGCAGATCTGACAGCATCATTGCAGATAGAAACTGAGTTAGTATCTGATATTGCTTTATTTCAGAACTCTAGTGGTTTTGTCACTCCATTGCGAAGTATACAAGATCGTGCATGGCCAATACAGGTTGTACCAGATTTACAAATGTACGATTTATTAATGCTAGTTGGGAGGCATGGTGGTTCAGAGCTGCTTCACAGTGCCAGGGACCCAGCTTTAATTCCAGTATCGGGTGACCGTCTGTGCGGAGTTTTCTCTGGCTTCCTCCCACAGTCCAAGGATGTGCAGGTTAGGCAGATTGGCTACGCTAAATTGCCCTGTAGTGTCCAGGCTAAGTGGGTTAGCCATGGGCAACACAGAGTTGGAGTGGGTCTGGCTGGATCGCTATCCACAGGATCAGCGATGGGTCGAATGGCCTGCTTTCACACTTTAGGGATTCTATGGCTCTCGCACTTACAAATGCTATTTCATACAGGGTGTAATTTTGAAAATGTGAATACAAAACTTTTCTACAGTTACGAATGGCTTCTTTATATTGTCCTGCATTTAGACTTGGGTACAAATGAACTTGTTAACAGATCTAAGATGAAACCTTTTTGCAACTCGGGGATTGTCAGTGTGTGTCACTTGCGAATTTCACTGGTTTTCCCTTCCGGGAATTTGCAGCTTCAATGGGATGGCAGAAATGTTGATGAAATCACTTGAGGAAACCATAATACCATTCCACTAGGTTAAACATCAAACCACATCAGATTATAGGAGAAAGTGAGGACTGCAGATGCTGGAGATCAGAGTCGAGAGTGTGGCGCTGGCAAAGCACAGCCGGTCAGGCAGCATCCGAGGAGTAGGGAAATCAACGGTTTGGGCATAAGCCATTTTGTGGGAATGACCGAAGCATCGATTCTCCTTCTCCTCAGATGCTGCCCGACCGGCTGTGCTTTTTCCAGCACCACACTCTCCACACCAGCTTATAGTCCAACAGGTTTATTTGAAATTGCAAGTTTTCAGAGTTCTGCTCCTTCCTCAGGCATGGTATGATAGAGAGGTATAAGACAGTATTTATAAGCAAACAGTTAACAACTATAAAACTATAAAACAATCAATTTTTCAATGTATAATTTCAGTTACATCACACTGTAAATTTTTGCTATAAATTCTGTGTTAGGATTGAGCCCTCCACTATCACCTGATGAAGGAGCGCCGCTCCGAAAGCTAGTGTGCTTCCTATTAAACCTGTTGGACTATAACTTGGTGTGTGAATTTTAACTTTATACACCCCAGTCCAATACCAGCATCTCCAAATCATAAAACTAGCGGCCCTTGTTGAATCTTTTAATCAGTTTGGAGGCAGACTGCTGATTAAAATGCAAAATCCCGATTCCTTTCAAGTCTTCGTCCCTAAATAATTAAAGATTTTATCAATGTACAATGGGTGACATCTCAGGTTAGACAATGTACTTTAGGTGTGACGCACACAGGCAGGACCTCACACCTAAAGTACATTGTCTATCCTGAGATGTTACCTCTTGTACATTGATAAAAACTTTAATTAACTAGGAACAAAGGCTTGAAAGGAATCTGGATTTTGCATTTTAATCAACATTCTACCTTCTAAGTGATTCAACAAGGTCAGCTAGTTTTAAAGTTAAACATTGCACAACACAAGATTACTTCCAGCACCAATGATCCAGAATATAGTCCAACAGGTTCATTTGGAAACACTAGCTTTCGGAACGCTGCTCCTTCATCAGGTAGCTGTGGAGCAGGATCGTAAGGCACAAAATTTATAGCAAAAGATTACAGTGTCAAGCAACTGAAATGATATATTGAACAAACGTCGATTGCTGTTAAGTCTTTCATCTCTTAGAATGAGTTGCAGGTTTTGGTTCATTAATAAGTAAATCCCAGAACTTCTTTTAAGTCACATCCTCAAGATAAGGTTTTATAAAAAAAGGTGCTCGGACAATGCATTAAAGGTCTGTATCCCAATCTTAAGTCAGACTGGTTCTATTTCCAAAGTAGGAATTTGTAAAATATTATATGGATTTACTGCCTTCATTGACTGTCTTCTGATTGTGCACATTTTGAGCAAAATAGAATATATCTACAAATATAATTCTGCAAATGCAAATTCACCTCATAGACATATATGTATGTGTGCATGCACAGAGAGAGAGTGTGAGTGCATGTGAGAGAGTGTGTTTGTGTATGCGCATGCTTGGTAAAGTGTGTGTGAGTGTGATGGAGTATAAGCCTGTGAGAGAGTGTGTGCGTGGGTGTGAGTGTGGGGGGTGTACATGCATGCGCATGTATGAGAGAGCTTGTGTATGAGAGAGCGTCTGCATGAGTGTGTGATTATGTAAGAGTGTGTGTGTGAGAGAGAGAGAGTGTGTATAGTGTAGTGGGCTCACCGGTCGTGTGAAGTGAACCCAAAATCCCGGTTGAGGCCATCCCGATGGGTACTCAACTTGGCCATCAGCCTCTGCTTGGCCACTTTGCATTGTTGCCTGTCCTGAAGCCCACCTTGGAGGATTGTCATTCGAAGGTCTGAGGCCAAATGTCCCTGACCACTGAAGTGTTCCCAAACTAGGAGGGAACACCCCTACGTGGTGATTGTTGCGCAGTATCCATTCCATAAGACCATAAGACCATAAGACCATAAGACCATTCATCCATTGTTGTAGCTTCTGCTTAGTCTTGCCAATGTATCATGCCTTAGGATGTCCTCGCCTGCAGCATATGAGATAGACAATGTTGGCCAGGTCACCTGTCGCGAACCGACCAGGGAACACTTCAGCTGTCAGGGACATTTGGCCTCAGATCTTTGTGTGACCGTCCTCCAAGGCTGACTTTGAGATATCCAATAACACAGAGTGGCCGAGCAGAGGCTGATAGCCAACTTCCGTGCCCATGAGGATGGCCTCAACCGGGACCTTGGGTTCATATCATGCTACAGGTGACCCCACTCCATATATACACACACACACAAACATACACATACACTCTTATATACTGTACTATCACACTCACGCAGACCCTGTCTCATACACACACTCTCTCTCATAAACACACACATACACTCACACCCACGCACACACTCTCTCACAGGCTTATACTCCATCATACTCACACACACTTTACTAAGCATATTCACAAGCAAACACACTCTCTCTCATCTTAAAAATGTGTTGCTGGAAAAGCGCAGCAGGTCAGGCAGCATCCAAGGAGCAGGAGAATCGAAGTTTCAGGCATAAGCCCTTCTTCAGGAATGAGGAGGGTGTGCTGCGCTTTTCCAGCAACACATTTTTAAGCTCTGATCTCCGGCATCTGCAGTCCTCACTTTCTCCTACACTCTCTCTCATGCACACTCACATGCACACACTCACACTCTCTCGTACGCACATACACATATAAGTCGATGGGGTGAATTTGCATTTGTGAAATTATATTTGCAGATACATTTTATTTTGCTCAAAAAGCACACAATCTGCAGGTAGTCAATCCATGTAATATTTTATAAATTTCTACTTTGGAAATAGAACCAGTCTGACTCAAGATTGGGATATAGACAGACTCTAATCTCACAGCTTTAATGCATTGTCTGAGCTGAGATGTCACTTTTTATATAAAACCTTAAGTTATCTCGAGAATGTGATTTAAAAGAAGTTCAGGTATTTACATGTTAATGAATTAAAACCCGTAACCCATTCTAAAAATGAAAGACTTAACAGCAATCGGGATTTGCTCAATATATCATTTTAGTTGCATGATACTGTAATCTTTTGCTATAAATTCTGTGTCTTATGATCCTGCTTCACAACCACGTGATGAAGGAGCAGCGCTCTGAAAGCTAGTGCTTCCAAATAAACTTGTTGGAGTTATAGCCTGGCATTGTATGATTTTTAACTTTGTCCACCCCTGTCCAATACCGGCTCCTCCACATCAAGTTTTAAACTTGTTAACTGTTTGCTTATAAATACTGTAAATTAGACCTCTCTATCATACCATGCCTGAGGAAGGAACAGAGCTCTAAAAACTTGCAATTTCAAATAAACCTGTTAGGCTATAACTTGGTGTGTTTTGATTTTTGACCTTGTTCACCCCAGTCCAACTCCGGCACCTCCACATTACCGTTCTATAAGAAATAGGAACAGGAGTAGGCTATTCAGCTGCTCCTGCTTGATCCACCATTCAATCGGATCATGGCTGATCCAATGCTGTGTGGCAGTTGGTAGGACAGGCCATCTGGCAGGATGGAATGAAATGGGTCAAAGTCCTTTATTGATCTCAACCTGCCACTGTTAGCTCCTTGAAAGTGGAGTCGCAGGTAGATAGGATAGTGAAGAAGGCGTTTGGCATGCTTTCCTTTACTGGTCAGAGTATTGAGTACAGGAGTTGGGAGGTCATGTTGCGGCTGTACAGGACATTGGTTAGGCCACTGTTGGAATATTGTGTGCAATCCTGGTCTTCTTCCTATCAGAAAGATGTTGTGAAACTTGAAAGGGTTTCAGAAAGGATTTACAAGGATGTTGCCAGGATTGGAGGATTTGAGCTATAGAGAGAGGATGAACAGGCTGGGGCTGTTTTCTCTGGAGCGTCGGAGGTTGAGGGGTGACCTTATAGAGGTTTACAAGCTTATGAGGGGCATGGATAGGATAAATAGACAAAGTCTTTTCCCTGAGGTTGAGGAGTCCAGAACTAGAGGGCATAGTTTTAGGGTGAGAGGGGAAAGATATAAAAGAGACCTAAGGGGCAACGTTTTCACACAGAGGGTGCTACGTATATGGAATGAGCTGCTAGAGGAAGTGGTGGAGGCTGGTACAATTGCAACATTTAAGAGGCATTTGGATGGGTATTTGAATAGGAAGGGTTTGGAGGGATATGGGCCGGGTGCTGGCAGGTGGGACTAGATTGGGTTGGGATATCTGGTCGGCATGGACGGGTTGAGCCGAAGGGTGTGTTTACATGCTGTACATCTCTATGACTCTATAACTTAGATTCACACATCAAAAAGGGCATTAAACAAAACTTTCTGGAGAAACCCAGCAGATCTGGCAGCATCTGGGGAGAGAAAGCAAAGTTGGCATTTTGCAGTGTGATGCACAGTATAGAAATTTAGACAAAAATTACCAGCATAGTCAACTTTTTAAAGGAAACATTTCAAACTCATTGTCATCACAGATTGATGTAATGCAAAAATGGTAATTCATGCAACCTTTTCCATCTCCCCATAGTATTTTAAACAATAAAAGCCAAAAGAACTGCAGATACTGAACATCAGAAACAAGAAACAGGAACAGAAATTGCTGGAAAAGCTCAACAGGTCTGGCACCTTCTGTGGAGAGAAATCAGAGTTAACGTTTCAAGTCCGGTGACCCTTCCTCAGAACTGATGCTGCCAGACCTGCTGAGCTTTTCCAGCAATTTCTGGTTTTGATTTTAAACAATAGGTTGTGCATTTTATTTCTGGCAAATTATCGCTGATTTGGGATATAAACTCTTCCTTCTCCACAGATGTTTTCAGTGATTCAGATTTCTAGTATCGTAATATTTTGATGTTGGATTATTGTTTTTTTGCAATATTTTAGATGCATTTAGGACCATTTACACATTTTCAACGGTCTTCAAGAATGCACAATGCTGTAGTAATGTGTTTGCATTAGTGCCTTTTTGTTGTTTTTATTGTTCACAATGTTTTGGATATGTTGAAGGTCATTCACATACTTCTGAACTTTCCAAGAAGGCATAACACTGCAGTAACGACTTCTCAGATATTCTAATCTAAATCGTTCTACTTCCAAGGATTTTTTTTTTTGTCTTTGTTTTCTCCTCACAATTTTCAACAAATTCAGAAATCTGAAGCAAACACAGAGAATCCTGGCAAAACTCTGGCAGCTGTGGAGAGAAAGCAGAGTTAACATTTTGAGTCTGGCATTACTCTTCTTCAGAACTGAAAAGTGTTGGAAAATAGGTTATTTTTTATAGAGGCAGAGTAGGAACGAGGGGGCCAAGAGGGCAGAGGCAAGGGTGTAAAGGGATTGCTAATGATGGTGAAAGAGAAACAGAGATGTTAAAAGGGTGTAACTTAAGTTGTGAAAGGGAGAGAATTGGTCCATTCTAATCAGTGCAAAGTAAACAAGCACAAACACATCATGGCAGTTGGAGGGGGTGGGGGAGTGGGGGGGTGGGGGGTCTGAAGTTATTGGATTCGAAACCTAAAGGCTGTAATGCGCCAAAAAAACAAATGGGGTGTTGTTCTTCAAACCTTTGATGTGGAGGGGTCAGTGTTGGACTGGGGTGGACAAAGTTAAAAATCACACACCAGGTTATAGTCCAACATGTTTATTTGGAACTACAAGCTTTTAGAGCGCTGCTCCTTCATCAAGTAGCTACATGATGAAGGAGCAGTGTTCCTGAAGCTTGTACTTCCAAATAAACCTGTTGGACTATTACCTGGTGTTGTGTGATTTTTAACTTCCTTAAGCTTGTGTTGGGCTTCATTGGAACGTTGTAGCAATGAGCCAACATTTTGGTCATTTGCCTTTACACTGATTCCTGAATTTCTGAATTTGTTCCAGCAGTTTGCGTTGCAAAAGGCTTTTTAGTTGCCTTTAATGTTTTGGAACAAAGCGTTCATTATTTCACAGGCAAAACAGATATTGCTGGAAAAGCTCAGCAGGTCTGGCAGCATCTGTGGAGAGAAACCAGAATTAACTTTTCAGGTCGAGTGACCCTTCCTCAGAAAGGTCTGTGGAGAGAAATCGAGTTAACATTTTAAGTTTCAAAACAGAAAGAGAGTCATACCAGACTCAAAGTGTTAACTCTTTTTCTCTATCCATAGATACTGTCAGACCTGCTGAGTTTCTCCAGCACTGCCTGGTGTTTGTTTCAGATTTCCAGCATCCACAGTGCTTTTCTTTTATTTGACTGATAACCCTCAACTCCACTTTCCTGTCTTTTCTCCATTCCTTTACTGATTAAAATAAAAATCTATCTGTCTCTCAGGCTTGAATATGTTTAATGACCCAGCCTCAACAACCCTCTATGGTAAAGAATTCCATAGGTTCACAAAGTTCTGAGAAGAACATCTCCATCTTAAATATGCGACCTCTTGACTCTGACCTACAGTTCTTTCAGTACGTGGGACAGTCCCACGAGGTGGTGGGATCCATAGCACCAGACCTTTACCACTTTCTTTTCTGTCCTGCCGCCATTCTACCTCAGCATTAAGACACTGCGACTCAATGCAGTGTGATGGATAGGCTGCCATTGTCTCAGGAGTCTGTAATAAGCATTCCCAGAGTTGTTAATTCCAGAGCTGCCGTATTTCACAAATACCATCTCTGGTTACCTGCAGCATCCTGCCACATGCAATTGATTGTGGGTCGACCTATAGTATATAAGCCGACCACCTTCTCAAAGGCAATTAGGGACAGGCAGCAACACTCCCTCTAAGCTGCTGCTCCAAAGTGCTGTGCAGTGCAACCAGCCTAGGTACATTGGATTGGATTAGATTAGATTCCCTAGAGTGCGGAAACAGGCTCTTCGGCCCAACCAGTCCACACCGACCCTCCGAAGAGTAACCCACCCAGACCCATTTCCCTCTGACTAATGCACCTAGCATTATGGGCAATTTAGCATGGCCAATTCATCTAACCTGCACATCTTTGTGACTGTGGGAGGAAACCGGAGCACCCGGAGGAAACCCACGCAGACACTGGGAGAATGTGCAAACTCCACACAGACAGTTGCCCGAGGCTGGAATTGAACTTGGGACTCTGGTGCTGTGAGGCAGCAGTGCTAATCACTGAGCCACCGTGACATTGACATCCGGTGCCAGTAATCCCTGCCACACGCAGGCCTTCGAGTCTCCTCAGGTGGTAAGTAAATTAAAGGAATGCTGATAGACAATAAATGTAGGCCCAGCCAGTGGCACCCACATCCTATGAGTGAATAAAAAGGAATCTGAGCAGCTAACCAGTGACATTTAGACCTACAGTGAAGGATCACTATCTGCTCCCAATGGGCCAAACATCAGGAGCAGAAATCAGCTTCGCCCTTTAAAAAGTCACATTATTTCCAAATCTAAGAAGTCGTTTGGATGAATCCATTGGGTTCACCTCTCAATCGACCTTGAAGACTGCATGTTGTAAATGGGTGAAACAAACTCCCAATTTATAGGACGGAGATTGGATTTCCTGTCAGAATTAAAGCAATGGGAATAGTATCCAGGTCCAAAGTCTACAATAGTCTTGTCTGCCAGGTCATAGAGATGTACAGCATGGAAACAGGCCCTTCAGTCCAACCCGTCCATGCCGACCAGATATCCCAACCCAATCTAATCCCACCTACCAGCACCCGGCCCATATCCCTCCAAACCCTTCCTATTCATATACCCATCCAGATGCCTCTTAAATGTTGCAATTGTACCAGCCTCCACCACTTCCTCTGGCAGCCCATTCCATACACGTACCATCCTCTGCGTGAAAAAGTTGCCCCTTTGGTCTCTTTTATATCTTTCCCCTCTCACCTTAAACCTATGCCCTCTCGTTCTGGACTCCCCAACCCCAGGGAAGAGACTTTGTCGATTTATTCTATCCATGCCCCTCAAGATTTTATAAACCTCTATAAGGTCACCCTTCAGCCTCCGATGCTCCAGGGAAAACAGCCCTAGCCTATTCAGCCTCCTCCTATAGCTCAAATCCTCCAATCCTGGTAACATCCTTGTAAATCTTTTCTGAACCCTTTCAAGTTTCATAACATCTTTACCACAGGAAGGAGACCAGAATTGCATGCAATATTCCAACAGTGGCCTAACCAATGTCCTGTACAGCCACAACATGACCTCCCAACTCCTGTACTCAATACTCTGACCAATAAAGGAAAGTAACCAAATGCCTTCTTCACTATCCTACCTACCTATGACTCTACTTTCAAGGAGCTATGAACCTGCACTCCAAGGTCTCTTTGTTCAGCAACACTCCCTAGGGTCTTACCATTCAGTGTATAAGTCCTGCTAAGATTTGCTTTCCCAAAATGCAGCACCTCAAATTTATCTAAATTAAACTCTATCTGCCACTTCTCAGCCCAACCTCGATGATTAGATGTATAAAATGTGTAGGTGCCGGTGTTGGACTGGGATGGACAAAGTTAAAATCACACATCACCAGGTTATAGTCCAACAGGTTGGACTATAACCTGGTGTTGTGTGATTTTTAACTAAATATATAAGAGTTGAGGCCTTTGTGGAGAATGCTGAGGAGTAAATGTAAAACATTGTCTGAGATCGGAGTACCTGATAGTTCCTTCATCATGTGAACCACCAATAGCCACTTGCATTTGCATTACCTTCTGTATAATATGAAATGTATTATGAAATATAGAGTCACAGAGAAGAATTGCAGAGAAACAGAAACTTTGGTCCAAATTGTCCATGCTGACCAGATACTCTAAGCTAATCTAGTCCCATATGCCAGCACTTGGCCCATATCCCTCTAAACCCTTCCTATCCGAGTACCCATCCAGATATCTTTTAAATGCTGTAATTGTACCAGCCTCCACCACTGCTTCTGGCAGCTCATGCCATACACATACCACCTTCTGCATGAAAAAGCTACCCCTTAGGCCCCTTTTCAATCTTTCCCTTCTCACCCTGAACGCATGCCCTTTAGTTCTGGATTCTCCCACCCCAGGGAAAAGTCCTTGTCTATTTACCCTATCCATGCCCCTCATGATTTATAAACCTCTAGAAGGTCACCCGTAACTTGCCCTGAACATAATAAAATGCCCAATGGTGCTTTGTAAAAGTGTTATAAGCCACCAATTGATTCTAGACCAGGTTAGGACAGGTCTTAAAAAAAAAGCCTTTTCTCCTCCTTTCTGAGATGTGAGTGTTATTGGGCTTCACTAGAATCATAGAGAGTCACAGAGTCATACAGCATGGAATCAGACCCTTCAGTCCAACAAGTCCACGCCGACAATGTTCTCAAACTAAACTAGTCCCGCTTGCCTGCATTTGGCCCATATCCCTCCAAACCTTTCCTATTCATTTAATTATCCAACTGTCTGTTAAATGTTGTACCTGCAGCCACCAGTTCCTCTGGCAGTTTATTAGACACATGAACCACCCTCTGTGTGAAAACTTTGCCCTTCATGACCTTTTCAAATTTTTCTTCTCTCATGCTAAGATATTACCCGAGGGAAAAGACCTTTGTTGTTCATCTTATCTAAGCCCCTCATGATTTTATAAACCTCTATAAGGTCCTAAGTTCCGGTGAAAAAGGTCCCAGCCTATTTTCATATCTCAAAGCTACCATTCAATTTTGCTTAAACCAAGTGGTCAGCCGGGGCAATTCAGAAGGAGGTTTAGAGTCAGCCACATTGGTTTGGTCTGGAGTTATATGTAGATCAAACTAGGTAAGTAAAGCTGATTTCCTTCCCAAAGGACATTAGTGAATGAGTGAATTTCAATTCTAGATTCATTAACTGAATTTAAACCCACCGCATGACACAGTGGGATTGTGAACAAATATCCCTAGAGTATGACTTGCACGCTTCTGGATGACTAATAAAGTGACATTCTCATTTTGCTGCAATCTCCTCCTTAAAGCCTAAGGAGAGAGATATAGAGACACAGAGTGGTTAAGTAATTGCCTTAATTGTGAACACAAATAACAATTAGGACACACCCCACTGATCTGTCTGATTTGCAGATCAATTGACTTGACCTGAGGACTACTGGGTTCCCATTTTAATTTTGAGCTATGCTAAGGAAAAACATTTGCTACATTACATATGGCCAATCCCATTGTGGTTAGTTCATGTGCTGCTGTACCATCTTCATCTCAGCTGTCAAACTCAACCAAACGTATCTCAGAATAAAACTGCTAAATTAAACAAGAGAAACTGTGTGTCAAGAAGATATTTCCTGCAGTCAGAAATAATTAGCTAACCGCCAGAGACCACTGAACTTTGACCAAATGGCCTTTAGCCCAATTCCTGTCAAATCCTGGCATCATCTTTTCGCTCGCTTTTGAGGAGTTAAGCATTAACCTTCGGGTAAAAATAAACAAATTGACAATCTTGTTTCAACATGACATTTTAACAGGTAGACCAATGTTTATGGCTGGATAAAAAAGACAAAAGGTTGGTTTAATTCAGCACCAATGACACTGCTCCTTGGGAGATAACATTATACGAAGATGGAGAAGAATTTTACTTTTTTGCTGTAATAAAGTCATAGAATCATAGAGATGTACAGCATGGAAACAGACCCTTCGGTCCAAACCATCCATGCCGACCAGATATCCCAACCCAATCTAGTCCCACCTGCCAGCACCCGGCCCATATCCCTCCAAACCCTTCCTATTCATATACCCATCCAAATGCTTCTTAAATGTTGCAATTGTACCAGCCTCCACCACTTCCTCTGGCAGCTCATTCCATACACGTATCACCCTCTGCGTGAAAAAGTTGTCCCTTAGGTCTCTTTTATATCTTTCCCCTCTCACCCTAAACCTATGGCCTCTAGATCTGGACTCCCCAACCCCAGGGAAAAGACTTTGTCTATTTGTTGAGAAAACTATTTATTTATATTGGACACAGGAAGTAAACATTTTAAAATTTGCAGATGGCACAAAACTCAGAAATGCAGTAAACAGCAAGAAAGGTAGAAACAGACTTCAGGGAAATATCGATGAGCAAATTGGACAGAAACATGGCAGAGGATGTTTATTGCAGGAAAGCATGAACTTTTTGGACACATTTTGGAAAGGAGAGTAAGGGAAAGCAATACAATTTAAATTCTACAATCTTCACACGGTTCAGAGGTTCAAGTGCGCAAAAATCTTTGAAAGTGGCTGAAAAAGTTGACAAGAGTGTTAAAGAAATGTAGAGCACCACGAGAACAGAAGGACAGATGGGCCAATGTAGGCCATGCAATCCACTGAACCTCCTCCACCATTCACCATGTTCATGGCTGATCACGGGCTGCAGATCTCTTCCTCCCTGTTCCCCATTTTACTCGATTCTTTGAGAGACCAACGACTTGAGGTGGAATTATATTGGCCTTGGAGGGAACACAATGTAGGTTCACAAGAATGATACCAGCAATTCAGGGGTTAAGTTATGAGGAGAGATTATACAATCTTGTTTCAATATGGCACTTTAACAGGTAGACCAATGTTTATGGCTTGATGGGATAACAATCAGGACACACCCCACTGATCTGTCTAATTTGCCTGTTTTTCCTAGAATTTAAAAGGTTAAGGCGTGATCTGAACGAAGTCTTCAAATGTTAACAGGAAAAGACAGGGTAGATAAAGAAAATACTTTTCCTCTGATTGAAGTTCTCGAGCTAAGTTGCATAGTCTGAGAATTCAAGGCAGATTGTTCGGGGAGATGTTAGGAAGTACTTCTACACACGAAGGGTGGCAGAGATCTGGAACTCTCTTCCAAAAATGGCAGTTCATGCTAGATCAGTTGTTAACTTTAAACTTGAGGTAAGTTTTTTTTTGTTGAGCAACGGTAGTAAGGACTACGGGCCAAAGGCAGGTATATGGACTAGACATCAGCCATGATCTCATTGAATGGTGGAATAGGCTTGAGGGGCTGAATGGCCTACTCCTCGTCCTAATAGCATTTCTAATACCTGGATGAGACAATTCCGAATATTCACAACCATAGTATTAACTTACGAGGTTACTTTCTAGAATTGTGTAAACAGCTCTCTCCATAATGATGAAGCTAGAGACTTGAAGAGAGTTTGATCATGGTTTCAATAAGATAAGACATACTTATGCAAATGTAACAAATTAGATATTGTATGAACATAGCAAAGTCTCTGTATTCTCTCCATTGCTACCTATTTTTACATGGGACTATTGGCCTAAAAGGGTTAATGCTGGACCCTCAGTGCACCTCCACCCACTAGGATATGTATAACTACCTCTGGGGGGAACTGGTCAGGGTGTCTCTCATGCAATTATATTGTATCAATGTAGCTACGATCGAGATGCTATCATATTAGAGATGCAGCATTGCTTACCTTGTGATATAGTGATCTAGTCTTCCCCTTCTGTAACCTATGATCTTACTACTTTGCAATAAACCTTTCATGGTACTTAAGATAGTGTCTACCAGGACTTCCATGTCGCTATCCTTCACAGCTTAGTTTTAGTACACCTTAGATCAGCTTTAGAAGAGGGTTTAGTGATGGCTTTCTACCCAAAATCTTTAAATATTTTTAAGCAAGCGAAGATCCACCACCACCCCCACCCCCACCCTTCGCAACACAATGCCAATGCCAGCTGTGGGAACCTGTAGTGATCTGGGATGGATATGCCCTATCTACTCCTCTGGGCTAGCTAATATAAATCTCAAGAATCAAGTGATTTATCATTAAGATGTTTATTGCATTACTGCATTACAAGCAGGCTACCCAAAACTGTCTTCCTTACTCAGAAGACCTGGGTTCAAGTTCCATCTGCTCCAGAGGTGGATTAAAAATATCCACACAAGACTTCCATCTCTCTCCCTTGACTGTCTCTGCCCATCTGTGAGACTGTCCACGTGATTGTTTATGTGACAATATCACTGTGGGTTGTGCTTATCACACTCTTCCACATATTAAAGACAAAACATTTCCCCTCAAGTATTTGATCCAATTATTATGTCATTATTACATGCAATCTTTTTACATCTACATATTGCCCATCCATCCCAAGTCTCTGACTTTGCCGACTCAGTCAGTTTGACAGTTTTGTGACTCTTCCTATTTGAAGAATGGCTGTCTCTATTGTAAAAACTGACTTGGACAGTATTCCTAAAGGTTTGAGGTTTCCTGTCCAACTCGGATTGCATAATCAACATCTGGTTCATCTCAATATATAAATAGTGTAAATCTTTGATGTCTTGGAATGAGAAACCTTCTATTTCACCTCATAGCACTTTCTGTTGTATGCAATATGTATGGTCTTTATTGATTATCATCGTTCTGAATAATCATACCTTCTCTATTTTGATCTCTTATCCATGCCTTTTAACCTTCCCATAGAGTATAAATTCATAGACATTTACAGCATGGAATGAAACCATTCAACCTCTCAAAGATCTGACTCCATTAATCCCATTTTCCATATTTGACTCATAACCCTGGAGGTTAGGGCGATGCAGATGAGTATCTAAATATTGCTTACCTTTTATAAGAAGTTCTGACTAAACCACCCTCTTAGACAATGAGTTCCAGATTCCCAGCAGCCTCTGGGCAAAATAAAATTCTCCTTTACTCTCCTCTTAGCCTTCCACTGCTTACGTTAAATCTATGCCCTGGTTATTGACCCCTCCAGTAATGAAAGAATATGGCATTCTGTCTGTCCTATCTATACCTCATAGTCTTATACATGGCTAACAGGTCCCCCTCAACTTCACTGCTCCAATGAAAACCACCTAGCCAGTCATTCCTCACAGGTTAGGCCCTTCTGCTCAGGTAGCACCTTGGTAAAATGTCTTTGCAGCCTCGTTCGTGAAACCACATCCTTCCTATAATGTGGTGACCACAACAGCATGCAGTACATCAGCTGTGGCCTAAGCATTGTTTTATGCAGTTCCAGCATAAACTCCTTCCTCTTGCATTCTATGCCTCAGCCAACAAAGGTAGGTATCCCACATGCCGTCTTAACCAACTTACCTGCCTGCTATATAATCTTCAAGGGTCTGTGGATATGAAAAGGTCCCTTTGATCTTCAATACTTTACAGGGTCCTACCTCACTGTCCATATCACTGAGTTGAAATCTAACCTACTCCAGAGGTGTGTAGTAACAACTCTGAACAGACGGATTAAAAAATATGTTAAATTTTTTAAAATTGTAATTCCTTGGTATATTAGCCCTCCCCAAGCGCATTACCTCACAATTTTCCATGGTTGAATTCCAGTTACACCTTGCTCTGTCCAACTGACCTATTCATTGATACTCTTCTGCAGTCAACAGCTATTCCCATTACAGTACTAATTTTTGTGTTATCTGTGAATGTCTTGAGCCCTGCTTAGAGCATAAATCATTAAAGTAAACCACAAGGTGTGGTTTAGATGTCCATGGTCATAAATGTTTGCATACCAACATTGCTGATCAGGAAGGAGGACTTGGGATTTTCTAGCCATGAAGATTTTTGAACTTCATAGACTAGTGTAAAAAATTTTCATTTTTATGTTTTTTTTTAGTGTTCTGCTTTTGTACACCTTCTGCGAATGATTAATTATCTCATGGTGAAGGTATTTTATTTCAATACTTGGACATCGTTCATGCCCATCAAGTTTTAATGATGCCACACCATAGGCAGGGATTTGTGATCTTGCCCTCCAGCTTTGTCTTCTTTTCTTGGTTTTCTTTTACTGTTCTTACTTGTTGTTAAGGAATCAGTTCTGCAGATCTGAGATACTAAGGATTTTCCTATCCTCTGAGAGGTGATCTGTTCTGCTTCCAAATCTTGGTTTCTCTTACCAACGGAATGGCCTTCTCCAGCGTGAAGTCTCCTTTCATCTGTAACAAATCTGACAAAGTCTCATCAGCAATACCTCCTTCTATGTAGGTTCTGTTCAATTCAGCCTTCAAATCTCCATGATTTGGAGATGCCGGTGTTGGACTGGGGTGTACAATGTTAAAACTCACACAACACCAGGTTATAGTCCAACAGGTTTAATTGGAAGCACACTAGCTTTCGGAGCGTCGCTCCTTCATCAGGTGATAGTGGACGGCTCAATCCTAACACACAGAATTTATAGCAAAAATTTACAGTGTGATGTAACTGAAATTGTACATTGAAAAATTGATTGTCTGTTAAGCCTTTCATCTGTTAGAATACAGTGATAGTTTCACTTCTTTCATGTGTAAATCACAAAACCTTTTTTTTAAAAGTTGCATTCTCGGGTTAGCTGTTAACAATGGTGATAGCTAGACAATATGTTGAAGATGTTAGCCCCCGTGTTCTCTGACTATGCCATGATGTTTAGATTGATTCTAATCTAAAAAGTGAGATAACAGAGTTTTACATGAGTTCATGCAGTTTTTGAACAAAGTACAATGTAACTCTGCAAGTACAAATTCACCCTACAAAATATATGTGTGCATGTAGGTCTTTGTCTGTCTGTGTGTGTCTGTCTGTCTGTCTGGGTTGGGGGTTGTGAGTGTGAGAAAGTGTATGTGTGTGTGTAGTGAGTGTAGAGTGTCTTAAGTCTGTGAGGGGGTGCATGTGTGAGAGTGGGAGTGTGTGTGTGTCTGTAAGGGTATGTGTGGGTGTCTGTGTGCGCATCTGTATACGTGTGTCCATGTGTATGTGTGTATAGGAGTGCCTGTGTGTGCGTGTGAGTGTGTGTGTGTAGGAGTGTCTTTGTGTGTGTAGTGCAATGGTGGTCACCTGTAATGTGACATGCACCCAAGGTCCCAGTTGAGGCCCTCCCTATGGGTACCGAACTTAGCTATCAGCCTCTGCTCGGCCACTTTTCGCTGTTGCCTGTTCCAAAGTCCGCCTTGGAGGATGGTCACCCAAAGGTCCGAGGTCGAATGTCCTGGACCACTGAAGTGTTCCCCAACTGGGAGGGAACCCTCCTGTCTGTTGATTGTTGTGCGGTGCCCATTCATCCATTGTCGTAGCCTTTGCTCGGTTTCCCCAATGTACCATGCCTCCGGGCATCCTTGCCTGCAGTGTATGAGATAGACAACTTCGGCTGAATCACATGAGTACCTGCCATGTACAAGGTGGGAGGTGTCCCCACCTGTAATAGTGGTATCTATGTCCACACTCTGACACGCCTTGCAGCGTCCACCGTGACAGGGTTGTATGGAGTTGTCCTGAGAGCTGGGCAGCTTGCTACGAACAATGATCTGTTTGAGGTTTGGCGGTTGTTTAAAGGCAACTAGTGTAGCTGTGGGGAAGGTCTTGGTGAGGCGCTCATCCTCATTGATAATGTGTTGCAGGTCACGAAGAACATGGCTTAGTTTTTCGGCTCCTGGGAAATACTGAACAATGAAGGGTACCCTGTCGGTTGCAGCACGCGTCTGTCTCCTGCGGAGGTCATCACGGTTTCTTGCTGTGGCACGTCGGAACCGGCAGTCGATGAGTTGGGCATCGTACCCCGTTCTTTTGAGGGCATCCTTGAGTACTTCCAGGAGTCCGTCACTTTCCTCCTCATTTGAGCAGATCCGGTGTACGCTTAGGGCTTGTCCATAGGGGATGGCTGTTTTAATATGTTTTGGGTGGAAGCTGGAGAAGTGTAGCATTGTGAGGTTATCCGTGGGTTTGAGGTAGAGTGTGGTGCTGAGGTGTCCATCCTTGATGGAGATGCATATGTCCAAGAATGAGACAGATAGTCGAGAGTAGTCCATGGTGAGTTTGATGGTGGGATGAAACTTGTTGATGTCACTGTGTAGTTTTATCAGTGACTCCTCGCCATGGGTCCAGAGGAAGAAAATGTTGTCAATGTACCTGGTGTACAATGTTGGAGATCCTGCATAGAGAAGAAGTCTTGTTTGAACCTGTGCATAAAAATGTTGGCATATTGGGGTGCAAATTTGGTCCCCATGGCTGTTCCATGTGTCTGGATGAAGAACTGGTTGTCAAAGGTGAAGACGTCGTGATCGAGGATAAAGTGGATGAGTTGTAGGATGGTGTTTTGGAGACTGGCAGTTGTTGGTGTTGAGTACTGAGGCTGTTGCCGCGATGCCATCATTGTGGGGGATGCTGGTGTAGAGTGCGGAAGCATCCATTGTGACGAGGAATGTTCCCGGTTCGACTGGTCCGTGGGTGCTGAGTTTCTGTAAGAAATCCGTAGTGTCGCGACAGAAGCTGGAGATCTCCTGTACAATAGGTTTCAAGATACCTTCAACATAGCCGGAGAGATTCTCACATAGGGTCCCATTGCCCGATATGATGGGTCATTCTGGTGTGTTGGCTTTGTGTACCTTTGGAAGGCAGTAAAAGTCGCCTACACGAGAAGTACGAGGGATGAGGGCGCGTAGGGAACTCTGAATGACAGGATCCAAAGTTCTGATCAATGTGTTTAATTCACGGGTGTGTTCTTTGGTCGGATCAGCTGGTAGTTGGCTGTAGTGTTCCTGGTTGTTCAATTGTCGATACACTTCCTTGCAGTAATCTGTTCTATTCTGAATGACAATGGGTCCTCCTTTATCTGCTGGTTTGATGACAATGTTGTGATTGGTTTTGAGAGCCTGGAAGGCATTGCGTTGTGAACGGGTGATGTTTTGCTCTACCTGGCATTTATATATGAATCTGGCATTTATATATTTCCTGACGGTTTGAGCATACATGTCAAGCCCAGGGCAGCGGCCCTCCGGTGGGGTCCAAGTTGACACGTTCTTTGGTTGCTCCTCTACAGATCCCTGTGATGACTGTTCCATTTCATCAGTGGACTCAGTGGGATCACTGCTGGCACCTTGAAAGAATTCCCGGAGTCTCATTCGTCTGATGAACTCCTCTGTGTCTGCTGCAAGAACCAACAGGTCCATTTTGGTGGTGGGGCAGAAGTTGAGACCCCTACTCGGGACTTCAATCTTTTCTGGTCGAAGGATGTGGTCCAATAAGTTGATAATAGACTTCCCTGCAGTGATAATAATGTCTACTGTGGTGCCAGGGTGGGCTTTGCTATTATTGGTGAGAGTGCCAAGTTTCTCCAGTTTTTTTGTTCTTGGCGTGCATGTACGTGGTGTAGTTTTGTCGCCTTGTCTGTTTGGCAATGTCGTGTAATTGTACTGATGTATCACATTGTAAATTTTTGCTATAAATTCTGTGTGTTAGGATTGAGCCCTCCACTATCACCTGATGAAGGAGCGACGCTCCGAAAGCTAGTGTGCTTCCAATTAAACCTGTTGGACTATAACCTGGTGTTGTGTGATTTTTAACTTCAAATCTCCATGTTGCTATTTCTCAACTAATCCCTACAGAGCGTTAATCACAGAATCACAGAGTTGTTACGGTGAAGAAAGAGACCATTTGGCGCATTGAACCTGCATGGGCTTTATTTTCTAGTGCCAATCATCTGCTTTCTCCCCAATACTGTCCACACTATTCCTATCCAAATCATCATTTCATTCCCTCCTGACTGCCTCAACATGAATAAAATCATCCTTATAAAAGACGTTTAGACAAAAGGTAAAATCATCTTAGTAAAATCATCTATTGAATCATTATAATTCTAGACAGTTTGATTGAATTTTGTTCTTTTCATAATTTCATTAGGCCAGATGTTGAATTAATTTTCAAACAATTCTAAACTTTCATCAAATTAATCTGATGTTTTACTAATCCATTGTTGAGCAGAGGATCACACAACACCAGGTTATATTCCAACAGGTTTATTTGAAAGCACTAGCTTTTGGAGTGGTGGTCCTCACACAACCACCTGATGAAGGAGCAGTGCTCCAAAAGTTAGTGCTTCCAAATAAACCTGTTGGACTATAACCTGGTGTTGTATGATTTTTAACTTTGTGCACCCCAGGCCAACACCGGCATCTCCAAATCACTTTTAGATGGAAATGGTCATAGGTTTGGAAGGTGCTGTCTGAGGATCTTTGGTGAATTTCTGCAGTGCATTTTGTAGATAGTACACACTGCTACTGAATGTTGGTAGTGGATGGAGTGGATGCTTGTGGATGTGCTGCCAATCAAGCAGGCTGCTTTGTCCTGGAAGGTGTCAAGCTTCTTCAGTACTGTTGGATCTGCGCATACCCAGATAGGTGGGAAAAATTCCATCACACTCATGACTTCTGTCTTGTAGATGGTGGACAGGCTTTGTGGTGTCAGGAGATCAGTTACCCATCGCAATATTCTGAGCCTTGGCTTGCTCTTGACTGATTGATTACTTGTTGTCACGGGTGGCACAGTGGCTCAGTGGTTAGCACTGCTGCCTCACAGCACCAGGGTCCCAGGTTTGATTCCAGCCTTGGGTGACTGTCCATGTGGAGTTTGTACATTCTTCCCGTGTCTGTGCGGGTTTCCTCAGGGTGCTCCGGTTTCCTCCCATAGTCCAAAGATGTGCAGGTTAGGTGAATTGGTCATGCTAAATTGCCCATAGTGTTATGTGCATTAATCAGAGGGAAATGGGTCTGGGTGGATTACTCTTCGGAGGGTCAGTGTGGACTTGTTGGGCCGAAGGGCCTGTTTCCATACTGCAGGGAATCTAATCATGTACCAAGATATGGTGACAAGTGCTGTTTTGTGTGCTATACAGACATTGCACCATACAAAGTCCATCAGGGTAGCAGAACAGAATGCAGAATACAGTGTTACAAGTGCAGAGAGAGCGATCAACATTAACATTTGGGAGGTCTATTCTAAAGTCTGATAACAGCAGAGAAGAAGCTGTTCTTGAATCTATTTGTACATGAATTCAAACATTTGTATCTTCTGCCCAACAGAAGAGGGTGGAAGAGAATATAATCAGGGTGGGAGGGGCCTTTCATTACATTGGTTGCTTTCTCAAGGCAGTGGGAAGTATAGATGGAGTCAATGGATGGAAGGCTGGTTTATGTGATGGACTGCTGTCTGTAGTTTCTTGTGGTCATGGAAAGAATAATTACCAAACCACATTGAGTTTCTGGTCAATGGCAACTCCCAGGATGTTAATAGTTGGGGATTCAGTGATGGCAGCTGTATCACTGAACCTCAAAGGAAGGTGATTAGATTGTCTCTTACTGTGGATGGTCATAGCTTGGCAGTTGTGTGGTATGAATGTTACTTGCCACTTGTCAGACCAAGCCTGGATATTGTTCAGATCTTGTTGCATTTGATCATGGACAGCTTCAGTCTTGTTGTTTAACGTTGAAGCACTTTTGGAGACTAAACTTATCTTTCAGATGATGTCCAATTCTGTGTCTGATCTGAAATATTTCTGTAATTAGGACTTTTTGGCATTGCAAATTCAGATTCCATGCCTTTCTGTACTTGCTACATCTTCTCATTTTTTGTTTTAAATTTTCTTGCAGTCATGCAGCCTTTCCCACTTGGTTGACTACAGTGAAGGGGTTTCTAAGCATCATTAAGACTTCCAAGGCAGTCTCTGTTCCCCTCATAAAATCTCTAATAGATCAGAATTGTTTCTTTAAAATCTTGAAAACTATTTAAAACTGTTCTATCTATATCCAAATGATTAATCTTCTTTCTCTATGGTCCTGAATTAATAGTTTTGCAGACCTTCTTTGCTATGATTGTCTCATTTCCAACCCATTGTTCCCACACGTAAAGGTGCCTTGCAAATTGCAGCTGCAGAGTTTTTTCAATGATGAAGTTGTCTGTTCAGTTTGATTATATTTCTGCCATTTACAAACCTTTGCCAAGCCTGCCCAAACGTATTCCCACTCACTCCTCCACGCCCATTCGGTCCACTGTTTCAGATCCAGAATCAGTCTCATTTCCACAGACCAGATTCTGTGATGTAGAGTGTGCTGCTGGAAAAGCACAACTGGTCAAGCAGCATCTGAGGAGTAGGAGAGTTGACATTTCGAGCATTAGCTCTTCATCAGGAATTCCTGATGAAGAGCTCATGCTCGAAACGTCGACTCTCCCGCTCCCTGGATGCTGCCAGACTGGCTGTGCTTTTCCAGCGCCACACTTTTTGACTCCGATTTCCAGCATCTGTAGTTCTCACTTTCTCAGAGTTGATTAGATTCTGTGATGTAGCCTGGTTCATCATATCTATGACTCCAATACTCCTATGGGTCTGTTCCAGGGCTCCTCAGTTTTCTGTCACCTCTTCCCTCAGGCTGAAGTTGAAGCCTTCTGGAGGAAGTAGTTATTGATTTGTTTTCTCTGCATCTTTACTGGTGTTTACAGTTTCCAATAGTTGGCATCACACCTATCACTGTGTTTTGACTACTGCTGTTTGCCTGCAGTAATCAGTGGATGGGAATCTTTCACCTGATTGCTCTAGCCTTGAGAGTTAGCTATGGTTGCCCTTCAGATATTTATTGCATTATTGCGCTGAACTTCCATGTATCTTCCCTGATTGTCTCTGTCTCTGTGTGTCTATTTGTCTATGTGATTCTGTTACATCCCAGAAACATAGAAAATAGGAGCAGAAGTGGACAATCTGCCAACTGAAAGGTTATCACTGGATTGTTCAGTTAGGGGATACATTTATGCATCTATTAGGAACCCAAATATAGTAGCAGAAATAGGCCATTTGGCCCATCAAGCCTATTCAATATGATCATGGCTAAACATCCACCTTAGTACTTTGTTCACACTTTCTCCCCATACCTTTTTATCCCTTTAGCCCTACGAACTACAGAACAACCTCGGTTATCCGAACGTCAGTTATCGGAATTTCGGATTATCCGAACAAGATCTCAAGGACCTGTAAAAATGGTATCCGTTATCCAAACAATCAGTTATCCCAACAATTAGTTTTCTGAACAAAATACTCCCCGCTCATCTCATTCAGATAATCAAGGTTGTTCTGTACATCTAACTCCTTCTTGAAAACCTTCAATGCTTCCTGTGGCAGTGAGTTTCAGTCTCCCCACTCTCTGGATGAAGAAATTTCTCTTCATCTCAGTCCTAAAAGCCCACTCCATATCCTTAGACTGTGATTCCTGGTTCTGAACTCTGTGGTCAATAGGAACATTCTTCCTAAGTTTACTCTGACTAATCTTGTTAAATGCTTATAGGTTTCTATGAGATTATGCCTCTCATTCTTCCAAACTCCAGTCCTAACCAATCCCGTCTCTCTTCATAAGAACACAACAACTTTAATGTTTTTATTTGACTATCTCTGTCTCTCTATGTCCATTTGTCCATGTGACTGGTGTGTGACATCATAGTGGGTGGTGCTAGCACGCTCTTCCAGTTAGTAACTCTTTTCGACCCATATATAAGATACATTGGACTAACTAATATCCAAAAACAGCCCCTTCAGTGAAGAAATTTCTCCCCACCTCAGTCCAAAGTGATTGTCCCGTTATCTTGAGGCTTATGCCAAAAGCAGTGAAAAGAATGAAAGAGATGTTGTAAATCAGGAATTATAATCAGTTAAAAACTGAATGTTTAGCAGGAAGGAAACATTGAGGAAAATAAAGGACTACTGGTGTCCAGGAAAAGAGTTGGGCATTGAAACAAATTGATGAATTAGTCTTGATCACAACACAGTAGACCATCAGGAAGAAGAAAAGAGCATACTTGAAGAAACAGGAGCCATAATTTCAGTGAGGCACTGATAAGAGAATATAAATAACCATTCAGACAACAGCTGCATTCATATAATCCCTTTACTGCGACAAAATGTCACATCTGTCTTCACAGAAGCAGTACAGAACAAAATTGAACACCGAGCCAATATTAGGCGAGGTGGCCCAGAATTAGGCCAAAGAAATGGATTTTACAAAGCATCTTGAATAAAAAGAGGCATAGAGGCTCTGAGAGGGTTTTCCTCAGCTTTGGGCCTGGGCTCTTGAAGCCACGGCCAGCAGTGATAGAACAATTAAAATTCGTGATTCTCAAGATAAACACAAATATCTTGGATGGTTGAGAAGCTAAAAGAGATTGTAGAGATAGGGAGGGTCACAGCCACAAAGGAATTTGAATACCAGGTTGAGAGTTTTAAAACAAAGATGTTGCTTGACCAGGAGCTGTTGTAGGTCAGTGAGCATAGAAACAATACTGTGAATTAAGCCACAGGCAACAGAGTTTTAAATGACCTCCAGTTTACAAAGGCTAGATTGTGAGAGACTGGCCAGGGCTTTCGAAATAATCAAGGCTGGAAGTAACAAAGGTATAATTGAGAGTTTCAGCAACAGTAGGGTTGAGGCAGGGTTGAGGTCCAATGATGTTACTGATGTGGAAATAGATGCTCTCCATAACAGTTCAAATGTGTGTTCAGAAGCTGATCACAGAAGCAAATTGTGAGACCAAGGCTGTGAACTGAGGCTTTGTCCAAGACAGGGTGAGGGATGAATTGGATCGCTGGAGAAGAAAGTTCGGAGACCACATCACTTCCTTCCTTTCTATCCAGTACTTAGAGTCATAGGGTCATAGAGAAACAGACCCTTTGGTCCAACAGATCCATGCCAACCAGGTATCCTTACCTAGTGGTGGAGGCTGGTACAATTGTAACATTTAAAAGGCATCTGGATGGGTATCTGAATAGGAAGGGTTTGGAGGGATATGGGCCGGGTGCTGGCAGGTGGGATTAGATTGGGTTGGGATATCTGGTCGGCCTGGACGGGTTGGACCAAAGGGTCCATGCTGTACATCTCTATGACTCTATGACTCTAGTCTAGTCCCATTTGCCTGCATTTGGCCAATATCGCTCTAAGGGCCTGTGCCCGAAACGTCGAATCTCCTGTTCCCTGGATGCTGCCTGACCTGCTGTGCTGTTCCAGCAATAAAGTTTCAACAATATCGCTCTACACCCTACTTATTCATATACCCATTTAAATGCCTTTTAAATGTTCATGATTCGGAGATGCCGGTGTTGGAGTGGGGTATACAATCACCTGATGAAGGAGCGTCGCTCCGAAAGCTAGTGTGCTTCCAATTAAACCTGTTGGACTACAACCTGGTTTTTGTGTGATTTTTAACTTTTAAATGTTGTAATTGTACCAGCCTCCACCACATCCTCTGGCAGCTCATTCCATACACGCACCACCCTTTGTGTAAAAAAGTTGCCCCTTAGGTCCCTTTTAAATTTTTCCTCTCTCTCAAAAGAGCCACCAATAAAACTTCTCCTAATAGGGGCATAAGAGTCAATACTTCTACATTAAAGGTTGCAACAGATCCAGGTTTTTGACACCAAGGAGTTAACTTTAATTTGGGGCAAGTTTGACAATGGAAGGTGATGTGAAGGTTCCACTCGGACAAAAAGTAAACATGAGATCAAAAATTTCAATAGAAGATCAAAGGTAAGAAGTGCTAGTAATTGGCCAGACTTAGATAAAACATTTATAAATAAAATGCTGGAAGAGCTGAAAGAATAATAATTTTCATTGTTTTATTGAAGGGTGTGGAGAGAGCTGAGTTATAATGATTCATTCATTGAAGCTTGAGGAGACCGGAAGTTCTGAGCACTGCAAAGTGTGCAGTCTGAAGGAAATGATAAATCAAATTTGAATAATTGACAAAGCATTGAAAAAGATTTAATGAATTGTATGATGTAATTTATATGAAGGGGGTGGTGCAAGAAAGGCAGAACCTTTTTAAATATAAAAGTTCAAGGATAAAAGGCTTGAGAATGAATCATCAGCTACACTACAAACAAAACAATTCAACGGGGAACCAGACACATCAATGCAATTTTGGTGGGAGGCCTTCATTTAGAAATATGCTTTGCCAGAAATTGTCAAGCTCTTTTGATGTGTCTACTGTTAAAATCCTGTACAAAAACATGAGATTATGTTACAATCTAGTTTTACTTTCTAAAGTAGATAGATGGTGAGTTAGAACCACAGAACCATACAAATGATATAGCACAGAAGGGGGCCATTTGGCCCATCTTGTCCATGCCGACCCAATGACGCCCAGATGTTTCTTCTAAACTCAACTGCTCCAGGAGACGTATTAAGAGAATAAAACCAGGAGAGTCCATGATTTTGAATAAACAGGAATACTCAATCTACACTACATATACAACTTACTTCTGATGCCAAAAATTATCCTGTGGTAAACGTGAGTAACTTACTGTCATCGAACATCCCACAGTCCATGTCAAATAACAAATCCAATTAAGACAGATCCTCTTGATTTCTCAACAATTCTTTCCAGATATAAGTTGGCGGCAGCGTAGCTTCATCCACTCTTCTTCCTCCTTTACCTTTTCTTTTGTTTCTGACATTTATTTTATTATTTTTAGTTTGAGTTTTTTTTTCTAAAAACATACTTTCCAGAGAGAGGCAGTGGCAATGATGGTATCGGGTTCGTTGAATTCAGTTAGACGTCCAGTGTGAGGCAACGGCTGGGGGCCTGACCCCCAGGACTGTCGGTGAATTCCCGATCCTGGCGCAGGCACTGAAGGCAAAGCCGATGCCTGGTGCCTGGATCGAGGCAGTCCGAGATCCCAGGAGTGAGCCCAATTCTGTGATGGAGGTTTCCTTGATATCTTCAGTGACATTGAAAGCAGAGGAGATACAGTCAGCATGGGGAATCATGCCAGAGCAGAGGGGGTCGAGCCCTTGTAAGAAGTGAAACTTGTGAAACTTGAAAGGGTTCAGAAAAGATTTACAAGGATGTTGCCAGGGTTGGAGGATTTGAGATATGGGGAGAGGTTGAATAGGCTAGGGCTGCTTTCCCTGGAGCTGTGAAGGCTGAGGGGTGACCTTATAGAGGCTTTTAAAATCATGATGGGAATGGGTCAGATAAATAGACAAAGTCCAGAACTAGAGGGCATAGGTTTAGGGTGAGAGCAGAAAGATATAAAAGAGACCTAAGGGGCAACTTTTTCACACAGACGGTGGTAAGTGTGTAGAATGAGCTGCCAGAGGAAGTGGTAGAGGCTGGTACAATTGCAACATTTAAAAGGCATCTGGATGGGTATATGAATAGGAAGGGTTTGGAGAGATATGGGCTGGGTGCTGGCAGGTGGGACTAGATTGGATTGGGCTATCTGGTTAGCATGGATGAGGTGGACTGAAGAGTCTGTTTCTGTGCTGTACAAATCTATGGCTCTCTGACTCTAAGTGACAGTCCCAGCACATCTAAGCACTTAAGAAAGTCTCCAATGTTTGAACTTTTAGCTTTATTTCTTTTTTTAGTCTAAATAAACAGGACTCTAATGTTTGACTTCTAACTTTGTTCCTCATTTCTTCGTACCTTTGTTCTTAAGCTGTTGTACCTAGGTGCATGTGCCTAAGGTGGCACTGTGTGTGGAAACATTGAAAACATTCCACTGCCCTCCTGTACTTTTGTACTTGAGTACACATGACTATAAAGTCGAAACCTAAAATCTAAATTCAAAATCAGATACCAATGACACAGTGGGTCATCAAATTGCATTAAACTTTGCAAGAAATTTCAATTGTTTGCTTTTGTCAATCTGGTCTTGAAACTCCACCTCAAGAGCCTCTTCATCACAGACTTCCTCAATGAAAGCTTCTGTTCTGGTTGATCACCCTTCTGTCCTGGGTTTACACTATACTCGACTTAGAAACTCTACTCCAGTACTTATTCACAAGCATGACTTTAGTTTTTCCCTGATAGCTATCTTCACCAAGTCAGTGCTGCTCCTGGAGTTTTCCCTGGTTTCCAAACTTGCTCAATTACATAAAGCAAACAATACTGGTGAGCTTTTGAACCACCGCTCTCTTAGTTACACTTCACTATTAATGATCACAGGCTTCACAGGCCAGCTTCACCAAGCTAAATCTTTCCTTTTGTCACAGCTAGGGGCAGCATGGTAGCTCAGTGGTTAGCACTGATGCCTCACAGCACCAGGTTCCTAGGTTCAATTCCCGCCTCAGGCGACTGACTGTGTGGAGTTTGCACATTCTCCCCGTGTCTGCGTGGGTTTACTCCGGGTGCTCCGGTTTCCTCCCACAGTCCAAAGATGTGCAGGTTAGGTGAATTGGCCATGCTAAGTTGCCCGTAGTATTAGGTGCATTAGTCAGGGTAAATATAGGCTAGAGAAATGGGTCTGGGTGGGTAACTCTTCGGAGGGTCGGTGTGGACTTGTTGGGCCAAAGGGCCTGTTTCCATACTGTAGAGAATCTAATCTAATCATTCAGCTACACAGAACACTTCAACTGCTCTTCACTCTCACTCAGGTCCCCAACACAGATTCAGTGTAAAAAAACCGAAAGAACTGCGGATACTGTAAATCAGAAACAAATGCGGAAGTTGCTTGAAAAGCTCAGCAGGTCTGGTAGAATCTGTGAGATGAAATCAAAGTTAACGATTCACATCCAGTTACCCTTCCTCAGAACTGATAGTAACCAAGAAAATATCAGTTTATATGCAGAAGATAGAGTGGAAGGAGGGGGGGAAGGAGTAAATGATAGGGAGAGATAGAGCCCAAGGAGAGGCCAGTACAGTTGGATAGACAAAGGAGTTGATAACAATCTGGCTGGGAGGGTGAATAGCTGTTAATGGAGACTGTTAGTGGCTATCAATGTGTAGTGTGTAATGGCAGACTAAGTGAAAACAAGGCCTGGTGTGCATAGTCGGGGGCTAGGACTTGGGGGAGTTCAGGCTCTAAAATTATTGCTGAAAATGTGTTGCTGGAAAAGCGCAGCAGGTCAGGCAGCATCCAAGGAACACGAGAATTGACGTTTCGGGCATAAGCTCTGATCTCCAGCATCTGCAGTCCTCACTTTCTCCCCTAAAATTATTGAACTTGATTTGAGTCTGGAAGACTGCATGGTCCCCAAACGGAAAATGCGGTTCAGTTCTTCAGTGTAGTCTAGTTGCCTTCCCTGCAGTATATCTAAATATCAGCATGTCTAACATGGAGAGTGTGTGTCTATCTGTCTTACACCTCAGTGAACTTCAGTCCCTGTCTGTGTCTTTTTAACGCCTGTTGAATGACCCTAGAATTTAACACCAGGCTACTTCTGGACTAGTGTGTCAAGTTCTGGTTAGCCTGTTACAGGAAAGATATTATGAAGTTGGAGAGGGTTCAGAAGAGATTTACCAGGACATTGCCAGGAATGGAGAGTTTGGGTTATAAGAAGAGGCTAAGTAGGCTGGGACTTTTTTCACTGAAGTGTAGGAGGTTGAGAGGTGACCTTACAGAGATTTAGAAAATCATGAGGGGTTTGGATAAGGTGAATAGTAGGTATCTTTTTCCTAGGATTGGGGAATTCAAAACTAAGGGGCATATTTTTAAGGTGAGAGGACAAAGGTTTAAAAAGGACAGAAGGGGCAATTTTTTTTACACAGAGTAGTTCATGTATGGAATGAACTGCCAGAGGTAGTGTTGGATGCAGGTATAATTACAATGTTTAAAAGGTATTTAGATAAGTACATGAATAAGAAATGTTTGGAGGGATATGGGCAAGCGTAGGCAAGTGGGACTAGTTTAATTTGGGATTATGGACTGGTTGAACCAAAGAGTCTGTTTCCGTGCTGTATGTCTCTATGACTCTAACTGATCTGAATGGCCTATTAAAAACCTTGTGATAAGACTCATCCCTATCTCAGGGCAGAATCAAATGTTGCTACCTGGTAACTTTTGGAATTGCTTGTTCCATATTTTTTATTTACTCATGGGATGTGGGCATTGCTGGATGGGCAAGCATTTATTGTCCAGCCTTTGAATAAAACTGAATGGCTTGCTTAGCCATTGACAAGCAGTTGACAGACAACCACGTTCCTCCAGGTCTGGAGTCACATGTCGACCAGACCGGGTAATGATGGCAGCTTCTTTCACTAAAGGGGAACCAAATGAGTAACAGTTTCATGGTCATCATCAGATATTTTTAAGACAGACTTTTTTTTATATTTGAGCTTACATTTCACCATATAGTGTGGTGGGTTTTGAACCGGGTCTCTCAGAACATTAGCCAGGTCTCTAGATTACAAAGCCATTAACAATACACCACCCTATCACAACCACCCCAAAGATAGAAACGGATTTTCCCACATTTAAAGCAAACGACCAAGGTGCCCAAGAACTGCAATCCTAAGTTGCTTAATACAGATGGCTAGATAAGTGGCAGAAAGTAAGTATGAAAAGCATAGATTCTGTCAAAACTAGTAAACTGACCAATAATTTAAGTGAATTAGAGTGACAAACATATTTTTTGAAAATAGTTGTAGTGATCACAGACCTATGAATAATAGCATAATCAATCTACAGAGAAAAGGAAAATTGCACTAGATTACATTACATTACATTACAGTGTGGAAACAGGCCCTTCAGCCCAACAAGTCCACACCAACGCGCAACCCACCCATGCCCCTACATTTACCCCTTACCTAACACTAGGGGCAATTTAGCATGGCCAATTCACTTAACCTAGACATCTTTGGACTGTGGGAGGAAACCGGAGCACCCGGAGGAAACCCACGCAGACACGGGGAGAATGTGCAAACTCCACACAGAGAGTCGCCTGAGGCGGGAATTGAACCCGGGTCTCTGGCGCTGTGAGGCAGCAGTGCTAACCACTGTGCCACCGTGCCGCCCACTAGGAATAAAAGATGTTGAAGGGACTGCCGTAATAAAAACTGTTTATATTATTAATTGGGAATTAAAATAAAGATAGGTGGTTTCAGTTTCAGCTCCATGTAGTTTAATTTTTTTTAAGAGATCTGAAGATTATTTGGAACAGTGAATGAAAGCCATAGTTTGCAAGAAGACATGTGACTTTATTCAACTGCTTGTTGGGCATGGCTGATGTTAATTGATGAAATGTTTAGGCTGTTGAGTTTATGACAGGCGGTGGAACAAACAGAAGAAGGCCCTAGATTTTGTTTTGACTTTGGAGCGGAGGAATCAATGTTTCAGTCCAGGGAAGCCAGTCACCCTAACAAAAGTGTTTTTAGTTTTTGAAGGATCCTGGTTGTGAGAGTGTATATATTCCAGCCATCCAAATCAAAACAAGGTTTAGGGCATCGGAATTGGAAAGGTTTAAACTTGCAGGGTCAGCAAAACATCATAATTCTGTTTTAGGAGTCTAAGGAAAAGAAGTTGGAAAAGGCAGTTCATTCCACATATGAACCACCCTCTGTGAGAAAAAGTTGCCCCTCAGGTCCCTGGTAAATCTTTCCCCTCTCACTTTAAACCTATGCCCTCTGGTTTTGGACTCCCCTACCCTGACTGTTCACCTTATCTATATCCCTCATCGTTTTATAAACCTCTCTAAGATCATCCCCAGCCTCCTATGCTCCAGGACAAAAGTCCCGGCCTATCCAACGTCTCCTTGTAACACAAACCCTCCAGTCCCAGTAACAACATTGTAAACATTTTCTGCACCCTTTCCAATTTAATAATATCCTTCCTATAGCAGGGTGACTAGAACTGTACACAGCATTCCAAAAGTAGCCTCACCAACATCCCATGCAACTGCAACATGACAATCAAACTCTTTTTAAACAGTTTTATGCTTTAATACAAGCTGTCTTTATTTTTCTTTGTTTGTGTAATAAACTTGTGCTCTTTTGTTGAAAGAACGTTCGCAGCTTTGAGTGTATATGTTCAGTGATCAATCACCCTGGTAACCAACTGCAAAAATTACACATAGGATTGCTCAAGCCAGGTTTCACTCTGGCATCTGACTTGTCCAGTGTTACCATCAACTGGAATTATAATAGAATATAGAATAGGCTTAAATACAGACTCACAACAACAGGAGAGACACCATTAGAACTCACTGGGTGAGATTTTTGTAATGTTTGCCTCTGAGTTTAACATTTTATTTTTCAGCAATTGGAAAATTTTACTAACCTGATTGCAATTATAATTATAAAGTCCAGACCAAATGAGGCAATGCATAAAGGATTTGTACTAGGGCTGAGTGAAATTTGAATTGGTTAAATAAAAGTTGAGGGCTAATGACTGGAGTAGAATAGAGCTACACCAAATGCCTAAACTTATCCCCACTTCACCACCTGCCCCTGCCACCCCATCTATCTGCAGCTCCCCCTACACCCACCCTAAGTCCTAAAGAAGGGTTACACCCGAAATATCAACCTCTGCACCTCCTGATGCTGCTTGGCTTGCTATGTTCTTCCAGCCTCCAGCCTATCTACTTTGGATTCGAGCATCTGCAATTTGTTTTTATCCTTAACCAAACTTTGTCTTAGCCAGGGGCAAAGAGGAGTCACAAAAGCAGCAAGATAATAGTTAATGCTTCTTTTTCACTAAAATTGTACTTCACAGCTGTATTTACAGAGATTGCACGAAGAGATAAAGTCTTCTTTGGAATTTCCCAGACTGATCAATCATCCATTATCTTCGTACTGACCTTGCTGTCCATCCAAAACTAATGGCTGGAGATTTTAATTTGCTCCAAAGTTGTCTCACCTGATACTAATGTTTCATCTGTGGTTCAAATGGTATCACCCTTTCCTCTGAATCAGAAGGCTTTGGGTTAATCTGGGGCTTGAACATAAAGATCAGCTCTGGGGGATGCTACACTGTTGAAAATGCTATTGTTTTGGATAGGATTTTAAACTAAGGCACCAACCAGGTGGGTGTAACAGATATAAGTCAGGAGTGTGATTGAATATTGCCCGCTTGCCTGGATGAGGGCAACTTAAGATGTTTGTCCATCCAGGACAAAGCAGCCCGCTTGATTGGCACCACATCCACAAACATCCACTCCCTCCACCCCCAATGTTCAGTCGCAGCAGTATGTGCTATCCACAAGCACTGCCGAAATTCACCAAGACTTCTTATACAGTACCTTCCAAACCCTCGACCATGTAGAATGACAAGTAGATACAAGGGATCTCCTCCACCTGGAATGTCCCTTCCAAGTCACTCACCATCACATCAATTGTATGACACTTTGATCTTTTACTATAAATTCTGTGTCCTATGATCCTGCCCACTAGCTACCTGATGAAGAAGCAGTGCTCTGAAAGCTTGTACTTTCAAATAAACCTGTTGGACTGTAACCTGTTGTTGTGTGATTTTTAACTTTGTCCACCCCGTTCAACAATGGCACCTCCACATCTTGAAATATATCGCCATTCCTTCAGTGACAATTGGCGAAAATCTTGGAAATGCCTCCCAATGTGCTCCCTACTGCACGTGGGCTGCAGTGGTTCAAGAAGGGTCACTATCATCCTATCAAGGACTCACCTTTCGAGAGGTGAAGCAGCCAGACCTGCAGGAGACACCTGTAGAGAATCAAAAACTCCTTTTTAGAAGGTTAGGAAAGAGATATCAGCACAAAGTACAGAGCTGATTGGTAGGAACAGATTTTTGTCCCACTACAGAAAAAGGAGCCTCTCTGATTGGTGAGTATCTGTCAATTGGTTCAAGCGTATTTTGTCCTGAAGAATTTCAACTTGGTACGCATTGTGTTGGTAAAGTTAAGATAACACACACAAATCAACATAACACAGAGAATAATAGAGTATCCCCCACTTTTCAAATGTTCGCTTTATGCATTTTCACTTTTACAAAAGAGTGACATTAGTACCTGTTTTTGCGAATCTGAAGAGGATTTTTGCTTTTACGATAAACAGCGATACTTTTTCCCAAATAAATCAGGCACCTTTGCTTTACGTCATTTTTGGCTTATTAAAGGTTTCCTGGGAATGCTCAACTTTCAGATAGCAGGGGTTATCTGTGATTAATTTAGGAAAATTCATTAAGGATGCTAGTGTGTGTCCAGGCTGCAGTATGTGGGAGTTCAAGGCTACCATTGTGATCCAGGTAAGTGTTAAGTGTTAAAGCATATCTTCAGTAACTGTTTGAAGTTCAGGCAGCTTTGGATCAGAGTTTGAGTTGGAGGCTGAACTACAGACACTGCAATGCATCATAATCATAGAGGCTTACAACATAGAAACAAACCCTGCGGCCCAACTTGTCCATGCTGCTCAGTTTTCACAATTCATTCAGTCCTATTTGCCTACATTTATTCCACATTCCCCCATACCTATCCCATGTACCTGTCAAAATGGTTCTTAAGTGACAAAATTGGACTTCTCTCCACCATTACCTCTGGTAGCCCAAGGGAGGGGACAGTTACCTGGATTCTTTCTAACTGAAAGCACTCACACCTCTTACTATAGGGTGTTCTGATATGTTTAAACAGAATATAAATAAAAGCAAAGTATTAATAATAGATTAATAAGGTTTTTTTAGATTAGATTCCTGACAGTGTGGAAACAGGACCTTCGGCCCAACAAATCTACACCGCCCCTCTGAAGAGTAACCCACCCAGACCCATTCCCCTACCCTATATTTACCCCTGACTAATACACCTAACACTATGGGCAGTTTAGCATCGCCAATTCACCTGACTGGCGCATGTTTGGATTGTGGGAGAAAACTGGAGGACCCGGAGGAAACTCACGCAGACATGTTGATGATTACAATCCCTACAGTGTGGAAATAGGCCATTTGGCCCAACAAGTCCACACTGACCCTCTAAAGAGTAACCCACCCAGACCCATTCCCCTACATTTACCCCTGACCATGGACCATAACACTATGGGCAATTTAGCACAGCCAATTCACCTGACCTGCACATCTTTGGATTGTGGGAGGAAACCCTTGCAGACACAGGGAGAATGTGAAAACTCCACACAGACAGCAGCCCCAGGCAAGAATTGAACCCAGGTCCCTGGCGCCACGAGGCAGCAGTGCTAACCACTGAGCCATAGTGTTGGCCCATAGAAAATGGAAAATTAGTAACAGAATTGAGAGTGTGGTGCTGGAAAAGCGCAGGGGGTCAGGTAGCATCCAAGGAGCAGAAGAATCGATGTATCGGGCATAAGCCCTTCATCAGAAAAGAGGCTTGTGAGCTGGGGGGGTTAGCGACTCACAAGCCTCAGTCCTGATGAAGGGCTTATGCCCGAAACGTTGATTCTCCTGCTCCACGGAAGCTGCCTGACTTGCTGTGCTTTTCCAGCACAACACTCTCGACTCTGATCTCCAGTATCTGCAGTCCTCACTGTCTCCTCATTAGTAACAGAGGATGACAAAATGGCAAGTGAATTGAACAGATATTTTGTGTCAGTGATTTTGGTCAGTCACAAGTTCCACCTTCTAACCACTTTCTGGGTAAAGAGGTTAATTCTAATTCCTGTTAGATGTTTTAGTGATTGTAGTTATGACACTTAGATTTGGTCTACTCCACACGTAGAAACATTTTAGCAATTTTTGAGAAGATTTGCAGCTCAGGTTAGGGGCGGCACGGTGGCACAGTGGTTAGCACTGCTGCCTCACAGCGCCAGAGATCCGGGTTCAATTCCCGCCTGGGGCGACTGACTGTGTGGAGTTTGCACGTTCTCCCCGTGTCTGCGTGGGTTTCCTCCGGGTGCTCCGGTTTCCTCCCACAGTCCAAAGATGTGCAGGTCAGGTGAATTGGCCATGCTAAATTACCCGTAGTGTTAGGTAAGGGGTAAATGTAGGGGTATGAGTGGGTTGCGCTTCGGCGGATCGGTGTGGACTTGTTGGGCCGAAGGGCCTGTTTCCACACTATAAGTAATCTAATCTAATCAGGTTGATGATAAGTATGTAAATTAGCTCGCTGAGCTTGAAGGTTTGTTTTCAGGCATTTTTTCATCCATACCAGGTAGTATAATCAGTGAGAGTCTCTGATGAAGTGCTGGTGGGATGTCCTGCCAATCTGTTTATAGGTCTTGGTTTCTTAAGGTGGGTGATGTCACTTTCAGTTCTTTTTGATTAGACTTTAGATTAGATTCCCTACAGTGTGGAAACAGGCCCTTCGGCCCAACAAGTCCACACTGACCTTCTGAAGAGTAACCCACCCAGACCCATTTCCCTCTGACTAATGCACCTAACAATATGAGCAATTTAGCATGGCCAATTCACCTGACCAGCACATCTTTGGACTGTGGGAGGAAACCGGAGCACCCGGAGGAAACCAACACAAACATGGGGAAAATGTGCAAACCCCACTCAAACAGTCACCCAAGGCTGGAATCGAACCTGGGTCCCTAGTGCTGTGAGGCAGCAGTGCTAACCACTGAGCCATCGTGGTGGAAATATAGGGCACTTCACAAATTTGCGTGTCATCCTTGCACAGGGGCCATGCTAATCTGCTCTGTATCGTTTCAACTCTAGTATATGTGCTGCTGAAGCGAGGGAAAGTAGATAGGATCTAAATGGATGTGTTTATTGATGGAGTTCAAGTTAGAATGCCATGCCTCTAAGAATTCTCGTGTGTGCCTTTATTTTGCCTGTTCTAGGATGTGTGAATTGTCCCAGTCAAAGTGGTGTTCTTCTTTGTCAGTATGTATAGAAATTTGTGATAGTGGGTCATGTCTTTTGGTGGCCAACTGGTGTTCATGTATCCTGGTGGCAAGTTTCCTGCTAGTTTGTCCAATTTAGTGTTTTTTATAGTTCTTGCAAGGTATCTTGTAAATGACATTAGTTTTGCTGGTGGTACCTAATGGTTCAATAGTCACTGTTTAAGTGTGTTGGTAGGTTTGTGGGCTACCATGATGCCAAGGAGTCTGAGTAGTCTGGAACTCATTTCTGATATGTCTTTGATGTAAGGTAATGTGGCTATAGTTTTTCTTTCTTAATCAACTCTCCCACATCACCCCTCAGCTTTTTCTGTTAGGCCATCAACTATCACAATTACCCTTAAGATCATTAAATATGTACCTTGTGTCTCCATTTACCATCAAGGAAGAATTTTGGAATGTCACGTCATTTCAAAGAATCTGATCTTAACCTATGAATATTTGCCACAATTTCTATTATTACAAGTAGGTCAAATATTTAGACTCATGTTTAGCTTCATATTGCTAACACCTGCCCAGCCAGCTGACTCCAAAACTCTGTCATATTAGCCATGGCAACGCTTTGTGTTCTGTCACTAATGTAATTCCATTCCAATGCATATGGGCGCTATTTATATTCCTCACAGCCGTCGTTGTTGCTAATGTCTGGTTAATTGCATTGTTAAATGTGTTAATATCTTTATTTAAGGTGAAGAGGATACCGGCAGTGGCTATTAATTCTCATATCTTAGAGAGCATCTGTAACACGGGGGAGTGGTTGAAAGGAGCTGGAAGACTGAGTAATCAATAAGCTCTATCCACAAAGGAAGGTATTTTACTTTTCTCTCTCATCAACTGGCTTGAATCCATATGGAAGATTGTGCCTTAGTCAATTGCATATTTCATGATATTCCCTGCAATTTATGCATTTCCTTACACCTTGTCAATATGTGCTGATGTCCTGCATGCCCGCATTGTGTTGGAAATAGCACTGCACTTGTTGATATGTGCACATTCATCTCAATTAACAAGTAAATTCTAAATTAATAGACAAAACCTAAATAGCAGCCCTTACTGTTGTATACTTTAACCAACAGGAAAAGCTAACTAGCAGCATTTGCTGATACATTTGGGTGCACAGAGGTCAAACAATTTCTAAGCAACCTGTTCAGAGATTCTATAAAACATCTCTGGGACAGGTGAGACTTCAATGTAGGCCTCTTAGTCCAGGGGTAGGGACACTACAAGAGCCCTGTATTACCTGGCATTCTTCCATCCAAATACTAACAAGGCCTGAATCTGCTTAGCTTCTGAGAGCAAATATTTTCAGTTATGTGTAGTTATAGGCAAGCTGGTACATAGTCTAAGCTATAAAACACGCAATATAAGTTAACCTAAGAACAATGCAAACTGATTGGCAAACTGACTGATATATAGAAACTGAAAGAACTGCAGATGTTGTAAATCAGAAACAAAAACAGAAATTGCTGGAAAAGCTCAGCAGGTCTGGCAGCATTTGTGGAGAGAAGTCAGAGTTAACTTTTCAGGTCAAGTGACCCTTCCTCAGACCCTTTCTCACTGATGTATGGATTGACTCTAAACAGCTAACAAAAAGTAACTGTAATTTTAATTAATGAGAAAATAACTAGCAAACAACTTTCAGGTAACCAATCTAGTTGTTTTCCTGAGTATAGCAAGTTGAAAATCATTACTTTTTAACCATTTCATTTGCGGTCAATTTCTAGCATTATGGAAGCTGGTATAATTTTGCTTTTGAAACTGAAAATAATTTATTTTAACAGTGTTACTGATATTTTAACTATGAATCAAAGAAGTGAGTACAGAGTTCACTGCATTCTCACATGATTTTCTCTTACCTGCCACTAGAAATTTAATTCCAACTATGCTGTTAGTTTTGAATGGAAATTTTTTGTAACAGAATAAACCCAGTTGGCTATGTAGTCCATCATGAAGCAATGAGTTTATCTTCAAATCTGGGACCTACTGGATTTTACAGGCAACACAAAGACAGATGAGGAACTACTTGAACGGAGGATGTTCTGAATTAACGATCTTGCTTTTAAATAATTTTATGAAAAGTGAGACTGAGCCGAAAACAAGCACACAATAAAATGCCAAAGTCCATTGGTGTGTTAGCCCTTTCCTTTCTTTGATGCAGCGTGCATTTTAATTGTTTACCTTTTTAAAAATGCTTTTGAACCTCAAAGAACTTCTAAGAAATGCGATAAATTATTGTATATTTTAATCATGCAGTTAGCAAAGTATAGGTACAGGGAGCTAAATTTAGGCAGTGGCTGTGAATTCTTTCTACATAAAGGTTCATTTTGTGGTGTCACATTCACTATCGCATTGCAGTCATGTGCTGAGTACAATGTATTAGTCTTTCAGTCCACCGACCACATATAGAGCAGCAGGAAATACACTCACTGAAGTCCCAGCTCTTGAATCTAAAGTGTGATTATTTCTAACTCTAGCGAACCAGAAGAGACAACTTTTCTTCTTTTTGAGCCCTGTTATGAGTCTGGGAGGACAAATAAATCTTCTAGCGGTTGCCCTTCGACCATTCAGTCAATAGTAATTTATTTCTGGTTATTAATGATTTAACAACTATTTGCTTCTGGACCAGTGTTCCCTTGGGTTATGGGGACAGTTTGGTCTTCTTAAGGACATCGCAGTCCAAACAAGCACACTGGCCTAGAAGTGAAGAGAGTTGATTTCAAACTAAGTAAACATTTTCAACAGTCTTGCTCTCCCTGTGTTACAGTGTGACTTATAGTGTACCTATATTCTTCAGAGTTATTCCACTGAAACTATCTTTGAAGGATATAGCTACTGCTGCTCCAGCCATTGTAACTGGGCGGGTAGATCATTGACCTCAACAATTGTCTCAAGCTTAAATTTCATAGAAAGTTCCGTGAATCCAAAATCATTTGGATCACAAATTTCTCCTATGAATGTTTTGGGTATCTTTTCTTAAGGAATTAGCTTGACTACATTGAGATCTTTGCATCTGCACCTCTTTTGAGTAGCTCTGTAAATATATTTCTGCACTTAATGTTTTATTTTGAGACTCATTTCCTTCAAGATGTCCAATTTTGATTCTGTATGGTCCTTCCTCTGACATTCAATCGCTGTGGAATTTTAAATCTCCTTTCTCTTCTTCTAAAAGTGCTTCTTAATTCTTATTGTAAAATTGTTTTAAGTTTGTATCATTTTAATACAGCTTGTAATCTTCTGTTCTTTAGCTTGTAAACTGGGTTTACTATCAATACTAGTGGCAGTGGGTGGTGCAGTGATTGTATATTTGCAAGACATAAGTTTGCATCATTGCAAAGTACTGAAATGACAATTAACAGGAACAAAGATGGCACTGCCCATATAGTAGCATTCTTGGTTGGTGCTGTTTGGAGCCAACATCTGAGCAGTCATTCATAATAGAGTCATAGAGTCATACAGAACGGAAACTGGCCCTTCATTCCAACTAGTCCATGCTGACCATAATCCCAAACTATACTAGGCCCACCTGCCTGCGCTTGGCCCATATCCCTCCAAATCTTTCCTATCCATGTACTTAGCCAAATACCATTTAAACGCTGTAACTGTACCCACGTCCACCACTTCCTCTGGAAATTAATTCCACACATGAGCAACACTCTATGCAAAAACATTTGCCCCTCATTTTCTTTGTTAAATCTTTCTCTTCACATCTTAAAAATATGCCCTTGAGTCTTGAAATCGCCCACTCAAGGGAAAATACACCTGCCATTCATCTTATTTATATGCCTCATGATTTTATAAATCTCTATAAAGTTACCCCTCAATCTCAAGTGGTAAAAGTCCAAGCCTACCCAATTTTTCCCAACAACTCAACCTTTCCATTCCTGGCAACATCTTGGTAGTTTTTTTTTGAATCATTAGTCCCCACCCTGTGTAGTGTAAGTGAGACAGAAACAAAAGCAGTGGCACTATAACTGCAAACTTAGGAGTAGATCCAACTGTAACTGCATTTTACACAGAAATGTGACTGCTTCCCTAGACTGGTTCAAAACTGCTTTGCGCACATCTTGTCAATGGGTCGACAATGCCTTGTGACTGGTTGGATATATTTTAAATACAGTGAACCTCACGTTCCCAACAAGCTTTCATAGATACGAAATCAGCAGCCGAATTGGCTCTGTTTAAATAGAATTACACACATAGAATCCCTACAGAACTCCTACAGTGTGGAAACAGGCCATTTGGCCCAACAAGTCCACACTGACCCTCTGAAGAGTAATCCACCCAGACCCACACAAATTCCCTACTCGATTACCCTGTATTTACCCCTGACTAATGCATCTGAGCTACACATCCCTGAACACTATGGGCAATTTATTTTGGCCAATTCACCTAACCTACAAACCTTTGGACTGTGAGAGGAAACCAGAGCACCTGGAGCACATTTCATGCACAACATTAGAAACACTCCTATTTTAATCTGTATCTGTACTAATGCATGTGATCTTGCTCACACATGCACAGAACACAGACGGGCAGCTTTACATCCTGAAGAAGGGCTTATGCCCGAAACGTCGATTCTCCTGTTCATTGGATGCTGCCTGACCTGCAGCGCTTTTCCAGCAACACATTTTCAGCTTTACATTCAGGCCAGCTACTCCACAGCTTATATTTTGTGCATCAATGCTATTTTAAATTCAATTATGGGAGCTTGCCAGAGTCTGTGGAGTAATTCCCTTGTTTGCCAATCTATTGAAACTCTGTATCGCTGTAATACCTTTAATATTCTTAAGTAGAGTTTTAAACTGTATTACTGGCTGTTCTGTAATTATTTACTGATTTCAAGCTTTAACAATCCAGGAGTTTCTTTTCTTTTTTAACAGTGAAATTGTTAGCTCAATTCCTTAAATTTTCTGTTTTTCCAGTAAAATCATAATTCCTTCCTCATTCCACAGCCCTGGCATAAATCATTTTTACTGTCTCTTTCAATGTTCCTCATGGAGCCAGTTCTTGATGATACTCATTGTGAAGGTGTATCACAATGAGTAGTTTACACACCTTTGCTTGGAAGGCAACTATGGTTTTGAGGACAAAATAGACGTAGGAACTGTGTAGCTGCATGAATTAGTTAGCTGTGACAGTCCCCAGAGAAAATAAATTCCTACATCCATTCAAATCAGGACAACATTGGGAAATAAAGGCACAACAATAAATCTGAAGTTAAAGATTTATTCCGGCGTAAGGATTGTTCACATTATACCGGAAACTCTTTCCTGAAAATATGAAAGCAAATGAGTAAGCACTCTGGAAGTGGACAATATCATGCCAACAACATATGTGGAACTCAAATACAGAAGCTAGGAATAGCACAAATCAGACAAACGCACAGAGGAAATGTTATCTTGAGGTTCAGCAAATTATCTCAGTAAACTGTGAGGCAAAGAATATATCACTGAGAAGTGAAGATAGCAAAAACACTGAAAAGAAATAACACAGGTCTGGTCCAAATGTATCCAGTGTGTTTTGATGAGAGAGTTGGATGCTTTGAATAATTTGGGCATTGCATCACTATTTGATCTAGCAGCTAAATGATGACTCGCCACTGACCCACATCCTCCTATTGCCCCCTCCCCATGCCTCCCACTGCTACATTAAGCACTAACAGAACTAACAGAAAAACTCAAAAGAGAACAGCAAAAGATAGAAGAGTTTGCCAGTATTATGACTGTGATAGGTGTATTGAACTGTTAATTAACCCCGAATCTTCTACAGTTCTACCAAACACAAGTCAGAAGTATGATAGAATACTCCCCACTTCTCCGGTTGAGATGCCATAGAATCCCTACAATGTAGAAACAGGCCATTTAGCCCAACAAGTCCACACCGATCCTGCAAAGAGTAACCCACCCAGAACCATTCCCCTACCTCTATTACTCTACATTTCCCCGACTAATGCCTTTTCCTGATGAAGGGCTTTTGCCCGAAACATCGATTTTCCTGCTCCTCAGATGCTGCCTGACCTGCTGTGCTTTTCCAGCACCACTCTGATCTAAACTCTGGTTTCCAGTATCTGCAGTCCTCACTTTTGCCTAATGCACATAACCTACAGATCCCTGAACACTACGGGTAATTTAGCATGGCCAATTCACTTAACCTGCACATCACTGGACTGCAGGAGGAAACTGGAGCACCCAGAGGAAACCCACGCAGACACGGGAAGAATGTGCAAACTCCACACAGACAGTCAGCCAACGCTGGAATCAAACCCAGGTCCCTGGCGCTGTGAGGCAGCAGTGCTAACCACAGGACAAAGCAACTTGCTTGATTGGCACCACAGTCATCACCTTCAATCTGCATTCCATTCATCACCAATGGACAGTGTCAGATTATTTACCATGTACAAGATGCACTGCAGTAACTTGCAGTAACAAGACTCCTTTGACAGCACCTTCCAAACCCACAACCTCTACCAACTAGAAGGACAAGGTTAGCTGATGCATGGGAACACTTGCAAGTTCCTTTTCAATTTGCACACCATCCTGGCTTGGAACTTTATTGTCCACACTGCCATTGGGTCCAAATCTTAGAACTCTCTTCCTAATAGCACTGCCCAAAGATTTGCAACAGATCAAGAAGGTCATGATGTGGAGGTACTGGTATTAGAGAGGGGTGGACAAGGTCAGAAGTCACACAACACCAGGTTATAGTCCAACAGGTTTATTTTAAATCAGAAATCCTTTACCTGATGAAGGAGCAGCGCTCTGGAAGCTTGTGATTTTAAATAAACCTGTTGGACTATAACCTCGTTCAAGATGGTCTTCACTATCAACTTCTCCAGGGCAATTAGAAATGTGCAATTATTGCAAGTCCAGTCTGTAACACTTCCATCAAATGAATACATTTAAAAATGGTCTGATATGTTCTGCTTTACCAATGGAAGAACATGTGCAGGGTCAGTTAGCTTAATCTGATAGATTGCTAACATTTTGGTCAGGTTATTGCCAAGAGGATGTGTTGATTTCCAGCTGAGGTAGATTTGGAACTTGTTTGTCATACCTTTGAGAGTGGAAGACAATAATAAAATGACCACTGATAAAAGTAGCACAGAAACCAGCTCAGGATAAGCCATCATCTGACAATGAGCCAAAGATTTTAGGCTGAGCACATATGAATGTATGAAACAATTAACAGACCTATTCTCTTTAATTGTTGGGGCTGTTTACATTAGGATAGTACAAATCAGTCTGAAAGCAGCAGGCATTAGTTGAGAAGTCAACACCAGTAGTAAGAATAAATGGTAGCTTCATTGGATAATTACTGGATAGGGATGTAGTCAAGGGTCAAACTGCAAAAATTCCAAAACAGCGACATGGCAAAGGAAAGAGATATTCAAAGCCAGTTGGTACATTCTTCTGACAGATGTGGGTAGAATCTAGCCCAGTCAACCTTAAAATAGACTGGACTAAGACCAGTGTAAGCTATTCCCTGATTCAGTAATAAACAAAGGTAAATGTTACTTAGCCCACTAACTGGGATAGTCTCAAGGTTGTTTATTAGTTTCTTCCTTTTGAGAAGGGACTGAAGTTGAGTTGAAATAAGGTAACATTGGCTTTAATATTTCACAGGCCTTCCAACGCATTTCTGGTCATACCACCCACACATCTGACATATTTCAAACAAATTTGAATCATTACCAAAATCAAGCATGGAGTTTGCTTTACACAATTTGCTTTTCACAGTTCTTACAATTTTTTCATGTTTCTAAATAAATAATTAGGTGTTGAGTTTAAAAATATATATACAATGATGAATAATCTACTCATTTAACATTTGGAAATATTTTCTGTTATAAGCAAGGAGGAGAGATAGAATGACATTGCTCTATTCCCATTCCTTGCTCAGGCATAACATGCTTGCTAAAAAAAAGATATGCGTGTCATTTTTAACTGTTTATGTGTTGTGACTGTAAACGATACACACATAGATTTCTTCAGCATTTTCTCAATAATAAAAATGCTTGTTATTCGACTTACCATGCTTTGAGAAAAGTACTAGAGCGATCCAACTTTCATGCACACCCAAATTTTGAGTTTCCAACACATACAAATAAGTTCCAGAGTGGGATGATAAAGCAATTTAATGTATGTATACTGGTGTTATGACTGACTTCAGGCTGAACCCAGGTCTAATTCTCTAGGTTTAGCATCAAATAATGGTGATACTGTTGGTTAACTATAATAGTTAACTATAGGTCATATGCCATAATGTTTGTCATTGGGAAAAAGAGTCTATTATAAGGGATGGAATAGCCAGGCAAAGGTAAAGTCACCATAATCCCAGAAGACCTTTTCTGAGGAAGGGTCACTGGAGCCAAAGTGTTAAATATGATTTCTCTCCACAGATGCTGCCAGACCTGTTAAGATTTTCCAGCATTTTCCGTTTTTGTCCCAGAGGACCACAGGCTGCTCTGTCATTAGTGAGGTGACAGAGCAGCCTTAGATATGATGCAGAGCTGGGCTGAGGAGTGGCAGATGGAGTTCAACCCTGCCAAGTGTGAGGTTGTCCATTTTGGAAAGACAAATAAGAATGCGGAATACAGGGTTAACGGTAGGGTTCTTAGTGAGGTGGAGGAACAGAGGGATCTTGGGGTCTATGTTCATAGATCTTTGAAAGTTGCCACTCAGGTGGATAGAGGCCTTTTCTTCTTGGAATGGCGAAGGATGAGGGGTGATTGGTAGAGGTTTATAAGATGATCAGAGGAATAGGTAGAGTAGACAGTCAGAAACTTTTTCCCTGGGTACAACAGAGTGTTACAAGGGGGCATAAATTTAAGGTGAAGGGTGGAAGGTATAGGGGAGATGTCAGGGGTGGGTTCTTTACCCAGAGAGTGGTTGGGGGCATGGAATGCGCTGCCTGTGGGAGTGGTAGAGTTAGAATCTTTGGTGACCTTTAAGCGGCAATTGGATAGGTACATGGATGGGTGCTTAAGCTAGGACAAATGTTCGGCACAACATCGTGGGCCAAAGGGCCTGTTCTGTGCTGTATTGTTCTATGTTCTATGTTCTATGACTGGTGATGGTCTTACCTGAGGGCCAGGCAACTGGTGATGTTGAGAAGGCAGGACCGTCATGGTGTTCTTAGCTGGTGTGGGAATTGAACCCACGCTGCTGATGTCACTATGAATCATAACTTAGCTGTCCAACCAATAAGAACAGACTACACAAAAATACATGATATAATCAAGTGGAGGCAGCATGGCTTCATGAAAGGGCGACCATGCCTGACAAATTTGCTAAAATTCTTTGAGGAGTTAACAAGCAAGGTCGATAAAGGGGACCTAGTAGAGGCAACATATTTGGATTTCCAAATAGTGTTCAATCAGAAATGGGGCAGCACGGTGGTTTTGGGACAGCACGGTGGCTCAGTGGTTAGCACTGCTCCCTCACAGTGCCAGGGACCAAGTTTCAGTTCCAGCCTCGGGCGACTGTCCGTGTGGAGTTTGCACATTCTCCCTGTATCTGTGTGGGTTTCCTCCGGGTACTCCGGTTTCTTCCCACAGTCCAAAGATGTGCAATTTGGTGAATTGGCCATGCTAAACTGCCCATTGTGTTCAGGGATGTGTAGGTTAGGTGCATCAGTCAGGGGAAATGTAGAGTAATAAGGTAGGGGAATGGTTCTGGGTAGGTTACTTTTTACTCTGGGTGGGATTGGTTTGGACTTGTTGGGCTAAATGGCCTGTTTCCACAAATGTAGAGATTCTATGAAGATACCACACATAAGGCTATTTAATAAGAGCCCATGGTGTTGAACCTAATATGTTAGCATATATAGCAATTGGTTAACTAAAAGAAGACAGAAAGTAGGGGTAATGGGAGCATGTTCAGGATGGTAATCTGTAACTATTAGAGTGCCTCAGGGGTCAGTGCTGGAGGCACAGGCATTTGCAATTTATATTGATGGCTTGGATGAGGGAAATGAATATATCATCACCATATTTGTGGGTAGCACAAAAATAGATGGAAAGACAAGCGTGGGAAATCATGTCTCATAAACTTGATTGAGTTTTTTGAAAAAGTAAGAAAGAAGGTTGATGAGGGCAGAGCAGTAGATGTGATCTATATGGACTTCAGTAAGGCATTCGACAAGGTTCCCCATGGGAGACTGATTAGCAAGGTTAGATCTCATGGAATACAGGGAGAACTAGCCATTTGGATACAGAACTGGCTCAAAGGTAGAAGTCAGAAGGTGGTGGTGGAGGGTTGTTTTTCAGACTGGAGGCCTGTGACCAGTGGAGTGCCACAAGGATCGGTGCTGGGTCCTCTATTTTTTGTCATTACATAAATGATTTGATTGTGAGCATAAGAGGTACAGTTAGTAAGTTTGCAGAT
>NC_057722.1:75390393-75408416 GCF_004010195.1 Chiloscyllium plagiosum | reverse complement strand
ATGAGGGGCATGGATAGGGTAAATAGACAAAGTCTTCTGCCTGGAGTCGGGGAGTCCAGAACAAGAGGGCATAGATTTAGGGTGAGAAGGGAAAGATATGAAAGTGACCTATGGGGCAACCTTTTCACGCAGAGGGTGGTACGTGTATGGAATGAGCTGCCAGAGGATGTGGTGGAGGCTGGTACAATTGCAACATTTAAGAGGCATTTGGTTGGGTATATGAATAGGAAGGGTTTGGAGGGATATGGGCCAGGTGCTGGCAGGTGGGACTAGATTGGGTTGGGATATCTGGTCGGCATGAACAGGTTGGACCGAAGTGTCTGTTTCCATGCTGTACATCTCTATGACTCTATGACTGTGACTCTATGACAAGTGGTGAGAATGACACAGAGAATCCACAGTAGGATAAAAGCAAGTTAAATGCTTGGGCAAAAACTTGGAAGATGGTATATAATGCGAGGTTGTGCACACTGGCAGAAAGAATAGAGGAACAGAATGCTATTTAAATAAGGTAAGATGACAGAAAGCTGTAGAACAGAGGAATTTTTGGGACCTCATGCATAAATGACAAAAAAACTAGCAAAACGTTGAGGAGATAATAGAGTCTGCAAATGGAATATTGGCCTTTATTTCAAAAGGAAATTGAGTATAAAAATAGGGAATTATTGCTAAAACGATACAAGATGCTAGTTAGACCACAACTAGATACACAGATTTTTAAGCAGTAATGGAATTGGGGTTATGGGGGAAAGGCAGGAAGATAGAGTTGAGGATTATCAATCAGCCATGATCTCATTGAATGGCAAAGTAGACTTGATGGGCTGATTGGCCTACTTCTGCTTCTACATTTTATGGTCTTTTGGTCATACTATGGTTTAGAATACTGAGAACACTTTTGATCCTCTTATAAAGAGAAACTGGCATTGGAAGCAGTCCAGAAAAGGTTCACGAGGCTGATCCTAGGTATGGAAGATTTCTGTTACAAGGAGAGATTGAGTGGGTTGGGTCTGTAGTCATTGGAATTTACAAGGAGGACAGGCGAATTTATCAAAACATATATAATTATTAGGAACTTGACAGTATATTGTTGAGAGCTTGTTTCCCCTTGTGGGAAAGTCAAGGAACAGAGGTCATAATCTCAGAAAAAGAGATTGCACATTTAATTCAGAGATGAGGAGTTTCTTCTCTCAGAAGAGAGTGAATCTACAGAATTTTTTACTGCAGAGAATTGTTTGTTAAGTATATTCAAGGTTGAGATAGACAGAATTTTAATCTTTAAAGGATTCAAGGGTTATGGGGCAAAGATCGTAGGTGGAGTTAAGAATTATCAGTTCAACCATCATCTCATTGAATAGTGAAGCAGACCCAATGGGACAAATGGTCCACTTCTGCTCCTATGCCTTATGGTCACCTAATTTATCATTTCATTCGGGTGCAAAGGCTGTTAGGTCAATGCTTTACTTTATCTGCAACTCATGGAAAATTACACATCAAGACAGGGCTCAAAACCTGCAAGGTGGATGGAGAGCAAAAGAGATTAACATAGTTCTAGAAACTAGAGACAGCAAGGGATATGGAGAAAGTGCACAAAAGTTGTATTGAGTTGGATGATCAGCCGTGATCTGATTGAGTGATGGAGAAGCCTCAATTGGATGAATGGTCTACTCCTGTTCCTATGAGGGAGAGAGAAAAAGAGACAAAGAACTCCAGGTCTTGTTTCATTAGCATTTCATTTGTCTGTGCCTGTGGCCTGCAGGAAAGGCATTTGCTTCCACACAAAAGGGGTTAGCTGGCTTATCACTACAGATGGACTTCTTCTCCAATTAACCAGTCACCAATTAGAGTCCCTACAGTGTAGAAGAAGGCCATTCAGCCCATCATGTCCACACCGACCTTCTGAAGAGCATTCCACCCAAACCCACCCCCTACCCTTTTGCAATAACCCTGCATTCCCCATGGCTAACCCAACTCGCCTACATATCCCTGAACACCATGGGGCAATTTAGCATGGCCAATCCACTTAACTTGCACATCTTTGGACTAGTGCATTCAATTTGTCTTCATGATTACAAGGCTGGGCACATTCCTTTCATATTGCCCCCATTGTCCAAGTGACTGCATCAAATGGTTAGCTCCCACTAATTAAGTATCTAGGCGATTAGAACAAGAACAAAGAACAAAGAAAATTACAGCACAGGAACAGGCCATTCGGCCCTCCATGCCTGCGGCCGATCCACATCCTCTGTCAAAACTTGTTGCCTATTTTCTAAGGGTCTGTATCCCTGTGCTCCCTGCACATTCATGTATCTGTCTAGATACACCTTAAATGTCGCTATCATGCCCACCCCTACCACCTCCACTGGTAACGTGTTCCAGGCACCCACAACCCTCTGCGTAAACCACTTCCCACATATATCTCCCCTAAACTTTTCCCCGCTCACTTTGAACTCGCGACCCCTAGTAATTGATTTCCCCACTCTCGGAAAAAGCTTATTGCTATCCACCCTGTCTATGCCTCTCATGATTTTGTAGACCTCAGTCATGTCCCTCCTCAACTTCCGTCTTTCTCATGAAAATAATCCTAATCTACTCAACCTCTCTTCATAGCTAGCGCCCTGCATACCAGGCAATATCCTGGTAAGCCTCCTTTGCACCCTCTCCAAAGCATCCACATCCCTTTGGTAATGTGGCATCCAGAACGGTCAGGATTGTCAGGATGTTTCCTGATGGGGTAAGAGATGACCTCCACTCTCACCCCTTCAAGGTAACTTTCCTGATAGGGCTTTGCATACAGTCTGGGGCTCCATCTCAATACCTTCGGAATATACAAAGAAGCCATTTAGTGTCTCTGTGGCCGCAATTTCAACTCCTTGGAATGTGGTTTCAGTCCTGCTTAAAATTGAATCAGTGATCTCCAGCCAGTAAATCCACTTTTTATCAAGAATGGGTTTGTAACAACACACACATCAATATGCATTAGTCATGGTCTTTATTGCAACCTGTCTCTGCATTTCATCTTAAATTTGAACAGTCAATATCACAACACCTTCCCAATATTTGTTGCACATGCTATATCTGTCTTGGGAGCACTTGTTGTTTGTGTTAAGTACAAAGGTGGAAACATGTTTCGTTTTGTAGAATCACAGAATCATTCCCTCAGCTCTTACACCCTTCATCTCAATAAGTATAACAATTCAAGGCAAATGTGAAAGATCCAAAGAAAAATATATTTACAGAACTTTAAAAAACCCTTAAAAACCCCTGCCCCTCCCCCCCCATAAACCCTAAAGTGTAAGTGTTTGAGTTTGATGAGGATGTAAAATCTTTAAACCTGACACTAATTCATCCACTTCTGCTTTCAGCAGAAATAAGCAATAATTTCATTGCCAGGGACAGGTTAAACATTTAGCTATTATAATGTTAGCAGTGAGCCTCAAATTTTACATCCATTTTAAATTACAACCTGGCTGACTGAGCTCTCTCAGAAAACTCAGCAGCTAAAGGGAAGCAAGTAAGCACCTTTCCAATATCTCTCTACACTTCTCCACAATTGCTAGCAATTCCCTGCCGCGATCGAACACCACCCTCTCAGCCTCAAGCCCCAGCAACCTGACACATTTAAAGTTGCCAACGATACCTTGGCACCTCTGCCCATACACCTACCCGAACCCCAATCCGTCCCCCCACAACAGAGCTTCCAATCATACCACTGACTTCCCTCCCTCCCTTTCATCCGATACATCTGACATCCAACACCACCCCTCCTCACCCTCCCAACTCCTTAATGTCTAAAGAACCCACCCCCATCCCCTACATCTCCACCTGCAGCTGGCTGTGTGCCTCCGATTGGTTCTTCACCCTTTACTAATAGTCATTTTACACTGAGTTAAAAATCACACAACACCAGGTTATAGTCCAACAGGTTTATTTGGAAGCACTAGCTTTTGGAGCGCTGCTCCTTCATCAGGTGGCTGATGAAGGAGCAGCACTCCAAAAGCTAGTGCTTCCAAATAACCTTTCGGACTATAACTTGGTGTTGTGTGATTTTTAACTTGGTACACCCCTGTCTAACACTGGCTCCTCCAAATCATGTTACACTGAGGAGCAGTCATTCTTGAAGACACAACATTTGACTTAGAGGTTTCAGAGAAGCACTTTAACAATGTGTACAGTGCAGGAGGCCAAAGCTGCTGACCGAAACCTCCTATAGATATGTGAAGAGAAAAAAAGACTGATGAAAACAAAAGTAGGTCCCTTGCAGTTAGAATTAGGTGAATTCATAATGGACAACAAAAAGATGGCAGACCAGTTGAACAAATACCTTGGATCTGTTTTCACTAAGGAGGTCACAAATAACCTTCCGGAAATACTTGGGGTCAGAGGGTCGAGCATGAGGAGGAACAGAAGGAAATCCTTATTAGTCAGGAAATGGTATTGGGGAAATTGATGGCATTAAGTTCCCAGGATGCTCTGTGTCCCACAGTGCTTAAGGAAATGAGTGGCCCTAGAAATATTCTATACATTAGCGATCATTTTCCAGCACAATACAGACTCTAGCAGAGTTCCAATGGACTTGGATGGTAGCTAATGTAACCCAACCTTTTCAAAAAAGGGAGGGAGAGAGAAAATGGAGAATTACAGGCAGGTTAGCCTGATATTGGTGGTGGCGAAAATGCTGGAGTCAGTTATTAAGGGTATAATAACTGAGCATTTGGAAAGCAGTGACAAAATCAGTCCAAGTCAGCATGGATTCAGTAAAAGGAAATCACGCTTGACAAATCTGCTGGAAGTTTTTGAGGATGTGACCAGTAGAGTGAACAAGGGTGCATCAGTAGATATTGTGTACCTGGAACTTCAAAGGCTTGTGACAAGGTCCCAAACAGGAGATTAAATTAAATCTCATGGTATTGGAGGTAATGTATTGATGTGGGTAGAGAACTGGTTGGAAGACTGGAAGCAGAAAATTGGAATAAACAGGTCCTTTTCAGTGTGGCAGGCAGTGACAAGTGGGGTAATATAGGGTTCAGTGCTGGGATCTCAGCTGTTCACAGCTGTTCACAATATACAATAATGATTCAGACAAAGGAATTGAATGCCTTATCTCCAGATTTGCAGATGACACTAAGCTGGGTGACAGTGTGTGCTGTGAGGAGGATGCTAAAAGGCCGCAGGGTGACTTGGACTGGTCAGCTGATTGGGAAAATACTTAGCAAATGCAATATAATGTAGATAGATGTGAGGTTATCCACTTTGGTGGTAAAAACAGGAAGGCAGATCATTATCTGAATGGTGGGCGAAAGTGAGGACTGCAGATGCTGGAGATTATAGTCGATGGTGTGATGCTGGAAAAGCACAGCAGGTCATGCAGCATCCATGGAGCAGGAGAGTTTGATGTTTCAGGCAAAAGCCCTTCAACGGGAATGAGGCTGTGAGCCGAGGAGGTGGTGAGATAAATGGGAGAGGGGTGGTGCTGGGGAGGAGGTGGCAGAGAGTGCGATAGGTGGATGGAGGTAGGGGTAAAGGTGATAGGTCGGAGAGGAGAGTGGAGCAGATAGGTGGGAAGGAAGATGGATAGATAGGACAGGTCATGAGGGCAGTGTCAAGTTGGAAGGTTGGAACTGGGATAAGGTGGGGGTGGGGAAATGAGGAAAAAGGTGAAGTCCACATTGATGCCATGGGGTTAGAGGGTCCCTAGGCAGAAGATGAGGCATTCTTCCTCCAGGCGTCGGGTGGTTAGGGAGTGGTAGTGGAGGAGACCAGGGCCTGCATTATCTGAATGGTGACAGTTTAGGAAATGGTGAGGTGCAACAAGGCTTGGATCTCATGGTGGAACAGCTATTGGAATACTGGCCTTCATAGCAAGAAGATTTGAGTAGAGGAGTAGGGATAGCTCTCTGCAGTTAAACAGGACCTTGCTGAGGCCACACCTGGCGTATTGTGTACAGTTTTGGTCTCCTGGTGTGAGGAAGGACATTCTTTCTACTGAGGGAGTCCAGTGAAGGTTCGTCGGACTAATTCCCAGGATGTTAGGACAGACATATGAAATAAGGCTGCATCAATTGGGCTTGTACTCGCAGAAGAATAATGGGGCATCTCATCGAAATATGTAAAATCCTGATGGGACTGGACAGACTAGATATGGGAAGAATGTTCCCAATGTTGTAGAAAGCAGAAACTAGGGGTCACAGTCTAAGAATAAGAAGTAAGCTATTCAGGACTGAGATGAGGAAGAATTTCTTCACTCAGAGAGTTGTGAACCTGTGGTATTCTCTCCCACAGGAAGCTGTTGGGGCCAGATGCTAGATACATTCAACAGGGAGCTGGTTGTGTATCCTTGTGGCTAAAGAGATGAAGGGGTATGGAGAGAAAGCAGGAATGGGATACTGAGATTGCGTGATCAGCCATGATCACATTGAATGGTGGTACAGGCTTGAAGGGTTGAATGGCCTACTCATACAGTCATAGAGTCATAAAGATGTACAGTATGGAAACAGACCCTTCAATCAAACCTGTCCATGCCGACCAGATATCCCAACCCAATCTAGTCCCACCTGCCAGCACCTGGCCCATATCCCTCCAAACCCTTCCTATTCATACACCCATCCAAATGCCTCTTAAATGTTGCAATTGTACTAGCCTCCACCACATCCTCTGACAGCTCATTCCATACACGTACTACCCTCTGCGTGTAAACATTGCCCCTTAGGTCTCTTTTATATCTTTCCCCTCTCACCCTAAACCTATGCCCTCTAGTTCTGGACTCACCAACCCCAGAGAAAATACTTTGTCTACTTATCCTATCCATGCCCCTCATGATTTTATAAACCTCTATAAGGTCACCCCTCAGCCTCCGATGCTCCAGGGAAAACAGCCCCAGCCTGTTCAGCCTCTCTCTATAGCTCAAATCCTCCAACCCTGGCAACATCCTTGTAAATCTTTTCTGAATCCTTTCAAGTTTCACAACATCTTTCCGATAGGAAGGAGACCAGAATTGCACGCAATATTCCAACAGTGGCCTAACCAATGTTCTGTACAGCCGCAACATGACCTCCCAACCCCTGTAATCAATACTCTGACCAATAAATGAAAGCATACTAAATGCCTTCTTCACTATCCTATCTACCTGTGACTCCACTTTCAAGGCACTATGAACCTACACTCCAAGGTCTCTTTGCTCAGCAACCCTTCCTAAGACCTTACCATTAAGCGTCTAAGTCCTGCTAAGATTTGCTTTCCCAAAATGCAGCACCTTGTATTTATCTAAATTAAACTCCATCTGCCACTCCTCAGCCCATTGGCCCATCTGATCAAGGACCTGTTGTAATCTGATGTAACCCTCTTTGCTGTCCATTACACCTCCAATTTTGGTGTCATCTGCTAACTTACTAACTATACCTTTTATGCTCACATCCAAGTTATTTATATAAATGATGAAAAGTAGAGGACCCAGCACCGATCCTTGTTTACTCCACTGGTCACAGGCCTCCAGTCTGAAAAACAACCCTCCACCATCACCCTCTGTCTTAAACCTTTGAGCCAGCATTTGTTGGTGCCGGTTCTTTGACAGAGCTATCCAATTAGCCACACTCTCCTCTTCCTCTCAGGTCTGCAACATTTCCTTTCCTTTTAAAGTGGGAGTCACAAGCTGAAAGAATGGGGTCATCAGCTCTAAGGTAGGAACGGTTGCCATGAGCTTTGAATTATAAGAGCTGGCCTCCCACTATAACAGACCAGGCCCTCACTTCCTCAGAACATCCACCTCATCTCACTCTCACAGATCTTACTGAGGGCTCACAACAATTTTCCGGCCTGAAAATAGAGGCGCAGTGAGGAAACCATTTGGGAAACACTCCATTTGCTTTTCAAGGCTAAAGATTCACTTTTTCACACTGAGGGTTGTGTATGGAACAAACTGCCAGAGGAAGTGGTGGAGGTTGGTATAATTACAGCATTTACAGCATTGGATTGGGTATGTGAATGAGAAGGGTTTAGCTGGATATGGGCAAAATGCTAGCAAATGGGACTTGATTGATTTAGGATATCTGGCATGGACGAGTTGGACCAAAGGGCCTGTTTCCATGTTGTAACGAGCCCATGACTCTATGATTCCATGCTGTACAAGTTAGGTAGAAGGTGGAGGTAACAAAACAGGTCTGCCTGCAATTTGTAAAAATGGTGAGTTCATTGGTTCCACTAATGTGTGATGACTTTAAATGGAGAGAGAACATCAAGCTTCTAATGGTTGCAAACACCAGTCAAGGTAAGCTATAAAATGATTGACGTGGCTCGCCCCACTTTATCTTGGTTTTACCCTTGAGACCTGTTGTGCTTCATTCTTTCTGACATAATTAAATCTCAAGTCTGCACAAAACCTGCATATCCCATCCTTGTTCGCAATCTTGACTATAGCCAGGGGCTTTGGGATGGTCAGACTACATTTATTTAACAAAAGCTGAACTGAAGCCTCAGTCAGTGTCTTTCCTTGGCAACAAATATTTTCAACTGGTTCTGTATTTTCAGGATTAATAGCGTTGAAAAGAGCTGGTTCTACATTTCTTGCATGTGATGGAAAATAACACTGCTATTAACTCAATGATGGTAACTTGCCATGGCACCTAAGGGTACTAAGGGACATCAACAAAGGTATTATCAAATAAAAGTTGACGAGAAGTTCCATAAACAGCAGTCACAGAAAAGAGGGTGGTTTTAACAAGCAGCTTAGACAGATTTAGAGAAAGATGCAAAGGTTCAACGAGGGGATTTTGGAGTTTAGAACCTTCCTAGATGAAGGATATAGCCACCAGCTGTGGAGTTATTAAATTTGGGGGTGTGCAAGAGGTTATAACAGAAGGAACATACTTGTATGGCAAGCAGAGCCTACAGATATAGGGAAGGGAGAAAGAAGGATTTGAAAACAATTGTGAGAATTTCAAAATTGAAACATACCCAATAATGACCCATTCATTTATTAATATTGGCCAAACGTGCTTGCTGACCTACACTTGCTCCTAATTAAGCAACAATTCAATTTCAAAATTCACAACCATGCTTTCAATCCCTCCATGGCCTCCACCATCTCTGTTTCTCTTAGCTCCTCCCGCCTTACAGCCTCTCAGATGTCTGCACACCTTCAATTTTGGCCTCTTGGGTATATCCAGTTTTCTTTGTCCCACCACCGATAGCCCTGTCTTCAGTTTGCAAGACTCAGAGCTCTGAAATTCCCTCCCTACTGTTCACCATCTCGCTTCCAAAGCACTCCTCAAGCTTTAGGCCACATGTCCTCATGATTTCCTGTGTGGTTTGGTTATTTTTATTCAGTCATGGGATGTGAACATCTCTGGTCAGACTAGCATTTATTACCTATCATTAATTGCCCTGAGGGCAGTTAAGTGTCAACCACTGCAGCAGGGTGTCTGGAGTCATATGTAGACCAGACCAGGTAAGGATGGCAGCTTCCTTCCCTAAAGGACATTAGTGAACCAGATGGGTTTTTCTATCAACTGACAATGTTTTCATGGTCGCCATTAGACTCCTAATTCCAGATATTTTATTGAATTCAAATTCCACATCGGTCCTGGCAGGATTTGAACCCAAGTCCCCAGAATATTATCAGGGTCTCTAGATTAATTATCTAGAGATAATATCAGTAGGCCATCACCACCCCCTTGATTTCTAGGTTTGATTGATAATTCTTTATTCTTGCACGTCACGTGGATGCTACTGGCAAGGGTGGCATTTGTTACCCAAACCTAATGGCTGTTGACCTTGATTGACACTTAAGGGTTGACCACATTACTGTGAGTCTGGGGTCACATTTTGGCCAAACCAAGTAACGATGGCAGATTTCTTTCCCTAAAGGGCACTAGTGAACCAGACAGGATTTTATAAAACAGACAATTATTATATTATCATCATTAGACTAACTTTTAATTCCAGATTGTTAAATCAACTCAAATTTCTTAATCTGCCATATTGGAATTTGAATTCAAGACTCCAGAACATTGGCCTGGGGTTCTGAATTACCAATGCAGTAACATGACGACTACACCACTGCATGCCCTGGAACAATCATAGAATCCCTATAGTGTGAAAGCAGGCCATTCAGCCCATCGAGTCCACACTGACCCTCCAAAGTACATCGGACTCAATCCCACCCACCTACCTATCACTGTAATCCTGAATTTCCCATGGCTAATCCACCTAGACTGCACTTCCCCGGACTCTCTGGGGAATTTAGCACAGCGAATCCACCTAACCTGCACATGTTTGGACTGTGGGAGGAAACCGGAGCACGCAGAGGAAACCCTCGCAGACGCACGGAGAATGTGCAAACTCCAAAAAGACAATAAAGCACATGGAGAGGTTTTATAATGTTAAAGATGCTCTCTGAATGCAAATTGGTGCTGCTTTTGGTACTGTCAAATCATGTATGTACATCTGATGCTGTAATGATCAATACGAAAGTAATAACCCAGGTCTTTAAATGTTCTCACTCTAAATGGACCTCCAGCAGTAGATGGCGTTGGTGATGGAGGGCACTGAGTACGGGAGCTGAGCAGTTCAGTGGGGCCTCGACCAGGACATGACATATTGAAAAGACAGGGAGGTGGGCAGAGGGGGCAGGGTTGCCTTGTTAATGAAATTAAATCTATGGCACTGAATGACATAGGGTCAGGTGATGTGTGTGGAGTTTGCACATTCTCCCCGTGTCTGCGTGGCTTTCCTCCGGGTGCTCCAGTTTCCTTCCACAGTCTAAAGATGTGCAGGTTAGGTGAATTGGCTGTGCTAAATTGCCCGTAGTGTTAGGTGAAAGGGTAAATGTAGGGGATTGGGTCTGGGTGGGTTGCTCTTTGGAGGGTCGGTGTGGACTTGTTGGGCCAAAGGGCCTGTTTCCACACTGTAAGCAATCTAATCTAATCTATTCTAATCTAATGTGGAGTCTGTGTGGATGGAGTTGAGGAACCACAAAGGCAAAAAAACCATAATGGGAGTTATGTATAGATCTCCCAACAGTGGTCAGGACCAGGGGTGCAAGATGTACCAGGAAACAGATAGGGCATGTCAGAAAGGCAAGGTCATGGTGATCATGGGGGACTTCAATATGCAGGTGGACTGGGTGAATAATGTTGCCAGTAGATCCAAAGGAAGGGAGTTCATGGAATGTTTACAGGATGGCTTTTTGGAAAAGATGGTGATGGAGCCCACAAGGGAGCAGGTATTCTGGACTTGGGGCTATGTAATGAGCCAGACTTTATAAAAGATCTTAAAGTAAGGGAAAACTTAGGAGGTAGTGATTATAATATGGGAGAGTTCAGCCTGCAGTTTGAAAGAGAGAAGGCAAAATCGGATGTAATGATGTTACAGTTAAATAAAGATAATTACAGGGGCATGAGAGAGGAACTGATGAAAATCAACTGGAAGCAGAGCCTAGTGGGGAAGACAGTAGAGCAACAATGGCAGGAGTTTCTGGGCAGAAAATGTATCAAAGAAAAAAAGAAACCCATAAAGTGGCCAAGAGAACAAGAAAATCAGAAGACTGGGAAAACTATAAAAGCAAACTCAAGACAACAAAGAGAGAAATAAGGAAAGAGAGGATCAAATATGAAGGTAGGCTAGCTAGTAATGTTAGAAATGATGTAAAAGTTTCTTTCAATACATAGGAAACAAACAAGAGGCAAAAGTAGACATTGGGCCGCTCCAAATTGATGCAGGAAGGTTAGTGCTGAGAGATAAGGAAATAGCTGAAAATCTTAATAAGTACTTTGCCTCGGTCTTCACAATGGAAGACATGAGTAATATCCCAACAATTAAGGAGAGTCAGGGGGCAGAGTTGAGTATGGTAGCCATTACGAAAGAGAAAGTGCTAGAAAAGCTAAAAGGTCTAAAAATTGATAAATCTCCTTGCCTCAATGGACTACATCCTAGCGTTCTGAGGGAGGTGGCTGAGGAAATAGCAGAGACGTTGGTTGTGATCTTTCAAAAGTCATTGGAGTCAGGGAAAGTTCCAGATGATTGGAAAATTGCTGTTGTAACCCCCTTGTTCAAAAAGGATCAAGACAAAAGATGGAAATTTATAGGCCGATTAGCCTAACCTTGGTAGTTGGCAAAATTCTTTGAAGAAATTCTTTGTGGGCGGCACGGTGGCACAGTGGTTAGCACTGCTGCCTCGCAGCGCCAGAGACCCGGGTTCAATTCCTGCCTCAGGCGACTGACTGTGTGGAGTTTGCACGTTCTCCCCGTGTCTGCGTGGGTTTCCTCCGGGTGCTCCGGTTTCCTCCCACAGTCCAAAGATGTGCAGGTCAGGTGAATTGGCCATGCTAAATTGTCCGTAGTGTTAGGTAAGGGGTAAATGTAGAGGTAGGGGTAGGGGTAGGGGTAGGGGTGGGTTACGCTTCGGCGGGTCGGTGTGGACTTGTTGGGCCGAAGGGCCTGTTTCCACACTGTAAAGTAATCTAATCTAAAAAAAAAGTAACAAGTAGGTTAGACCAGGGAAACCCAGTGGATATTATCTATGTAGACTTCCAAAAGGCCTAACAGGAAGCTTCTGAGTAAGGTGAGGACCCACGGTGTTCGAGGTGAGCTACAGACATGAATTGAGAATTGGCTGTCTGACAGAAGGCAGAGAATTGGAATAAAAGGTTCTTTATCGGAATGGCAGCTAGTGACAAGTGATGTCCTGCAGGGTTTAGTGTTGGGGCTGCAGCTGTACACTTTATATGTTAGTGATCTAATTGAAGGGACTGGGTGCATTCTGGTGAAGTTCACCGATACTACAAAGTTAGGTGGACAGGCAGGTAGTACTGAGGAGGTGGGAGGCTGCAGAACGATTTAGACAGTTTCGGAGAGTGGCCCAGGAAATAACTGATGAAATTCAACGTGAGCAAATGCGAGGTCTTGCACTTTGAAAAAAGAATACAGGCATGGACTATTTTCTAAACAGTGAGAAAATTCCTAAAGCCAAAGTACAAAGGGATCTGGGAGTGCTAGTGCAGGATTCTCTAAAGGTTGACTTGCAAGTTGAGTCCGTGATTAAGAAAGCAAATGTAATGTTGTCATTTACCTCAAGAGAGTTTGAATATAAAAGTAGCGATGTGCTACTGAGACTTTATAAAGCTCTAGTTAGGCCCCATTTAGAATACTGAGTCAAATTTTGGGCCCCACACCTCAAGGAGGACATAATGGCACTGGAGTGTGTCCAGCGGAGATTCACACTGAAGATCCCTGGAATGGTAGGCCCAACATGCAATGAATTGCTGAGGATCCTGGGATTGTATTCATTAGAGTTTAGAAGGTTGAGGGGAGATCTAATAGAAACTTACAAGATAATGCATGGCTTAGAAAGGGTGGATGCTGGGAGTTGTTTCCGTTAGGCAGGGAGACTAGGAACTGTGGGCACAGCCTTAGAATTAGAGGGGATCAATTTAGAATGGAAATGAGGAGACATTTCTTCAGCCAGAGAGTGGTGGGTCAGTGGAACTCATTGCCATGGAGCACAGTGAAGGCTGGGACGTTAAATGTCTTCAAGACAGAGATTGATAAATTCTTGATCTCTCAAGGAATTAAGAGATACGGGGAGAGTGCGGGTAAGTGGAGTTGAAATGCCCATCAGCCATGATTAATTGGGGGAGTGGACTCGATGGGCCAAATGGCCTTTCTTCTACTCCAATGTCTTATGACAACAGTGAGGCAGGAGAATGGCGCACCCAAACACACTCTTTTTGGGGAAAGGGTGTCTTTAGAGGGGTGGGGAACTGATGGAAAGGTGGAGCAATCGAACCAATGATTCCTCTGCCCAGTATAACCTGTGTACATACTGTGAATAGTTCCTTGTTTATTGTTCGGTTCCCTTCCTGTTTTAATGACCTGATGCCAATGGAATGAAGAACCGCTCTTATCACAACCGCTCTTATCACTGCAGGTTGTATCACAATAGGAGCAGAGGCTGGATGAGAACAGGGGTTCCTGTGCCATACCAGTGTGGACTACAGTATTGTACCATCGTGTTCAGCAAGAGAAGGTGACCACTGACCAACAAAAAGATGTGTTTTTTTTCCCCAAGGGCCATAAATCCTTTTTTATTATGACTTCCTGCCTTCCAAGCTCTGTTACTGTTTTCCCCGAAAGAAGCTGACACTTGCTTAACATCACTAATAAAGTGCCCAGCAACCAGAGAAAGAGCTGACCTAAACAAAGGCTGCTTAAATTTATTGACTCAGGCTTTCAGAATGATAGCAGTCAGTGAAAATCTATCAATGCAAATGGTTTCAGCGGCAAAGGTCAAAGTGTCAAAGTGCCTCATAGCCACCAACACAATGACTGCAAACTCCTCTGCTGGGGTTAGGCAAAATATCGAATGCAACATTTACAGTGTGTTTACTACATGTAAAGCAGCCATCATCTACATCTCCAACAATAAGGAATGTGTTGCTCTTGGTATTCAAGCTGACTACAACTGGCCTGAAGAAGTGGTGGGGGAGGGCCATGGGGGAGGGGAGGAGGGTGGAGGGTTTGATGAGAGGTGATTACCTGTATCTCAGGGTAACCAGCAGTGGTGGGGGGGGAGAAAAAACTCCTGTGGCTTGCACGTCATGTTCGAGAGGACACAACCTTTCAGCGAGATATGCCGTGCTTGCAAATTCTGTAACCCCTGGTGATATACTTGACACATTCAACTTGACCTTCAGCATACCCTGAATAAACTGATGTTGTTATACTGTATCATGGCCATGAATGGCACTTTTAATATGCAGTGGTGCTTGGGGGCGCAGGGGGTTGCACTGAGCGAGGAGTATGCATATTAATGCCTCAGCTGGGTTTGAACTGTCTCTGTTGGTACAAAAGCATCCATACTTGATGAGGCTCCGTGTGAGAAAATGCTTGCTCAAGTGCCTCCTCCTTTATGTGGGCCAGCCCTTTCCATCTTTTTTCAAGCCGTCCTTCATAGTCCGCTCAGACGCTCTCACTCAATAGCATAACAATTTCGAATAAGATACATGTACGAACAATGGACTGCACGTGATTCAAACTTGCAGAACCAGGTGGGAACATGCTTTACCAAAACAAAATGCTTGAGGCGAGCACGGACCCAGTGACCTGTTGCTTGGAGTCATGCAACAGATGTTACACCTCTGAAAGGTGTCCTTCTATTCGATGAGAATTGAAAAGCTTAAAAGCAGTGCTTCCTTCTCACACAATACTCACTCAAATCTCACAGAGCAACCTGAGATATGTGAAAAAGTATTTTAAATCATTTTCCCCTCAAAAATGTATCAATCCACCAGCAAAGGTATGGATAAAATAGACAACTGATTGAAGAAATGATGATAAGTATTGGCAGAAATAATTAAGAAACATATCATCAGAACACTGTCATCCAAGTCTCTTTTTATAAACCTTAGCATGACATTCAACATGTGCTGGTTTTATGCTCTGGAATGTAACAATAAGGAAAAGGAAACTTGCATTTGTATAACACCTTTTACGTCCTCATCTGTCCTAAAGGTGCTTTATGTTATATATTTGTGGGAAGTGAGGGCTGCTTGCAAGGATAGCCCTTGGTAGTGGAGGGAGTGAATGTTTAAGGAGGGCAGGTGTGACATTGATCAACAGGTTGCTTTCTCTTGGGAGGTGTCAAGTTCCTGGAATGTTGGATTGCACTTATCCAAGCAAGTGGAGTTTTCCATCACAATCCTGACTTGTGCCTTTAGTTTGGTGGATAGGCTCTGGGAAGTCAGGAGGATGTGACTGGTCTGTTAAGGGCTCGTCGGAGAGTGTGGTGCTGGAAAGGCTCAGAAAGTCAAGCAGAATTGGAGGAGCAGGAGGACTGATGTTTCGACCATAGGGTCTTCATCAGGAATGAGGCTTGTGGCCCAAGGGGGCTGAGAGATAAATGGGAGGGTGTTGAGGCTGGGGGGAAAGCAATTGGGAATGCGATAGGTTGATGCAGGAAGAGGGTGAAGGTGATAGGTTGGGAAGGAGGGTCGAGCAGATAGTTGGGAAAGAAAATGGACAGGCAGGACAGTTCAAAAAGGTGATGCTGAGTTGGAAGGTTGGATCTGGGATAAGGTGGGAGGAGGGGAGATAAGGAAACTGGTAAAATCCATATTGATCCCCTGTGGTTGGAAGGTACGTGCATGCATGGTTGTATGCTTCAACACTGCACACACTCAAAGATTGATGACCCAGAATATGGGATAGAGAGCATCGGGGATGCAGACAACTGAGGACACAGGACCAGCAACTTAAACAGGGGACACTCCAGGAATTGTGGGCGGCACGGTGGCACAGTGATTAGCACTGCTGCCTCACAGCGCCAGAGACCCGGGTTCAATTCCCGCCTCAGACTGTGTGGAGTTTGCACGTTCTCCCCGTGTCTGCGTGGGTTTCCTCCGGGTGCTCCGGTTTCCTCGGTGTGGACTTGTTGGGCCGAAGGGCCTGTTTCCACACTGTAATCTAATCTAATCTAATCGAATTCCCTTAGTTGAACATCCTGGAGGACATACAGACTCTGCTCTTGCTACATTTAGTGCTGCTTCCCAAGTGGTGTTGAATATGGAGGAGCACTGATTCATCAACTGAGTGAAGATGAGAGATGGCAATTAGCAGGAAGTTTCTTGGTCTATGTTTGACCCAATGCCATATACCTTTCATAAAACTATATCCAGAATTGCCCTTTCGCTTGCTCAACTTTCTATTTACTGGCAAACAGAGACATGTAGATCTCCACGCAAGTAGACTCAGTGATTTTATAAAGTTGGATCACAGGGGATTCAGGGTGAGCTTGCCAATTGGATACAAAATTGGCTTCATGGTTGGAGACAGAGGGTGGTGATGGAGAGTTGTTTTTCAGACTGGAGGCCTGTGACCAGCGGTGTTCCGCAGGGATTGGTACTGGGTCCATTTTTGTTTATCATTTATGTAAATGATTTGGATGAGAATATAGGAGGCATGGTTAGTGACTTTGCAACTGACAGCAAAATTGGCAGTATAGCAGACTGTGAAGCAGGTAATCTAAGATTTCAAAGAGATCTTGATCAATTGGATCAATGGGCTGAGGAGTGACAGGTGGAGTTTAATTTGGATAAGTGTGAGATATTGCATTTTGATAGTACAAGCAAGAACAGAGCATGTACAGTTAATAGTAGGGCCCTGGGTACTGTTGTACAACACAGAGACCTAGGGGTTCAGGTACATAATTCTTTGAAATGTGTATCACAGGTAGATAAGGTGGTTAAGAAGGCCTTCAGCAAACTTGCCTTCATTGCTCAGGCCTTTAAGTATAGGGTTAAAAATCTATATCTTTATAGGAGTTGCAATGTCATGTTGAGGTTGTACAGGATGGTATTGAGCTTTCTTCTGGAATACTGTATGCAGTTCTGGTTGCCCTGTTATAGCAAGGATATTATTAACACTGGAGAGGGTTCAGAAAAGATTAGCAGATTGTTGCTGGGAATGGAGGGTTTGAGTTATGGGGAGAGGCTGAATAGGCTGGGACATTTTTCACAGGAGCATAGGAGCCTGAGGGATGATATTATTGAGGTTTATAAAATCATGTAGGGCAAATAAGGTGAATGACAAGTGTCTTTTCCCTAGGGTGGGGCTGTTCAAAACTAGCGGTCATATTTTTAAAGTGAGAGGAAAAAGATTTAAAAAGGACATCAGGGGCAACTTTTTTTACAGGGAGTGATTCGTGTGTAGAATGAACTGCCAGAAAGAGTGATGGATGTGGGTACAGTTACAGCATTTAAAAGACATTTGGATAAGGTTTGAATAGGAAAAGTTTGGAGAGATATGGTAAAAACAATGACTGCAGATGCTGGAAACCAGATTCTGGATTAGTGGTGCTGGAAGAGCACAGCAGTTCAGGCAGCATCCGAGGAGCAGTAAAATCGACGTTTCGGGCAAAACCCTTCATCGGGAATAAAGGCAGAGAGCCTGAAGGGTGGAGAGATAAGTGAGAGGAGGGTGGGAGTGGGGAGAAAGTAGCATAAAGTACAATAGGTGAGTGGGGGAGGGGATAAAGG
>NC_057722.1:75344693-75387810 GCF_004010195.1 Chiloscyllium plagiosum | reverse complement strand
ATCGCATTTCCAATGCCCCTCCCCCAAGTCCCTCCTCCCTACCTTTTATCTTAGCTTGCTTGGCACACTTTCCTCATTCCTCAAGAAGGGCTCATGCCCGAAACGTCGATTCTCCTGCTCCTCGGATGTTGCCTGACCTGCTGCGCTTTTTCAGCAACACATTTTCAGCACTTTTTAACTTTGTCCACCCCAGTTCAACACTGGCACCTCCATATCAATAGTTTCTGTCACTCCTATTTAATGAACTGGTCATCAAACATTGTTCAAAGACCTGACCAATTAAAAAAAAGTTTAAATAGAGAATATTTTGAATTAATTTTAGTGTTGAAAATAGAATTCTTTGACCCACAAGGCATGCATTATTTAATACATTTTAAAGTAATGATAACTCTAAGATGGGCAGGAAGTTCTCTGATGGTTTTTCACATCAAAGCCTGAGAAGCTTTGATCAAGAGTAAGCGAAGTTAAAGGTTATCTTGGAAGTGACTGGGAATTTTAACTGCTAATTTCACAATCAACATTTTTTGTTTGCAGTTAATGTTATTGGCTTCCCTGCATTATCTCTAAATTAACTGCTAGGTACATGACCCTTTACATGTATAATGGAGAGGGTATTGGCTATCCATTGTAAACTGTGGTCTAGAATTGACATCATTGTTACCAGGCTTCTAGCTTTGATGTTTAATGTGTTCAAGCTGATTGTGAGTTGGAGGAATTTGCTCTAGCTGCAAATGAAAGACATCTTTGTAACCCCTGGACCATCTCATGCTCTCTATTTATCTATTCTGTGGCTCAAAGAATTGCCCATGGGCATAAAAATCAGCCACACCCCCTCCCCCAGAAATAAGAGCCTGGAAATGCTTGTGACAGCCTCCTGGTGGATTAGGAATACAGAAGCAGGACATCTTCATGGTGTGTGAATATATCCCTGTCCGACACCTCTGGCGGTCCAGGCAATTGAAAGATGCTGCTCTTGTTGGTCAAAGTTAAAAATCACACAACACCAGGTTATAGTCCAACAGGTTTAATTGGAAGCACACTAGCTTTCGGAGTGTCGCTCCTTCATCAGGTAATAGTCACCTGATGAAGGAGTGTCGCTCCGAAAGCTAGTGTGCTTCCAATTAAACCTGTTGGACTATAACCTGGTGTTGTGTGATTTTTAACTTTGTACACCCCAGTCCAACACCAGCATCTCCAAATCTTGTTGGTCATGCCACCATCGCAACATGAAGAACTAGATTTAGACATTTAGATTTAGGTTTTATGATCACGTGTACTCACATACGGGGCAGAAGAGTACAGTGAAATGTGTACAATTTTGCCACATACGACGCCATTTTAGGTACCAAGTACCTAGGTACAAAATCTTAGTTACTGAAGTAGAAAAATAAAGAAATAATTTAAAACATTCAGCACTACAGTCTTCTCAGTATAAAAATGGAGAATAAAGAGATAAAGTTAATAAGTCAAACTTTATAGTACTTTCTGGGGTGGCGCAGTGGCTCAGTGGTTAGCACTGCTGCCTCACTGCTGCCAGGGTCCCAGGTTCAATTCCAGCCTCGGGCAACTGTCTGTGTGGAGTTTGCACGTTCTCCCCATGTCTGCATGGGGTTTCCACTTTCCTTTCACAGTCCAAATATATGCAGATTAGGTGAATTGGCCATGGGAAATGCAGGGCTACAAAAATGGGCTGTGTCTGGGTGAGATGTCGTTTGGAAGGTCGGTGTGGACTCGATGACCTGAATGACCTGCTTCTACATTGTAGGAATTCTATGATTCTTAAACCATGGGCCTGCAAACACCCCAAGAGGGCTCACTCTCTCCCCTGCTAGTGTTTGCCTCGCCACTGCTGCTGACCTCCATGGGGCATGCCAGGCTTCACCACCTCTCGCAAGCCTTCAGCCCCAACCACTGCCTAGCTGCTGACTCCTGTCACCACCGGCCGCCGCTGCAGTCAGTATCCGGGCCCCAGTGGCTGCAGTGTCAGCCGTCTCGCCGCAGAGTCCTGCTCTGCCACTACTCCGGACATTGATGAAGCTGCCATATTGCCAACCAGTTGGTCGTGGGTGACCATCAAGGTCCTCCAGCCGCTGCCGTCACTGCCTCCACAACCGAATGCCAAAGAACCGAAAGAGAAAAGTGGTTGGAAGGGATGATATCTGGTGAGGAACCCTATTCCGCCACCATCTTGAGCTAAAAATGTGTTGCTGGAAAAGTGCAGCAGGTCAGGCAGCATCCAGGGAACAGGAGAATCGACGTTTCGGGCATAAGCCCTTCTTCAGGAGGGCTTATGCCCGAAACGTCGATTCTCCTGTTCCCTGGATGCTGCCTGACCTGCTGCGCTTTTCCAGCAACACATTTTCAGCTCTGATCTCCAGCATCTGCAGACCTCACTTTCACCATCTTGAGCTATAGAGTGAATTTTAAACTAACTTGTTGGTTGCAGGGTTCTGGAGAAGGAGTATGTAGGCTGAAAAAGCAAGGGATATAGCAGCATTGCAAAGACCTATTCAGGAAATGATACCCACACTGGGACTGAGTATACACACATCAAAAAAAAAGCCCAAAAAAAAGCAAGTGGGGTCAAAGGGGGAAGAAAATAACAGAAAGGCAAAAGTAATGGCTCTTTACTTAAATGCACACGGTATTTAGAACTAAATTCTCCACTGGTTGGCATACCTGGCACATGGGAAGATGGTTGTGGTTGTTGGTCAGTCATCCCAGCTCCAGGAGATCTCTGCAGGAGTTCCTCAGGTTAGTGTCCGAGGTCCAACATCTTCGGCTGCTTCATCAATGACCTTTCCCTAGGTCAGGAGTGTGATGTGTGCCAATGCTTGTACAACGTTCAGCACCACTTGCAACTCTTCCCATATTTAAATGCAACAAGATTTGGACAATATCCAGACTTGGGTTGACAAATGCAAATAACATTTGTGCCACATAAATGCTAGGCAATGTCCACCTCCAATAAAGGACAATTTAACCAACATCCCTTGATATTCAATAGGTATTGCCATCACTGAATCCCCCGCTATTAACATCCTGCAGGCTACCATTGACAAGAAACTGGACTCACCACATGAACATGGTAGCTACAAGAACATAGAGTCATAGAGTTACAGAGATGTACAGCATGGAAACAGACCAACCCGTCCATGCCGACCAGATATCCCAACCCAATCTTGTCCCACCTGCCAACACCCGGCCCATATCCCTCCAAACCCTTCCTATTTATATACCCATACAAATGCCTTTTAAATGTTGCAATTGTACCAGCCTCCACCACTTCCTCTGGCAGCTCACTCCATACACGTACCACCCTCTGTGTGAAAGATTTGCCCCTTAGGTCTTTTTTATATCTTTCCCCTCTCAGCCTAAACCTATGATCTCTAGTTCTGGACTCCCTGACCCCAGGGAAAAGATTTTGTCTATTTATCCTATCCATGCCCCTCATGATTTTGTAAACCTCTATAAGGTCACCCCTCAGCCTCCGACGCTCCAGAGAAAACAGTCCCAGCCTGTTCAGCCTCTCCTTATAGCTCAAATCGTCCAACCCTGGCAACATCCTTGTAAATCTTTTCTGAACCCTTTCAAGTTTCGCAACATCCTTCTGATAGGAAGGAGACCAGAATTTAGGGCGGCACGATAGCACAGTGGTTAGCACTGCTGCCTCACAGCACCAGAGACCCAGATTCAATTCCCACCTCAGGCAACTAGCTGTGTGGAGTTTGCACATTCTCTCTGTGTCTGCGTGTCAGGGAACCAAAGAGTCAGGGGAATATGACTTTTTGAAAGGATGAACAGGAGGGAAAGCATGGTGGAGTAGCTTTGTTGTTTGTTCACTGTGCACAACAACGGAGAGTGTGAATAGGTTGTGACTTTTTCCCTAGAGTTTAGGAGGCTGAGGGTTGACCTTAAAGAGGTTTAAAAAATCACGAGGGCATAGATAGAGTGAACATCTAAGGTCTTTTCCCAAGGTAGAGGTGTCCAAAATTAGAGGGTACAGGTTTAAGATGAGAGGGGAAAGATTTAAAAGGGACAAGAGGGGCAACATTTTCATACAGAGGGTAGTGCGTGTATGAAACTGCCAGAAGATGTGGTGGAGGCTGGTACAATTACAACACTTAAAAGGCATTTGGATATAAACATGAATAGGAAAGGTTTATAGGGATATGGACCAAATACAGGCAAATGGGTTTACTTTTATTTGAGAAAACTGTTCAGCATGGAGAGGTGGGACCGAAGGGTCTGTTTCTGTGCTGTGTGACTCTATAACTCTGTATCTGGCATTGCTGATACTCCCTTGCACATACAATCCCATTCTCTCACATTTATTGCTGTTTCACCACAAAGTCACACAGTTTAACCTGACCTTGGCTACATCCCGTCGAAACACTCTCTCTAAGTCGCTGGTATTCTTGTCCCCACTGTTCACCATGGATCTGCATTTTATCATTGTCATTGTCAAACAGGAGAACATCAGGTACAGATCAGCAATTGGACAATTCCAAACATGACATTTTATTTATAACCAGCAAAAGGGAACATCATCAAAATGGATGTCCATAAAGGCTCCAGTTCGCTCCCACAATGCAAATTAAATGCTGCCGTCATGTGCAGTGACTGTTTTAGACTCTGATAGTCTGCGGCGATAGGGCTAGCATTAGAAAGATATACAGAGGAAACAATTATCCGGCATTCAATTATACGAATTTCGGATTATCCGGCAAGGTTGCAAGGTCCCAAACCTTGGCTAAACTGTGTTATCCGGCATTCAGTTATCCAAACATTCGATTATCTGACAAAATACTCCCCACCCATGTTGTTCGGATAATCGAGGTTCCTCTGTATCTGGCATTGAAGGCAATCCAAAAACAGCTTAGTAGGTTGATCTCAGGCTCTGATGGATTTTCTTATGAGGAGAGATGGAGTAGATTGGGATTGTACTCATTGGAGTTTAGAAGAATGGAGAGGAGACATGAGTAAAATATGGAAGATTCTTAGGAGGCTTGACAGAGTAGATGTGGGGAGAATATTTCCACTTGTTAAAGGGTCCGGTACTATGTAGCATAATCTCAGAATAACAAAAGGCCCAGAGATGAGAAGAAATTTCTTCTCTCAGAGCTGTAATGAAAATATATTCAAGATTGAGTGAGACAGGCTTAAATGAGTAAGGGAATCAAAAGGCATGGGTAAAAAGGCAGGAAAATGGAGTTGAGGATTATCAGATGGTGGACCAGACTCCTGGACTGAATGGCCTACTTCTGTTCTTACGTCTTAAGCCACTTTGATCACAGTTTCAATATAACGTGCATATCAACTCAGCAGCTTCTCCCATTGTTTAGCAATGAGGTGTTGAAAAGCAAACTCTTAAATCAAGATATAAATATCTTTGAAAATGAATGATATTTGTGAGGTGCTGCATTTTAAAAAGGCAAATCAGGGCAGGACTTATACACTTAATGATAAGGACCTGGGGCGTGTTGCCAGACAAAGAGACCTTGGGGTAGACAGGACAATGAAGAAGGCATTTGGTTGCTTGCTTTTATTGTCAGTGAATTGACTATAGTAGGTAGGGAGATCAAGATTGTGGCTGTACAGAACATTGGTTAGGCCACTTTGGGAACACAGTGTACAATCTTGCTATCGAAAAGATGTTGTGAGGCTTGAAAGGGTTCAGAAAGGATTTACAAGGATGTTGCCGGGATTGGAGCATTTGACCTATAGGGAGAGGCTGAACAGGCTGGGGCTGTTTTCCCTGGAGCATCAGAGGCTGAGGGGTGACCTTTTAGAATTTTATAAAATCATGACGGGCATGGATAGAATAAATAGTCAAGGTCTTTCCCTTGGGGTGGGGAAGTCCAAAACTAGAGGGCATATGTTTAAGAAGAGGAAAAATAATTAAAAGGGACCTAAGGGGTGACTTTTTCACACAGAGGGTGGTGCGTGTATGAAATGAGGTGCCAGATTGCAATTACAAAGACTTGGTTGAAGGAAGGTCATGATTGGCAACTAAATGTTCCAGGATATAGACGCTTCAGACAGGACTAGGAAGGAAGTAAAAGGGCACAGGAGTTGCATTGCTGGTCAGGGATGATATCACGGTTGTGCTAAAGGAGGACACTATGGAGGGCTTGAGTATTGAGGCATTACGGGTGGAGCTGAGAAATAAGAAGGGTGCAGTTACTTTGTTGGGGCTGTATTACAGGCCTCCCAACAGTGAGCGTGAGGTAGAAGAACAAATAGGTAAACAGATTATGGAAAGATATAGAGGCAACAGGGTGGTGGTGATGGGAGATTTTAATTTTCCCAACATTGACTAGGATACACTTAGTGTCAGAGGTCTGGATGGGACAGAATTTGTAAGAAGCGTCCAGGAGAGTTTTCTAGAGCAGTCAATACTCCGACGAGGGAAGGGGTCACATTGGACCTGGTGTTGGGGAATGAGCCAGGCCAGGTGGTAGAAGTTGCGTTTGGGGATTTATTTGGGAACATAGAGTCGAGATGTACAGCATGGAAACAGACCCTTCGGTCCAATTCGTCCATGCCGACCAGATATCCCAACCCAATCTAGTCCTACCTGCTAGCACCTGACCCATATCCCTCCAAACCCTTCCTAATCATATACCCATCCAAATGCCTTTTAAACTTTGCAATTGTACCAGTCTCCACCACATCCTCTGGCAGCTCATTCCATACATGTTAAACCCTCTGTGTGAAAACGTTGCCCCTTAGGTCTCTTTTATATCTTTCCCCTCTCACCCTAAACATATGCCTTCTAGTTCTGGCCCCAGGGAAAAGACTTTGTCTATTTATCCTATCCATGCCCCTCCTAATTTTGTAAACCTCTGTAAGGTCACCCCTCAGCCTCTGACGGTCCAGGGAAAACAGCCCCAGCCTGTTCAGCCTCTCCCTATAGCTCAAATCGTCCAACCCTGGCAACATCCTTGTAAATCTTTTCTGAACCCTTTCAAGTTTCGCAACATCCTTCTGATAGGAAGGAGACCAGAATTTAGGGCGGCACGATAGCACAGTGGTTAGCACTGCTGCCTCACAGCGCCAGAGACCCAGATTCAATTCCCACCTCAGGCAACTAGCTGTGTGGAGTTTGCACATTCTCTCTGTGTCTGCGTGGGTTTCCTCCGGGTGCTCCGGTTTCCTGCCACAGTCCAAAAATGTGCAAGTGAGGAGAATTGGCCATGCGAAATCGCCCTTAGTGATAGGTAAAGGGGTAAAGGTAGGGGAATGGGTCTGGGTGGGTTGCTCTTCGGAAGGTCGGTGTGGACTTGTTGGGCCGAAGGGACTGTTTCCACAGTAAGTAATCTAATTGTACGCAATATTCCAACAGTGGCCTAACCAATGTCCTGTACAGCCACAACATGACCTCCCAACTCCTGTACTCAATACTCCGACCGTTAAAGGAAAGCATACCAAATGCCTTCTTCACTATCCTATCTACCTGCGACTCCACTTTCAAGGAACTATGAACCTGCACTCCAAGGTCTCTTTGTTCAGCAACACTCCCTCGGACCTTACCATTAAGTGTATAAGTCCTGCTAAGATTTGCTTTCCCAAAATGCAGCACCTCACATTTATCTGAATTAAACTCCATCTGCCACTTCTCAGCCCATTGGCCCATCTGGTCAAGATCCTGTTGAAATCTGAGGTAACCTTCTTCACTGTCCACTGCATTTTGGTGTCATAAGAGGTACTAACTGTACCTCTTATGCTCCCCTCCAAATCATTTATGTAAATGACAAAAAGTAGAGCACTGATCCCTGTGGCATTCCACTGGTCACAGACCTCCAATCTGAAAAACAACCCTCCACAATCACCCTCTGAGCCACCTTTGAGCCAGTTCTGTATCCAAATGGTTAGTTCTCCTTGTATTTCATGAGATCTAACCTTGCTAATCAGTCTCCCATGGGGAACCTTGTTGAGTGCCTTATAGATCACATCTACCACTCTGCCCTCATCAATCCTCTTTGTCACTTCTTCAAAAAACTTAATCAAGTTTGTGAGACATGATTTCCCACGCACAAAGCCATGTTGACTATCCCTAATAAGTCCTTGCCTTTCCAAATACATGTACATCCTGTCCTTCAGGATCCACTCCAACAACTTGCTCACCACCGAGGTCAGGCTCACTGGTCTATAGTTGCCTGACTTGTCTTTACCACCCTTCTTAAACAGTGGCACCACGTTAGCCAGCCTCCAGTCATCTAGCACCTCACCTGTGACTATCGATGATACAAATATCTCAGCAAGAGGCGGAGCAATCACTTCTCTAGCTTCCCACAGAGTTCTCGGGTTCACCTGATCAGGTCCTGGGGATTTATTCACCTTTATGCGTTTCAAGACATCCAGCACTTCCTCCTCTGTAAAATCTTTAGTCATCCAGCATTCCCTATACCCACCAGCCTTTCCTTTCACCCTGACAGGAATATACTTCCTCTGGATTCTCGTTATCTCATTCTTGAAGGCTTCCCATTTTCCAGCCATCCCTTTACCTGCGAACATCTGCCCCCAATCAGCTTTCGAAAGTTCTTGCCTAATACCGTCAAAATTGGCCTTTTTCCAATTTAGATCTTCAACTTTTCGATCTGTTATATCCTTTTCCATCACTATTTTAAATCTAATAGAATTATGGTCACTGGCCCCAAAGTTCTCCCCCACTGACACCTCAGTCACCTGGGAGAAAGTGACGACTGCAGATACTGGAGATCAGAGCTGAAAATGTGTTGCTGGAAAAACACAGCAGGTCAGGCAGCATCCAAGGAGCAGGAGAATCGACATTTCGGGCATGAACCCTTCTTCAGGAAAGAGCTCATGCCCGAAACGTCGATTCTCCTGCTCCTTGGATGCTGCCTGACCTGCTGCGCTTTTCCAGCAACACATTTTTCACCTCAGTCACCTTCCCTGCCTTATTTCCCAAGAGTAGGTCAAGTTTTGCACCTTCTCTAGTAGGTACATCCACAATTCTGTAAGTTTTAGAATACTCGTAGACAAAGATGAGAGTGGTCTTAAGGGAAAAGTACTAAATTGGGCCAAGGCCAATTATATCAAAGTTAGGCAGGAGCTGGGAAATGTGGATTGGACACAGCTATTTGAAGGGAAGTCCACATTTGAGGTGTGGGAGGCTTTCAAAGATAGGTTAAAGATAGTGCAGGATAGGCATGTCCAGTTGAAAGTAAAGGATACAAAAGGCAAGATTCGTGAACTGTGGATGACAGGAGAAATTGTACGACTAGCCAAGAGGAAAAGGTAAACATACATAAGGTCCAGGCAGCTAAGAACAGAACAGGCCCTGGAGGAATATCGGGAGAGTAGGACCAGTCTTAACTGAGGAATCAGGCAGGCTAAAAGGAATCATGAAATAGCTTTAGCAAGCCAAATTAAGGAGAATCCCAAAGCCTTTTATTCTTATATAAGAAGCAAGAGGGTAACTAGAGAAAGGATTGGTCCACTAAAGGATAAGGAAGAAAGGCTGTGTGTTAAACCTGAGAGAATGGGTGAGATTCTGAATGATTACTTTGCATCAGTGTTCACTGAGGAGAGGAACATGATGAACATTGAGATTAGAGATTGAAGTTTGATTAGTTTGGATCACATTGATATACTAGGGAAGATGTGTTGGGTAGGCTAGAGGTTATTAAGGTGGACAAATCCCCAGGACCGGATGGGATCTATCCCAGGTTGCTGATGGAAGCGAGAGAGGAAATAGTTGGGACCCTGACAGATATCTTCGTAGCATCCTTAAACACAGGTGAGGTGCTGGAGGACTGAAGGGTTGCTCATGTTGTCCCCATGTACAAGAAGGGTAGTAGGGATATTCCGGGTAACTACAGACCAATGAGCCTGATGTCAGTGGTAGGAAAGTTGCTGGAAAAGATATTGAGCGATAAAATCTATTATTTTTGGAAAAGAATGGGCTTATCAGTGATAAGCAACATGGTTTTGTATGGGAGAGATCATGCCTTACCAACTTAATAGAGTTCTTTGAGGAAGTGACCAAGTTGATAGATGAAGGAAGGGCTGTAGATGTGATATACATGGACCTTAGTAAGACATTTGATAAGGTTCCCCATGGTAAACTAATGAAGAAAGTGAAGTCACATGGTGTGCAGGATGTTCTAGCTAGGTGGATAAAGAACTGGTTGAGCAACAGGAGACAGAGAGTAGTAGTTAAAGGGAGTTTCTCAAAATGGAGAAAGGTGACCAGTGGTGTTCCACAGGGGTCAGTATTGGGACACTGTTGTTTGTAATGTACATAAATGATCTGGAAGTGGGCACTGTTGGTATGATCAGCAAGTTTGCAGATGACACGAAGATTGGTGGAGTAGCAGAAAGCATAGGGGACTGTCAAAGAATACAGGAGAATATAGATAGACTGGAGAGTTGGGCAGAGAAGTGGCAAATGGAGTTCAATCCAGGCAAATGTGAGGTGATGCATTTTGGGAAGTCTAATTCTAGAGTGAACTATACTGTAAAAGGACGAGCCTTGCGAAAAGTTGATGAGCAGAGAGATCTGGGAGTGCAGGTCCGTTGTATCCTGAAGGTTGCTGCACAGGTGGATAGAGTGGTCAAGGAGGCATATAGTATGCTTGCCTTCATCGGACGGGGTATTGAATATAAGAGCTGGCAGGTCATGTTAAAATTGTACAAGACCTTGGTTCAGCTGCATTTAGAATACGATGTACAGTTCTGGTCACCACATTACCAAAAGGATGTGAATGCTTTGGAGGGGTGCAGGGAAGGTTTACAAGGATGTTGCCTGGTATAGAGAGGAGAGAGGTTGAGTAGGTTAGGATTGTTTTCATTAAAAAAAAGGAGATTGAGAGGGGACCTGATTGAGGTCTACAAAATCATGAAGGGTATAGACAGGGTAGATAGATATAAGCTTTTTCTCAGGGTGAAGAATTCAATAACGAGAGGTCACACTTTCAAGGTGAGAAGTGAAAAGCTTAAGGGGGAAACACATGGCAAGTACTTTATACAGCAGTTGGTAGGTGCCTGGAACTCGTTGCCAGCAGAGGTAGTAGAGGCAGGCACGGTAGATTAATTTAAGATGCGTCTGGAAGATGCATGAGTAGGTAGGGAGCAAAGGGATACAGATGCTTAGGAATTGGGCAGTGGATAGGTTTAGCCAGTGGATTTGGATCGGCTCAAGCTTGGAGGGCCGAAGGACCTGTTCCTGGACTGTAAATTTTCTTTGTTCTTTGTAGAGGAAGTGTGGCAGCTGGTACAATTACATCATTTAAAAGGCATCTGGATGGGTATATGAATAGGAAACGTTTAGAGGGAGATGGGCCAAGTGCTGGCAAATGGGACTAGATTAATTTAGGATATCTGGTAGGTATAGACGAGTTGGAATAAAGGGTCTGTTTCCATGATGTACAGCTCTATTACCTACCACTCTATAGCCAGATACACGATGCTAAAAGATTCCTTGTAAATTTAAAAAGGGATGAAATTTTTTTTTCTCATCCTTTGCTGGATTTCATAATTTGATTGGGAGGAGGGAAAACACATGTAGCGTGAATTCTGACAATCACATATAAACAATTGTGATTTGGAGATGCCGATGTTGGACTGGGGTGTACAAAGTTAAAAATCACACAACACCAGGTTACAGTCCTCAAGGAGAAAGTGAGGACTGCAGATGCTGGAGATCAGAGCTGAAAATGTGTTGCTGGAAAAACGCAGCAGGTCAGGCAGCATCCAAGGAGCAGGAGAATCGACATTTCGGGCATGAACCCTTCTTCAGGAAAGAGCTCATGCCCGAAACGTTGATTCTCCTGCTCCTTGGATGCTGCCTGACCTGCTGCACTTTTCCAGCAACACATTTTCAACCAGGTTATAGTCCAACCGGTTTGATTGGAAGCACACTAGCTTTCGGAGCGACGCTCCTTCATCAGGTGATAGTGGAGGGCTCGATCATAACACAGAATGTTTCTTCATTCAAAGCGTGGCAAGCCTGTGAAAAATTGAAATATATCAAGAAGGTGATAAATGTAGTTCTTTTGGCAAAATAGATAAAAGGGTGTGGGGAGGAAATTGGGAACAAGATACAGGGTTGGATGATCAGTCATGATCAGATTGAATGGTGGAGCAGGTTTGAAGGGCTGAATGGCCTACTTCTGTTCCTATTTTTTATATTTCTATGTAACTCCTACTGTCAATTGACTGTGCAACTGAGCAGATGGAGCACAGCAGCAATTTTTGCATTCGGAACTTTCACTCAAATTTGAATTCCATAGGTGAACATTCGTGTAATCTTCAGTGTTACTTGGGTTCCATCCTCAGTGCTAGGTGTGGAAATTACAGCAGCATTTTCTTTCTGTGTGGGATGGGTCACTTTTCTGAGCAGAGACCTTTGCAAACTTTTTTTTGTGTCCAATCTAATTTTAAATGTATCCAATGCCAAGGAAGAAACAGAGGCAAGGAGATCCTGTTTTGATATCTGCTGGAACTTTGAATCAACTTTTGAAAAAATATCCAACATAACAGAGTAACAACACTTATTTCTTCCCCAGATAATGTCAACACTGTTGTTGCCAGTGACTAGCTTTTTCAAGAGTCATGTCTTACTGAGATCTTGACCAGAGGAGCCAGACGAACAACATACTTTTCCAAAGTGCATACAATAATATCTCACCATTTGATACATTCCCAGAAAATGGGCGGCACGGTGGCACAGTGGTTAGCACTGCTGCCTCACAGCGCCTGAGACCCGGGTTCAATTGCCGCCTCAGGCGACTGACTGTGTGGAGTTTGCACGTTCTCCCCGTGTCTGCGTGGGTTTCCTCCGGGTGCTCCGGTTTCCTCCCACAGTCCAAAGGATGTGCAGGGTCAGGTGAATTGGGCGAAGTGTTAGGTAAGGGGTAAATGTAGGGGTATGGGTGGGTTGCGCTTCGGCGGGTCGGTGTGGACTAGTTGGGCCGAAGGGCCTGTTTCCATACTGTAATGCAATCTAATCTAAGACCTCACTGGTGATGAAATTATGCATGGCAAACATGTTTTATAATTGGATACTATTGAATATTTTGAACTGTCTGAAATTTTGATATTTACAAACACCATTTCAGTAAATAAAAGTGGTAATAACAACTCTGAAAGACAAATCTCAGCTGTAGGCTGGTTGCAAATTGCTGCTAATGAATGTCAGGTTGGCTGGATAGCCACACTCCCAATGGAAGCATTTAAGAAATTTGTTATTTAGACAGAATTCAGTAAAGTCTTACAGCAAATGTTGTGTTGCCCTTATTTTCCCTGGAGAGGAAATCTTACGTCAAGTGTTCTGGCCAGCTCATGGAAGTGCCCAGATACTGCCGGGATCCAGAATAGTTCAGTCCCAGAAAGCTTGTTCTCACATGAACAGATCATGGAGGAAAATAAATCTTGACTGAAAGAATTAATCTGAGTTAATTTTAGATATCCCTCATGATGATATATTTGGATGAAACTATTTACTCGGTTGTTGTTTCCAAGAGAAGGGAGGATAATCGAACATTGGCAGAATGTACACAGGATGCCTTGCGCGGGTAAACAAATTTGCAAATGGCATGACTTTACAAAAATAGTGAAGTGCAGGCAGTCTCTGGGCTGCAAATAGTCTCCATTCTGGATTCCATTCACATGTCAATTTTTACATGGTGGTTCAGTGGTTAGCACTGTTGCTGCATAGTATCAGGGTCCCAGGTTCAATTCCAGCCTTGGGCAACTGTCTATATAGTATTACCACATTCTCCCTGTGCCTGTGTGGGTTTTTTCTGGTTTCCTCCCACAGTCCAAAGATATGCAAGTCAAGTGAATTGGCCTTCTAAATTGCCCACAGCGTTCGGTACATTAGTCAGAAGGAAATGTGTCTGGGTGGGTTACCCTTTGGAGGGTCGGTGTGGACTTGTTGGGCTGAAGGGCCTGTTTCCACAATGTAGGGAATCTAATCTAATCACTATTTTACAGTGAAAGGCAGGAGATTTAGAGGGGATTTGAGGAAAAACTTTCTCACCTGAAGAGTGCAGTAGTCTGGAATGGGGACATTGCCTGGGTTGGGGATTTGGGGGTGTAGTTGAGGCAAGAAACCTCATAACCTTCAAAAAGGTGAAGCAATTAGATGAGCACTTGAAATGCCATAATATTCAAGGCTATTGGTCTCATCCATCAAAGTGGGACTGCGTAGGTTGTAGTATATGTTTGGCGATACAGGCCGTTCTGGTATAACATGCGTTTTATTAACACAAATTCACTGTAACGCGATTGACAAATTGGGTACACTGTTTCTAAAGTGTGAACTTTTAAAATGTGTGTTGGCTGTAATGCGATAACATCGCCAACACTTTAAGTGCTGTTTCTAAAGTGCGATCTTTCTATAACGTGGTGTTGCATAAAAATGCAGCCATCGCATTATAGAAGAACTTCCTGTACAGACTTGATGGACCCAAAGGCCTCTTCTGTACTGTATAATTCTATGATCAGCTATGAATCTGCATGTTGGAACACAATGCAGGACAATGTAAAGCAGGCTTTCGTAAGTACAGGATATGTTTGAACGTCGGATCTTTAACATTATACTTCCGAATAGAATCGTGTTCGTAAGTGAGGGCATTTGTAAATCAGGGACCCCCTTTGTAGCATTTAGCCCATTTCCCTTTTCTCCCATTAATTACTTGTGAGTAAATCTGACAGAGTTGCCTAGTCCATATGAGGTGACCCAGAGGTGTGGTATTTTCATCATCAAAAAGCACATTGGCTACCCCAGAGCCAGTCAGTGCTATCAGGGCTTTTTGTTAGATATGAACTGCTTGAATCTCAATAACAGCAGACAGGAAAGCTTCAGTTTCTTGATTCTCACCTCTCTTGCCCCCCCCACCCACTTTTAATATTTGGTAGAGATAAAAAAAACTGCAGATGCTGGAATCCAAGGTACACCAGCATGAGGCTGGAATAACACAGCAAGCCAGGCAGCATCTGGAGGTGGAGAAGTCAATTTGAGTCCTGAAGAAGGGTTACACCTGAAGCGTTGACTTTTCCAACTCCTGAGCTGCCTGGCTTGCTGTGTTCTTCCAGCTTGTCTACCCCAGTTTTAATCACTCCCCGTTGTCAAAAGTGCTTTTAGCTGTCTAAGCCTTGAACTTTTCCCGAATCCATCTGTCTCTCTACATGTTTCTCCTCATTAAAACATGCATTATTGGCCATCTTAGAATTAGAATTAGAATTAGCATTAGGCTTTATTGTCATGCATAATCAAATACAGAAGTACAAGTGTACAGTGAAAAGTGTACAATGTCACCACACACAGTGCCATCTTAGATACAAAGTACCTAGGTACAAGTCTTAGGTACTAAAATAGATTGTTACAAAAACAAAGAAAAAAGCCAGAAGTTCTTCATAGTATAAACTAGGGAAATAAAGAAATATGATTGAAAGATAAACATTCCAGTGAATCTATCACCAATCTGTGCTAATATCTCCCAATGAGACACAATGTCAAATGTTATTTGATGGTACTTTCGTGAAGTTTCTTGGAAAGCTTTGTTACATTTGTTACTATGTCAATGCAAGTTACTATCCTAGTAAATATGTGTTATGGATGTTTCTCTTTAATTATTAACAGAGTAAAGTGGAGGTATGAGTGGGATGCTGGAAAAGCACAACAGGTCAGGCAGCATCTGAGGGGCAGGAGAATCAATGTTTAATCAATCTTTAATTCCTGATGAAGGGCTTATGCCCAAAACGTCGATTCTCCTGCTCCTCAGATGCTGCCTGACCTGCTGTGCTTTTCCAGCACCACACTCTCTACTCTGATCTACAGCAACTGTTTCTCCTAAAGTGGAGGTATACAGAACATGGCAGAGCAATGGGGAAAACGTGGTGATGGGAAGCATGAACTGTGTCATAGAAGGAAACTATTCAACCTCCTTGTGTTGATGATAGCTCTTTGAAAAAGCAGTCCCATTCCCCTGCTCTGTCCCATACATCTACAGAGTTCTCCTCTACAACCTGATAGAAATCATAATGGATGGAAGTTGAACTGGATAGTCAATTTTATAATCATAGATGTCATCTGTTTTCTCACTGACTGTGAAAATCAGTTGGCGTAGCCCAAGAGCTGTTTTCAGAACTGGCAGCTAAGGGAGAACAAAACATAACGATCACCTCCTCCACACCTAACAGCCTTCCAAAACCAGAATGCTTTATGCTACTTATGTTGAATGCTTCATGCAGATCAACTGATAAAATATGAATAATGTAAAAAGATAAAAATAAAATTATTTTTAAAGCATGATGAATAGACCCTTTGAATGAAATATTGAACATAGATTCTGCTTTTCAGAAAAACAGTAAACTCTAAAAACACTCATCACATCATGCAGCATCTGTGGGAAGTAAGACAGAGTGAAGGCCCATTCACCAAAGACCATTGACCTTTTGTCATAATTGACAAAGGTGAGAGGTGTGACACCTTTCAGGTAGGGAGGGTGGAAAAGGAGGGAGGGGTGGAAACAGGAAACCAGGAGATCTGTGAGAGGAGAAACTAATGACAAAGTTGCAATGGTGCAAAACAAAGGTGTTGGTACAAGATACAAAAGGTAAGTGCTCCAAATAACAAGAGCAAAGTTATTAAAAGTGTCTGCTGTTCAAAAAGAGAAAGATGGGAGGGTTCAGTACAGAGGTCAGGGTCTGAAATAGAGTCAGAGAATCATACATCACAGAAACTGGCCTTTTAGTCCTACCAATCCGTGCAGACCATAATCACAAACTGAACCAGTCCTACCTGCCTTCGCTTGGCCTATTTCCTTCTAAGTTGAGAGTGTGGTGTTGGAAAAGCACAGCAGGTCAGGCAGCATCCGAGGAGCAGGAGAATTGACGTTTCGGCCTCATTCCTGATGAAGGGCTCTTGCCTGAACGTTGATTCTCCTGCTCCTCGGATGCTGCCTGACCTGCTGTGCTTTTCCAGCACCATACTCTTGACTCTGATCTACAGCATCTGCAGTCCTCACTTTTTCCCAATTCCTTCCAAAGCTTTCCTATTCATGAACTTATCCAAATGTCTAGTAAACATTTTAACTGTACCCACATCTACCACTTTCTCTGGCAATTCATTCATTTCACACATGAACCAGCCTCTATGTAAAGAAGTTGCCCTCGTGACTTCTTAAAATCTTTCTCCTCTCACCTTAAAATTATGCTCCCCAGTCTTGAAATACCCTGCCATCAGGAAAATAAACCTGTCATTCAACTTATTGATGCCCCTCATGGCTATATAAACTTCTATAAAATCACCCCTAAACCTCCTATGATCCAGTGAAAAAAAAGTCCTGGCATATTCAGCCTCTCCTTATAACTCAAACCCTCCATTCCTGGCAATATCCTGGCAAATCTCTTCTGAACTCTCTCCAGCTTAATAATATTCCTCCTATAACTGTGTGTTGGGGTGGGTTGGGGGGGTGGGTGGGAGCAGAACCAGACACAATATATTAGAAGAGGCCTCACCAATGTCCTATACAACCTGAACATGATAACTCAGCTCTGATACTGAAAGGTCTGAACAATTGTTGGACACACTTTGGATCCAGAAGTTCCTAACCGAAAGTTAAGATGTTGAAGAGAAAGACCTGCACCCAGCAAATGATGAGCCTGTGGAATTCTCAACCACAGAAAGTAGTTGAGGCTGAAGCATTGAATGTTTTCAAATAGGAGCTAGATGCAGTTGTTGGAGCTAAAGGGATCAAAGGGTATGGGGAGAAAGCAGGAGCAGGCAGTGGGTTGGATGATAAGCCATGATCATCTTGACCAGCCGAAGGGCTGAATGATCTCCTCCTGCTCCTGAGGGCTCAGGCATGACCTTATAGAGACTTATAAAATCATGAGGGGCATGGATAGGGTGAATAGGTAAAGTTTTTTCCCCAGCGTAGGGGAGTCCAAAACTAGAGGCTATAGGTTTACGGTGAGAGGGGAAAGTTTTAAAAGGGATGTAAGGGGCAACGTTTTCATGCAGAGGGTAGTGCATGTATGGAATGAGAGGAAGTAGTGGTTGCTGTACAGTTACAACATTTAAAAGGCATCTGGATGGATATATGTAAAGGAAGAGTTTAGAAAGATATAGGCCATGTGCTGACAGATGGGACTTTTGTCAACAATACTCAAGTTCTGTGCTACCAAATGGCTGCCTGTCAAATACAAAAGAAAATCCTGGATGGGTAAATGTTTATTATACTCTCACTTCAAAACAGAAATTAAAATAATTTAATGTACACTGTTCCTTTAACCTCTCCTCATGATGATGATCTCATTCCTGCTCCCTGCCAGCGGATGTGTCATAGTTTCACTGTGTATACATATCCTGGACTCTGCAACTGCACGTGGCTTTCTGCTTCCCTTTCCCCTGAGTGTTCCACTTAAGTGCCCTTTATTTTGCTTGGTTTATTCATGCTGCGTGTTACTTCCAACATGTGCAATCTCAATGTAAACAGCAAATTGATCTTCCCATTCAGCTACACTTCCCACTTTGATGTCTATCAAGTTGGTGCTGTTGAAGTGACTCTAGTGTTTCCACAGGCTGGCTTCATAATATTCAGGATGCCATATGTGTCTTAGCAACTTCTTGTCTACTGTACAGTTCTAAAATAGCTTTTAGTAACAGTACAGGCAGTCCCCGGGTTGTGAGCGGGTTCTGTTCTTGAGACTGTTTGCAAGTTAATATGTATACAAGTCGGAACACAATACAGGACAATATAAAGGAACCATTCATAAGTACAGGAAATGTGCTTATTTTGAATCTTTAAAGTTACATCCCTGTACATGATCACGCTTGTAAGTAGGAGCGTTCGTAAGTCAGGGACCCCCTGTATGCCATGAGAGATTCCATGCAGCAACAAAGGAACTACATTCATTTGGCACCTTTAATGAAGTAACACACTTTGCTGCAGACAGTCTGACATTGAGGAGATTTAGGACAGGTCACCAAAAAGCTTAGTCAAGGAGGCAGGTTTTGAGGAACATTTGAAAGATTGAGAGAGACTGGTAAGTAGGTGAAGGGAAGGAATTTCAGAGTTTACTGCCCAAATGGTGTAAACAACATAATCAATTAAAATATATGACACTATGACAAATTTGTGCCTTATTATCATATGCTTTCCCATCTTATATTTTACTCGCAGAACCGTTCTCCTCCATAAACATCTTTTTTTGAATTTTAGGCCCTGATTTCTGGAATTCCCTCGTCAAACCATCTTGCTTCTCTACCTTGATTTTCTCCTCTGTGACACTCCTAAAAAGCTACCTCGGTGACCAAGCTTTTGTCCATTTCCTTATGTGGCCCAGTGCTGCATTCTGGTTAGAATAAGAAATGGACTTGCATTTATCTGGTGCCATTCCTGATTACTGGAGCCATACAACGTTGCCGCTGGCAAAGTCTGATTTAACTCACACAGTCACAGAGATGTACAACACAGAAACAGACCCTTCGGTCCAACTCATCCATGCTGACCAGATATCCTAAATGTAGTCCCATTTGATAACATTTGGCCCATATCCCTCTCAAACCCTTTTATTTATGTAGCCATCCAGATACCTTTTAAATGTTGCAATTGCACCAACCTCCACCACTTCCTCATACAATTTGTTCCATACACACACCACTCTCTGCATGACAAAGATGCCCCTTGCATCCCTTTTAAATCTTTCACATTTCACCTGAAAGCTATGAACTCTCCAACACTGGGAAAAAGATTTTGGTTATTCACCATGTCTATGCCCCTCATGATTTTATTAACCTCTATACGGTCACCTCTTAGCCTCCATAGCTCCAGATAAATAAGGTCTTTTCTCAGGATAGGAAAATCCAAAACTAGCAGGCATAGCTTTAAGGTGAGAGGGGAAAGGTTTAAAAGTGACCTAAGGGGCAACTTTTTCACACAGAGGATGGTGCGTGTATGGAATAAGCTGCCAGAGGAAGTGGTGGCGAGGCATGGATGAGTAGAATCAAAGAGTCTGTTTCCATGCTGTACAGCACCATGACTCCATAACTTTATTCAGACCCGCCCTATAACTCAACCCTCCAACCCCGACACCATCCTTGTTAATATTTTCTGAACCCTTTCAAGTTTAACGGCACTGTTGTGATGCAAGAAAAACAGCAATTTGCTAACAGCAAATTTCACAGAAAAATGCTGAACAAAATGTTGTGATGATTTAAAAAGAGAATTGTTCTTTCATGGATTCTGAGCTCAACTCGCAAGGCTGGCATTTGTTATTAGTCCAAAATTGCCCTTGACCTAAATATAGGCCATTCCAGAGGGTAGAGATCTGGAATCATGTGTAGGTCAGATTGGGTAAATGTGGCAACTTCCATCACCTAAATGATATTAGTGAACCATATGGGATTTTCTAATCATTGATGATGGTTGTCATGGACTCCATTATGATACTAGCTTTCACTTATAGATGTTATTCAATTGAATTTAAATGTCACCACTGCTAATGGTGGGATTTGAACATTTATTCCCAAGCATTAAATTGGTCCTCTAGACTAGTACAGAATCCCGACAGTGTGCAAGCAGACCATTCTGCCCATCAAGTCCACATCGACTCACAGAAGTGTATTCTACCCAGACCCACCCCCCCACCCCATCCCTGTAACCCTGCATTTCCCATAGCTAATCCACCTAGCCTGCACTTGCCTGGACATTGTGGGCAATTTCCCATAGCCAATCCACCCAATCTACACATCTTTGGACTGTGGGAGGAAACCCATGCAGACACGTGGAGACTGCACAAACTCCACACAGTCAGTCACCTTAGGGGGGAATCGAACTCAGGTCCTGGGTGGGAAGGAGCTTGCTGTGAGGCAGCCGTGATAACCATCGGAGGCACTGTAATGCCCTGAAGATATTACCACCACACCACTATCTCCCCAAAAGCAATTATATAGTTCTTCGATCTGTTGTTTCATTACAGCAATTACTTTAAAGAATATTGGAACAGTGTTACAAATTACACCTACATGTTTTCAACCAGAGTAATAAAATTATTCAGAATAATTTCACTCAAGGGACTGGAGCTTTTCTACTTTTTCTATTTTCCCACTTACTTTATCCCTTCTTGTCCTGAAAGCACAAATATATATTTCATTAAATTTTCAGCCTGTAACTTGGTCCTTTTAGTATCTTCTGAGGCCAATACGTGCCACTGAGAAATAACGTGGACCAACTAACTGGGGGCAGGTTGTGGGCGAAGTTTGACTATCCTGAACTAATCCCATGTTCTCCCCAATACATGAACATTTTCCATAAAGGCAGCTTGCAAGCTATCAGCAATGGGATCTCTCTGGATGATTCCTGATTTCCACCCTCCCTAGCCTGAAGACGCTAAAGCAAGACACTAAGCCGTGTGTCTAAAACCATCAATCAGCTATCAGAATTAGAATCAGAGTTGTGTATTATATAATAACTCAGTAACACACATGGCATGGTTCTGATCCTCAGCTGACCAACTAAGTAGGATTCTAATGTATATAATACAACCAGATTTCTATGATATTTCTGTATATTAACACCATATCCAGGGCATATTAGTTCATATTGGGTTCTATTCCTTTCTCCTGCCTGTCAAAAATCTTGACCTTCATGATATTATCTGGTCAGCATGGGCGGGTTGGACCAAACAGTCTGTTTCCATGCTGTACATCTCTAAGACTCTATGACTCTATATGCCCACCCAGAAGTGGGTGAGGGTGTAAAAATATCACAATGACGTTGGTAAGTAACATTCTCACATTTGCAATGCTGGGTGCAAGGGACATATTTCAGCTGCCACCCAGATACTGAGGGCACGACTGCTATTAAGTTGTTTTACAGTCACTTTGTCCTACATTTCTGCTGAGTGGTTTGACTATGCCAGAACTGCACCCCTCTCCAGCCACCAACTCTGAAATTGTCAAAGGTGGGCATTAATGGTAGCAATGTCAACCCAATCTTGATGCTGTTACTTCTGAGTTATCTGGTCATGGGGCCTTATGTCACAGCAAAGATGTAAGGGCCATGACACAGACCTGATGCCGACAATGCATCCCTGATGGAGTGCTGCACTGACATAAGTAATCTGAATGAGAGATTACACCAAATTACATTAGATCAGGGCAGGTTTGGAGCTGCACAGTTGCTCTAATTGGAGCTGCTGGTCTGTGTACTGGTTTCTTGGCTCCATCTCATCCGTGGGCCATCATCATGAAGGTCTAGCCATTCTACCATCCACATGTGGTCAGTCCTGGTCAAGGGGCCACTTAAATGAAGATTAGATTAGATTAGATTTTCTACAGTATGGAAACAGGCCCTTCAGCCCAACAAGTCCACACTGCCACTCCGAAAAGTAACCCACCCAAACCCATTTCCCCCCCCCTATATTTACCCCGACTAACGCACCTAACCCTGTGGACAATTTAGCATGGCCAATTCACCTGACCTGCACATCTTTGGATTGTGTGAGGAAACCGGAGCACCTGGAGGAAACCCACGCAGACACAGGGAGAATGTCCCTGGTGATGTGAGGCAGCAGTGCTAACCACTGAGCCACCATACCACCCAAACTGACAGGAATTTTGCAGACTGCCTCCAGACTCCCTCAAACAGTGGGTGTCGCTTGAGCTGCCTGGAAGTGGACATCCAGCCACAGAGAACAGAGCTCCATGCAGGGTCAGTGGTCCTCTTTGACGGATCCCAATCCCTCCCATCCCCTCCTCCCACAGCCAGCCCCTATATCAAGAACTGGCTCAAAGGTAGAAAACAGAATGTGGTGGTGGAGGGTTGTTTTTCAGACTGGAGGCCTGTGACCAGTGGAGTGTCACAAGGATCGGTGCTGGGTCCACTACTTTTTGTCATTTACATAAATGATTTGGATGCGAGCATAAAAGGTACAGTTAGTAAGCTTGCAGATGACACCAAAATTGGAGGTGTAGTGGACAGTGAAGAGGTTTACCTTAGATTACAACAGGATCTTGACCAGATGGACCAATGGGCTGAGAAGTGGCAGATGGAGTTTAAATCAGATATATGCGAGGCACTGCATTTTTGGAAAGCACATCTTAGCAGGACTTATACACATAATGGTAAGGTCCTAGGGAGTGTTGCTGAACAATGAGACCTTGGAGTGCAGGTTCAAAGCTCCTTGAAAGTCGCAGGTAGATAGGATAGTGAAGAAGGTGTTTGGTATGCTTTCTTTTATTGGTCAGAGTATTGAGTACAGGAGTTGGGAGGTCGTGTTGCGGCTGTACATTGGTTAGGCCACTGTTGGAATGTTGCATGCAATTCTGGTCTCCTTCCCATCGGAAAGGGTTCAGAAAAGATTTACAAGAATTTTTCCAGGGTTGGAGGGTTTGAGCTATAGGGAGCGGCCTGTTTTCCCTAGACCGTCAGAGGCTGAGGGGTGACCTTAGGAGGTTTACAAGATTATGAGGGGCATGGATAAGATAAATAGACAAAGTCTTTTTCCTGGGAGTCCAGAACTAGAGGGCATAGGTTTAGGGTGAGAGGGGAAAAATACAAAAGAGACCTAAGGGGCAACTTTTTCACACAGATGGTGGTATGTGTATGGAATGAGCTGCCAAAGGAAGTGGTGGAGGCTGGTACAATTGCAACATTTTTTTTTAGATTAGATTACTTACAGTGTGGAAACAGGCCCTTCGGCCCAACAAGTCCACACCGACCTGCAGGGGTCTCTGGCGCTGTGAGGCAGCAATGCTAACCACAGTGCCACCGTGCCGCCCAAGAGGCATTTAGATGGGTTTATGAATAGGAAGGGTTTGGAGGGATATGGGCTGGGTGCTGGCAGGTGGGACTAGATTGAGTTGGGATATCTGGTCGGCGTGGACGAGTGGGACCGAAGGGTCTGTTTCCATGCTGTACATCTCTATGACTCTATCATCGCTTCCCAATGAACACACACACTGCTTGCAATTGCTATTGTTTATTTTACATTTCAAAATCTTAAGGAAGCTATGGTTAAACTACAACCACAGTAATGATGTCCCATCTTGGTGACTGCACTTCAGGAAGGATAAGGGTGTCCTTTGCAGGCTGCAGAGATTCATAGAGTTCCTCCAGTGCAGAGGCAGGCCACTTGACCCGAGTCCACACCGACCCTCCAACGAGCATCCCACTCTCCGACCCTATTCCTGTAACCCTGCATTTTCCATGGCTCATCCACCTCGCCTGCACTTCCCTGGACACTATGGGGAAACTTAGCATGGCCAATCCACCTCACCTGTACATCTTTGGCCTGTGAGAGGGAACTGGAACACCCAGAGGAAACCCATGCAGACAGGGGGACATTGCACATACCTCACACAGCTGGTCACTAAGGGCTGGGAGGCAGCAGTGCTAACCACTGAACCACTGCGCCATCCTTCAGTGGCTTTCCAAAGTGATTTCACAACTGAAGGATTTTAATGACAAGGTTACGTTGGCGCAGTTGGCATTGTTCTTCCTGATAACGGGCTTATGTCTGAAACATTGACTCTCCTGCACCCCAGGTACTGCCTGACCTGCTGACCTGCAATGTACTTATCGACTCTGCCTCTCCAGCATCTGCAGCCCTCACTTTCTCCCGATTGTTCTCTTTGGAGTAAAACAGACTGAGGGGACATTTGATAGAGGTGTTCAAGGTTATATACTTAATAAAGAGAAACAGTTCTCATGCGCTGGAGGTTCAAGGACTAAAGGAAATAGGTTGAAAATTTTGTTATGGAATGCAACAGGAAGTGTGAGTACAAACCTTGTTTTAAGTAGACGGGAGTAACAATCTGAATAGTGGGTGGTTAGCTCAGTTGGATGGATGGCTGGTTTGCAACACTGTGACATTGATAGCATGAATTCAATTGCCAGACCAGCTGAGGTTACCATGAAGAGCTCAACCTCTCTCCCCAGCCTCAGACATGGTGATCGTCAGGTTTAACCACAAACAGTCCTTTCTTACGAACGACAGAGCAGCCCCATGACCTGGTAAAAGCAATAGTAACTTTCCTTAATGACCTGAATCTCACTGCCTGGAAAGATACTGGAAGCAGGTCGAAACGATGCCTGAAAAATAAAATTGGGTGGACACTTGAAGGAAATAAACTTGAAAGGTCACAGAGATCGAGGGGAACTGGAACTGACTGAATTAGTCTGTGGATAGTTGGTATAGACTCGATGGGCTGAATGGTCTCCTTCAGTGGAGAGAGAATGTTCCATGATGTTGATGAGCCCTCTACCTTTCATTACATTTCAGCTGAAAGGATTCAGATTGGCCCATCATCTTCAAGTAGCCCACCTGGTAATCCTTAACATGATGGGGAACCCCATGCTCTGACCAATCGTTTATTCATTGTTCGGGGAAAAAATCATATCGGGTGATTGTTTCCTACCACAGGGGCTCGCAGGTATACTCATAGTCCCCACCTCCCCTCTCCCCAGGAAGATGTAAATGTACCTGTGATACTACTTTGGAGGAGAGCGGGATAATTGTCCCAGTGTCCTGACCAAAGTTTATCCCTCAGTCACGATCACTGAAGCAGATTGCCTCGTCCTCTAAAATCCTTGCTGCTTGTTGGATCTTGCTGTGTTGCCTCATTTCCTACGTCACAATGGTGACTATGCTTCGAAATGATCTCTTTGCCTGTGAAGCATATTGAAGCACCCTGAGGTTGTGAGTAGGTGATATAAAAATGCAAGTCTTTCTATTCTGAGAAACTTAACCTCATTCCTACTTTATTTTGAACTAACTACAGTATTTTAAGATTTCTACAACTTGAAATACTTTGTTTATTGCTTTCTTTCTTCGCCCTGCCACATCTAAATGTCCAATTAGATGGCGAGATACACAACATCAAAGTTATTCTTTGTTTAAAATTCTGCTCTAAAAGCTCCAATTACATCTGACTACTCACAGAATTCATTGGGCTTACTAATTGACACCGAGATGATTAACTCTACAGGTTCTTGCTATGGGTTCTACAGTAAATGCTAAGAGGAAACATTTATTGTGGAATCCAAGGAAATAGTTATTATACGAATCCTTAACCATTACATTTTCATCCCTGTTCTTTCTGTTGTTGATTCCACCATCAAACCTTGTTGCTATGAAGAGTTACAACGAACTTGGACACCTGTTCAGTTCGTTTTATCAAATTCTGTTTTTCTCAATATTATTGTTTTACACTGAATAATGCTGTGCATCGCCACCAACTCAAGGTCTTGCAGTTTCAGCTGTGTGTATGTTATTTCATCTTCTTCAAGCCGTTGGCCTTAATGTCTCCACCTCCAGATTGCAGATCCCCCAGTCAATTCCCATTAGGGCTGACTTCGAGTGTACCACAATCCTGGGCTGATCCAGAGGGTACCCTAAAAAACTGAATTCAATGGGAATGATGTGCCTGTCGGTTATATGTCTAATTCAAGGTACTGACATAAAAGCATTTTATGCCCATTTCTTCAACATTTTTTTTAAAAAGTCTATCAATGGAAATACAGGATTGAACTGCAATCATGTCAAAGTGATAACTTTGTAACTTGTTTGAGAGAAGGTGATTTGAGGAGAATAATTCGAATGTTGGATAAAAAATGGATTCCATAAGGAACAAGCTCTGAAGGGTTACATTCAACTTTGAGCTGTTAATATGCGAAAATAATGAAGTGATAGCATACACTTAGTTTAAATCAGAAATACACATATGGTTTTGGTTCTAGGCCACTGTTTCTACACATTAGTCATGGTCAGTTAGAACAGTTGCACCCTTTAGTACTTTTTGAGGTTTGTATTAGCCAAGGGTGTAATGGGATCAGTCTCTCTGCATCAAACCAATAAGATTGTAAATGACTGTTATTCCAGAGACCCAGTTCTGTGGGCCCAGGTTTGAATCCCCCCACTGTAGGTCGTGGAATTTGAATTCAATAAAAATCTGGGATTAAGAGTCTGATGATAACCATGAACCCATTGTCGATTGTTGTAAAAACCCATCTGGTTCACTCATGCCATTTAGGGAAGGATACTGCCTCTGGGCAATTAGGGATGGACAATAATTGCTGGCTTAGACAGCAATGCCCTCATCCCATGAATTAATTAAAATAAATCCAGCCTTGCTGATCCATCACCAAGCAACAGGATTTTGCTTAAACAGGCTGAGTGGTATCAATAGTATGTCTAATTGGAAACAATGCAATGCCTATTTGGGAAATAGAAAAACCTTTTGTGGGGAGACATTGTCAGTGTGAGCACTGTGTCTCTTACAAACCGTGATGAACTTGAACACCTGTTGGGATTCTTTTATTGAATTTGGTTCTTGTCAATATTGTCATTTAACACTGAATTATACTGTGCACTCTTTGGGAGCTTGTCAACTTTGAAGTATTGATCTTTTGGCCAGTGCAATTACTGATGGGGCCCCAAAGAACAAATATAGAATAATGAATATCCAGGTCTGATTACAGTGTTGTAACTTTGCAATGGTCAGATTGCATCAGAAACTGAGATTGCAACGATTATAGCTTTAAATCACTCCCTTGCAACTGTTGATTTTTTTAAGAGTGCGTACTTTGGAACTTGTGGAAGCAATTTTACTGCTTTCTTTTAAACCAGCAGCAAATTTGTTCAGTGAAGTTGGTGGATAGGATTACTCCCATGGAGTGAATGGTATGTGTGAGTCCCGGAGCAGATGGCAGATTCAGGGAGCTTGGAAACGTGGAGAACAGACTGATCTTAGCAGCTGATATTACCATTAATTAGCTCCTCCATAGTCCTTAATCATTCACATTTTAAGAAAGTATTCTGAACTGACTTCCTTGGATTTGAAGCATATATCTTTTACACTTCTCTGTCTTAAACTTCATCTGCCACAGTTTTGCTGACTTACTTAATCTATCCACATCCCTTTATAATTTCCTGCTCCTAACCACATAATTTACTCGGCTACCTAATTTAGTTTCCTTTCCAAATTTGGAATGCTGTATGCAATCCTCTGTTTCTTCATTCAATTCATTGATAGACAGGGTGAAACGATGAGGCTTCCGTACAGCTCCCTGCTGAATACCACTATGCTTTGCCTGTTTTGGAGAGTATTAGCTATGAGGAGAGACTGGACAAACTTGGTTTGTTTTCTTATTGAACATCAGAGGCCGAGGGGTGACCTGATAGAGTTTTACACAATTATGAGAGGCATGGATATTATTGTGCTGTATTGTTCTTTGTTTTTTGTTGTCTCAAAATACAACTATTTTCGATGTACTACATACCATGCAACTTCCTGTTGGTTGAAAATGCTGAGACAGTTAGTTTTCCTTCAAACTGTACCAAAGAGCTATATTTGCATCAGCCAGCATCCACTTAGACTCTGGAGTTTTTTTTAAAATCCATCCACAGATTGTGAGTGTCACTGGCCAGGCATTATTTATTACATATCCCTAATCACCCAGATGGCAGTTCAAAGTCAATTACATTACTGTGGATCTGGAGTCACATGTAGGCCAGACTGGGTAAGGATGCTAGATTCAAAACGTGTGGCGCTGGAAAAGCACAGCCGGTCAGGCAGCATCCGAGGACCAGGAGAGTCGACGTTTCGAGCATAAGTCCTTCATCAAGAAAGTTGTGGTGTGGCCAAGGGGGCTGAGAGATAAATGGGAGGGGGGTGGGGTTTAGGGAAGGTAGTTGGAAATGCGATAGGTAAATGAAGGCGGGGAGGTAATGGTGATAGATCAAAACGGAGGGTGGAGCAGATAGGAGGGAAGAGAGATGGACAAGTAGGACATTTCAAGAGGGCAGTAAAGATGGTAGATTACCTTCCTTAAACAACATTAGTGAACCAGATAGGTTTTTCATCACAATCAACATTGGTTACACAAGCATCATTGAGTTAACATTTTAATTCCAAATTTTTATCAATTCAAAGATTTACATTGATGTTGCCAGGGTTGGAGGATTTGAGCTGTAGGGAGAGACTGAATAAGCCAGAGCTATTTTCTCTGGAGCGTCGGAGGCTGAGGGGTAATCATACAGAATTTCATAAAATCACGAGGGGAATGGATAGGGTGAGTAGCCAAGATCTTTTTCCCAGGGTAGGGGATTCCAAACTAGAGGGCATAGGTTTAAGATGAGAGGGGAAAAGTTTAAAAGGGACCTAAGGGGCAACCTTTTCATACACAAGGTGGTGCGTGTATGGAATGAGCTGCCAGAGGAAGTGGTGGAGGCTGCTACAATGACAACATGCAAAAGATATCGAGATGGGTAGATGAATAGGAATGGTTTGAAAGGATATGGGCCAAATTCAGGCAAGTGGGACTAGATTAATTTAGGATATCTGGTCGGCATGGATGAGTTGGAGCGAAGGGTCTGTTTCCATGCTGTACAACTCTAAGACTCTATAATATTCACCAGCTGCCATGGTGGGATTGAGAAACCATGTTCCTAGAATATTAACCTAGAGTTATGATCACTAGTTTAGTAACATTACCACTAGGCCACTGCCTGCCTCAGTTAATGTATTCCTGAAACGAAACATCTCATAGAAACTTGTTGTATTGATGCCTGCAGGTGAACTTCAAGCGTTTACTTTTGAAAATGGTACAGTGAATGTGAAAAATGGAACACCTTGGAATTTTTCAGTTAATCAGATAGAGCCAGCACGGATTCATGTTACGTAGGTCATGCCTGCCAATGACCTCATTGAATGTTTTGAAGAGGTGATTGAGGGATTGAAGGAGGAGTATTGACATGGCTGGGAAATTGGTTGAATGGCAGGTGACAGAAGGTCAGTGAAGATTATGGGTAGGAACTCAAATTGGCAGATCTGATCGGTGGTGTCTGTGGATCTGTGATAGGGCTTCAATTATTCACATTATTTATTGACAACTTGGATAATGGCACAGAAAGTCATATAACCGAATTTGCTGATGACGCAAAGTTAAGAAGCATTGTAGACAGTGTAGATGATAGCAAATAAATTACAAAGGGATATTGACAGACTAAGCAAATGGGCAAACGCAGTTCAATATAGGCAAAGGTAATGTTATCCTTTTTGGATCGACAAAGCATAAATCAGGGAACTTCCTAGATGGTATGAAGTTAAATACAATGGATGTCTAAGGAGACTTGAGGGATCAAATGCATAGATATTTAACATGTCACAATCTGTGCAGAAAATAATGAAGAAAGCTAATGGAATCCTGGCCATTATATCCAGAGGACGAGAGTACAAGAATGCAGAAGTTATGCTGCAGTTATACCCTGGTTAAACCCCACTCAGAATGCGATGAGTAGATTCAGGTACCACACCGTAGGAAGGGTATATTGGCCTTGGAGGGAGGACAATGAGGGTTTACAAAAATGATACCTGGAATTTTGGAGTTGAATTTTGAGGAGAGATTATCCAAATTAGCCCTGTTTTCTCTAGAATTTAGAAGGTTAAGGGGAGATCTGATTAAAGTGTTCAAGATATTAACAGGAAAATACAGACTAGATAAAGGTAAACTGATTCCACTGGTTGGGGATTCTAGAATTAGAGGCCATAGTCTGAGAATTAAGGCCAGACTGTTCAGGCGAGATGTAAGGAAGCACTGCCACATACAAAGGGTATAAGGGTTTGGAATGCTCTTCCACAAACTGCCGTGGATGCTATGTCAATTGTTAGTTTTAAATCTGAGATAGCTAAATTGTTGTTTAGCAAAGGTACTGAAGAGAAAAAGGACAAAAGCAGGTACATGAGATTAGGCCAGAGATTAGCCATGATTTCCTTGATTGTGAAACAGGCTGGGTGGAATGAATGGACTACTCCTTTCCTATGTATTTGTTCCTACATTTGCAATTGGAGGATAGGGGAAGTTTCTTTTATATTTATTCACGGGACATGGGCATCGCTGGTTGGACCAGTATATTGCCCGTCACTAGTTGCCCTTGAGTTGGGCTGCCTTTTTGAACCATCGTAGTCCATGTGCAGTCAATTGACCCATAATGTTAGGGGGTTAATTCCACGATTTTGCTCCAGCCACAGTGAAGAACTGGCAATTTATTTCCAAGTCAGGGTGGTGAGTGGCTTAGAGGGGAACGTGAAGGTGGTGGTGTTCCCAAATATCTGCTGTCCTTGTCCACCTAGATGGAAGTGGTCATAAGTTTGGAAGGCGCTGTCTCAGGAGCTTTGGTGAATTTCTGCAGTGCATCTTGTAGATAGTACATACTGCTGCTGCTGAATGTTAGAGATGGAGGGAGTGGATGAGGTGCCTATTAAGAGGAGCTACTTTGTCCTGAATGGCATCATGCTTCTTGAGTGTTGTTGGAACTGCGCCCATCCAGGCAAGTCAGGAGTATTCCACCACATTCCTGGCTTGTGCCTTGTAGATGATGGACAGGCTTTGTGGAATCAGGAAGTGAGTTACTCAAAAGAGAGAGGGACTGAAGCATTCTATGTACCCAAACAGAAGCTCCTTTTGAGCATCAGTAAGTAACCTTGCTGTGTTCCAATACTTTTGAGGTATCAGTCTTTTAGAAGATTTGAATGAAGCAAGATTTGTGATTGCAATTTTCCTTCTTGTGCCCTTCTGTTGGAAAGAAGGAACTCCATTTTGATGCACACTCTCACTTTCCATTACATCTTGCTGTTCTTCAGCAAACTGCAAGATTGCTGATTGGAACTCCAGCATTGAGAGTCCACCCACACCTACTTAATTGGACAGAGACCCTGTGTTCATGTCAATTCAGGGACAGGACCTATGAAAATCCCAATTAGTATTTTCCCTGGATAGGAACATTCAGGACTTGGGAACAGTCCAGACTTCTGTATCCTGCACATAAATGGAAAAATCCAGCCCAGAGTGTCTAAATGGAGTAGAGTAGCAAAAGATTCTCTGGATACGGGTACATAAATCTCTGAAAACAGCAACACAGGGTAATAAGGTCTGGTAGTATTTGTGGACAGCTTCAGAACTGAAGGAAGGTCACTGGACTGGAAATGTTAACTCTATTTCTCTCTCTATAGATGCTGCCTGACCTGCTGAATTTTTCCATTAATTTCTGCATTTGTCTGTTTCAGATCTCCAGCAGTTCTTTTGTTTATTGTCATGAAAGGAAGACCTGTGCTGACTGATACCCAAGAAGATGTGTGCTTGCAGTGGTAACTCGATAAATGTATTTAAACAAAGAATGAGAATTACTCAATAATGGAACTTTTTAAATGAAAGAGTATGAGGAATAAAGTGTAAAAGAAAATAAATCTCTAATTTAATTTTTAAAAAATGGTCTTAATAGAGTCATATAGTTGTCCAGCGTGAAACAGACATTTTGGTCCAACTCGTCCATGCTGACCAGATATCCCTAAATTAATCTTCTCTCATTTGCCAGCATTTGGTCCATATCCTTCTAAGTCCTTCTTATTCATGTACACATCTAGATGCCTTTTAAATGTTGTAATTGTACCAGCCTCCACCACTTCCTCTGGCAGCTCATTCCATACCCGCACTACCGTCTGTGTGAAAAAGTTACCTGTGTGTCTTGCTAGGCCATTTCTGAACGAATCTCAGGTAGGGATGGCAGACTTTCATCCCTAAAGGACATTAGTGAACCAGATGGGTGTTTACAACCATCAATAGCAGTTACATGGTTGTCCTGTTGGCTAGAGCAGCTACTGATGAGGAGATCCAGCATTGCCTCCAGAGTGCTAGCACAGCCTTCGGTCACCTGAGGAAAAGGGCTTTCGAGGATAACAACATCCGACCTGACACCAAGATCACAGTTTATAGTGGTTCCCACCCTCCTATATGGCTCTGAGATGTGGACTGTCTACAGCAGACACCTCGTGGTGCTGGAGCAGTACAACCAACGTTGCCTGCACAAGATCCTATCAATCCACAGTGAAGACAGACACATCAACACCAGTGTCCTTGACCAGGCCAACATCCCCAGCATCGAGGCACTGACCCCCCCTCCCCCCCCCCCCCGATTGGCTGCCATGGGCTGAGCACATTGTCCACATGACTGACGCAAGACACTCCAAGCAGGTGCTCTGCTCCCAGCTTTGAAATGGCAGGTGAGCCCCAGCTGGACAGAAGGAAACACTTTAGTGATACCTTCAAGGCCTCACTGGCAAAGTGCAGCATTGCCACTGACACCTGGGAATCACTGGCCCAAGGCCTTCCAAAGTGGAGGAGAGGCATCCAGGAGGGTGTCAAGCACCCTGAGATTTGTCATCAGGAAAAAGCAGAAGCCAGGTGAAAACAGCATAAGGAGGGTGCTGCCACACCAATGCCCCACCCACCCTTTTCAATGATCACCACCAAGTGTAGCAGAGCCTGTCGTAGACACATCGGTATGTACAGCCATTTACAGACTCACACTGAGAGTGAGAGAGAGTCATCCTTGTCTGCGAGGGACCGGCATTGATGGCTATATATTTTATTGAATTTGGTTTCAACATCCCCATGGCACTTTCAAACTCATATCCTCAGAATATCAGCCTGGAGTTATGAATTACTAATGACAGCACCGTGTCCTTCAGGGTATAATTGTACAAATGTAAATGTTACATAACATCAGGAATAGGATCATGAAGATTATTCTATTGGAATATCACACTTCCATCATTGAGTGATTCCTACTTTCTATAATCCCAATCCTCACTGTCATTCCCACCACAATTTCTCTTCTAGTTCTTATTTTCTGGCCTGTGTGTCTCCTGGTTATTCCTTGGAAAGACATGACAAAGTCATTAATTCCCTGTTTATGAGCCACAAGTCTTTACAGTACCCTTATGTCAGTGCATGAGCAGAGAAAGATCTTTCAATGAAAGAAAGATTTACGCTTACTAAGAACTTTACACAACCTCAGAACCTCTCAAGGTGTTTGGCAGTCAGTGAAGTAATTCTGAAGCATAGTCGCTGTGTTGCAATTGGTTTGTTAATGTAAAATATAGTAGAGGTAGGTGAAATTGAGATAGCTGATTAGCCAAGATCTTATTAAAAGAGCTTTATCAAAAGATCAAATGGCCTACTCCTGTTCCAGTTCTTTAAGTTTATTGTGGCCTTATGGGTTGTAAGTTGTGAGTTATGATGAGATTTCTTCCTTTAAACTACCTTCATTCTTTAGCTTTTGATTTTATATATCTTTACATACTTCCACATTTTCAACATTCCATTTTTGTTTTCCACCATTTCTAGTCTTACTGAGCTTTAATTCCTGGCAAACCAGGTGCTTTGTGGTTTTCACTCAAATTTGTCTGTCAGCGCTCTCCACCCTGGGTGTTGATACTTTAAAGTTCTTCAGACTCAGGGAGGTCTGACTGTATTGCTGTTCTCTTCAACTGTTGAACAATACTTCAGTCCAAAGTGGAAAGTTGAAGGTCCTTTTGTGGTCAATTTTCGCATCTTCTTTAGCAAATGCCTTCAATGCTGTCGGTTGTCCAGCCATATAGCATTCAGTATAATCACCCTGTCACTATGGAGTTAACTTTCAGCCCGCCATCCTGAGATTTCACAAAGGAACTGGACGTGCAAGATGAGAAATCAATGAGGGCATTGCATCAAGTTTGATCACTTCTGTGAACTATAGATTCCTCACAGTGCAGAAAGAGGACATTTGGCCCATCATGTCTAGGTGGTGCAGTTGGTCTGCGTGTTTGGATGTTAACCAGAAGCTTGGTGATTTGAGATGACCCAGAGCTAGAGCGATCTCTATCCTGAGTGGGTGGCACTGTGGCTCAGTGGTTAGCATTGCTGCCTTGCAATGCCAGGGACCTGGGTCTGATTCCAGACACGGGCGATTGTGTGTGTGGAGTTTGCACATTCTTCCTGTGCTCCATGCATTAGTCAGTGGTGAATGGAGGATTGGGGAATGGGTCTGGGTGGGTTACTCTTCAGAGTGTTGGTGTGGACCTGTTGGATCGAAAGTCTGTTTCCACACTGTAGGGATTCTATGAGTCTGCACTGACCCTCTGAAGGGTGTCCTCACACAGAGCCAGCACCAATCCCTGCCCGATAAAGCGGCACAGTGGTTGGTGCTGCTGCCTCACAGCACCAGGGACCCGAGTTCAATTCCACCCTCAGGCAACTGTCTGTGTGGAGTTTGCACATTCTCCCTGTGTCTGTGTAGGTTTCCTCTGGGTGCTCTGGTTTCCTCCCACAGTCCAAAGATGTGCAGGTTAGGTGGATTGGCCATGCTAAATTACCCATAGGGACCAGGGATATGTAGATTAGGTGCATTAGCCATGGGGAATGCATGGTTACAAGGATAGGGTAGGGAGAGGCTTTTTGGAGAGTCACTGTGGATTTGCTGGGCTGAATGACCTGTACTGGAAATGTGTTGCTGGAAAAGCGCAGCAGGTCAGGCAGCATCTAGGGAACAGGAGAATCGACGTTTCGGGCATTAGCCCTGAAGAAGGGCTAATGCCCGAAACGTCGATTCTCCTGTTCCCTAGATGCTGCCTGACCTGCTGCGCTTTTCCAGCAACACATTTCCAGCTCTGATCTCCAGCATCTGCAGACCTCACTTTCTCCTGAATGACCTGTATCCAAATGTAGAAATTCTAAGATGAAGCCCACATTTTCCATGGTTACCCCATCTACCCTGCTCATCCCTGGACACGATGGGCAATTTAGCATGGCCAAACCACCTAACTTGCACATCTTTGGACTTAGGAGGAAACCCATGCAGACTCTGAAAACTCCCCTCAGACAGTCGCCCGAGGCTGGAATCAAACCCAGGTTCCTGACACCCTGAGGCAGCAGTGTTAACCACTAAGCCACCACGCCACCCAAATGATCCCCTGTTTTGCCATGCTTAGGAACCTAGTACAGTATGCATATGCTTGTACGTGGTACCTTAACAACCAGGTGCTAAACATTATGGTCCTTGAAAGTTGCCAATATTAATATGTTTATTGGAAACATTAGAGCTATGATTCATTAATTGTCAAGAAGGCCCATTTTAGCTCCTCTGATGCATCAGTTTCCATAGAAACAGAACTTCCTAAACTTGGTCTCAGATTTGGTGTATTAGATGCGTTGCCATCAAGTTCAGGAGCAAATGAATCCTCTCCTGACAACAGGCTGGTGACTTTGGTTGAAAAGTGCACTACTACAGAAACACTGAACTGTTATGGTGCAGAAGGATGCCACTCTGCCCATTGTATCTGTACTGGTTCTCTGAGCATTTTAACTTAGAACCGATCTCCTCCCTTTTCCCCCTAACTCTTCATGTAATTTCTACTTAAACAATCAGCCTCGATTGAATCTGCCTCCTTCACATTTCCAGGCAGTGCATTCCACACTCTACTCGCTGTGTGAAAAAAGGTTTCTCTCACCTCACATTTGTTTCTTTTGCAAAATGCTTGAAAACAGTCCGCTCTGGTTCCTAATCCTATTTTTTAATTTGTGGGAACTATACGCTGTTCCCTTCCAGATCCCCTCATGATTTTAAAAAGTTTTATCTGTCTAATTTCCTCTTGGCCTCCTCATTTCCAAGGAAAATAGTCCTATCTTCTCCAATCTATCCTCATAACTGAAATTTCTCATCTCTGGAACCATTCTTACAAACCTCTCCTGCACTCTCTCCAACATATTTGTATGTTTCCTGTAGTGTGGTGTTCAGAACTATACAATACCCCAGCTGAAGTCTAACCAACGTTTTATATAGGTTCAGCATAACCTCCCTGCTCTTGTATTCTTATGTGGCTATTTATGTAACTTAGAATGCTGTATGCTTTATTAAGTTTACATGTCCTGCCACATTTTAGTGATTCACATACATATAGACCAAAGTCTTTCTGCTTCTGCATAGTCTTTAGAATTGTACGCTTTCTTTATATTATCTTTCCATGTTCCTTGTACTTCAAGATTCTCCACACTGAGCTTTATCTGTCGCCTATTAAACTACACTACAAACTGCTCAGGTTCCATGAAGTTATCATAGAACCATGGAATCCCTTTCAGTGTGGAAACAGGCTATTTGGGCCAACAAGGCCACACCCAACTCTCTAAAGAGTAACCCACCCTGACCCTACCCTATTACTCTACATTTACCCTTGACTAATGCACCTAACCTACACACCTCTGAACACTATGGGCAATTTAGCATGGCCAATTCATCTAACCTGCACACCTGTGGATTGTGGGAGGAAACCAGAGCAGCTGGAGGAAACCCACATAAACACGGGGAGAATGTGCAAATTCCACACAGACAGTTGGCTGAGGGTGGAATTGAACCTGGGACCCTGGTACTAGAAGACAGCATTATTGAAGGTAAGGTCTCCATTCTTATATATTGAAGTAAAGCTCTCATTACCTGCCATGCCTATATGTTGAAAGATCTCAGTAGCTGTCATAACTCATTCAATTATACCCTCTGGCTACTCTCCGAAGAACAACTAACATTTTTTGTTCTCTCTCTTCCTCTGTTGCAAAAAAAAGACAGATTAATTTATCCCTTATGTCTCACAGCTCTGTTAAACTTGGTATTGTAATCAGAAGTTAGAATGTAACCCTCCTTTTCATGTATGTAAGGAAAGAGAACAATGGATTCACATTGATATTCTTGCATAAAACCTGAAGGCAAATATGAGGTAAGAATGTCACAAGAAAGAGAGAACAACCACAACAAGAGAGATTCTGAAATCAAGACAGAACATTCTGGCAAGTCATCAGCACTTGAAAGAGACAGACAGGTTAACACTTTGGATGAGATCCCTTCACAACTAAACACTAAGTCTTCACCGATCTCAATTGCACTGTGTTTTATTAGTAATGCCTTTGTATTAACACCTTCCTAGAACAGTGAAAAAGATGAATGCTAACCAAGCAGATTGCCATGTTGATTACCCTTACCGCATATACTGACTTGGAAGTGCTGGTGTGGGACTGGGGTGGACAAGGCTAAAAATCACACAACACCAGGTGAGAGTCCAACAGGTTTATTTGGAAGCACTAGCATTCAGAGCACTGTTCCTTCATCAGGTGGTTAGGCAGCGCTCCGAAAGCTAGTGCTTCCAAATAAACCTGTTGGACTATAACCTGGTGTTGTGTGATTTTTAACTGTATGTTTTGATTTCAACCTGAAAATATTACAAATTATTAACAACACTTTCAGTCCAACAAATCCATGCTGGTATTTCATTCTTATAATCTCGAACATATTCTATTTTTGTTTTCTCACTTGTGTTATTTCATTAAACTTCTTAAATTTGTCTGTGCTTTTGGCTGCAGATCTTCCACATGGTAGCAAATTCTGCAGTGTAAACACTCAATGTTTGTCCTGAATTCCTGACTGGTTTAACAGTGATTATCTAATACATTTATGGCCCCTAGTTTTGGCTTCACCCAAAAGTGGAAATTTCATAAAACCCTTCCCTAATCTTCAAAGGCTCCATTAGGTCACTCCTCAAAATCTATTTTACTACGGAAAAGATTCCCTCCCCAAGCTGTACAATAAAGCTTTCATATGTTTTAAACTTTGTCTTTATCGCAGAGTCTGACTAACATCGGTACTGGGATCATTACCGAAAACTAATTGTATTGATTGATTAATCAATTCTGCGGAAGGGTCACATGACCTGAAACGTTAACTTTGATTTCTCTCCACATATGTTGCCAGACTTACTGAACTTTTCCAGCAATTTCTATTTTTATTACAGCATTTGCAGTTCTTTCAGTTCCTAATTGTATTAATGTTGGTTATGATAAATCTTGTTAATCAACTAATGAAAAATAAGTTCCAGCCTTAGTTGAATAAATCTCAGACATTCGGAGTGAATAAAAATCTAGCCACAAATTACACCATGGCAGGTGCAAGTATGCGCACTTAATATATTCATCTGAAATTCCAGCCTTTGTTATTTAAATGGAGACCTTAACCCTTTTAAAAAGAGTGCCATGGAGTGATTTCTAAGTGCAATGTTTAGAGCCTGACGAGGAGATTGCTGGGTAAACCAACTGGTTTATAAAATGAATGATGGAGCCATTTCAATTAAGAAGGTTACAGGTTTCATTGCTGGCCATTGTTGGAAGAGTTAAACTCAGCCAATGATGTAAAAAGGTAGCCGCAGCTGGCTTCTATACTTCTACAACAGGAACTGGAACAATCAGTTAGTGTTCACACTCTTGATCATTATCCCATTGAAGGTGTTGCATGTACAACTGATGGTCAGCAACTGCATAGGACTTCGTTGTGATGCAGTTGAATAGCCAGCTCACATGAGTTGTGCAAGGACCATACATGAATAATTGACAACTGGGTGAGGCACAGGATTGGTAAACCTGGAACTATCCAGACTCACAGCAATGTAGTTGACTCTTATCTAACTTCTGGGCAATTAAGGATTGGCAATAAATGCTGGCCTCACCATTGACGCCCACATCCCATGAATGAATAGAAAATTCTTACGAACATGATAATAAAGTTTCTAATTGAAGATTTGGATAATATTCCCATTGATAGATTGTTCCAGTTTAACAGATTAGGGAAGACTGTGAATGTGTGTTTGAAATCTGCAGAAGGAGGAATGGAATGGACATTAGGTAGTTTATCTTTTTAGAGAGAACAGTGAGCTTCTGAAATGCTGTTCCCAATGGTATGATGGTGCTGATTCTATGGGTGCCTTCAACAAAGGTGTGGGGTAGGGGCTGCCTGTTGGGAAGGTAAGGAGGGAGGCTAGGAGTGAGGAAGGGATTTGTTATGATGCTTCAACCTCAATAGGCCAGTTGACTGTTCCCAGTCCATTACTTTTCAGAATGGTAGGGGAGAAATATTGAATGTTGAAGTATTAAAAGATATTTTCCTAAAGCTGGTATTAAGAAGAATGAAATTGCATTTATATAGCACCTGTTCTGCCCCAAAGTGGTTCACAGCCAAGTAAAATTTTGGTCTTAAAATTTCAGTCACTGCAATTTTTGTAGGCATTGAAAAAGTAACTGCACACGACACCAACAACAGCCATAAATGATCTGTGAATTTGTCTCTATGATGTAGTTATCAGAAGAGGTGTTGGTTAGCTCAGTTGACTGGATGGCACATAACACCAGGTTATAGTCCAACAGGTTTATTTGGAAGTACTAACTTTTGGAGCGCTGCTCCTTCATCAAGTAAATAGTGGGGCAGAATCTTAAGACACAGAATTTATAGCAAAAGATCACAGTGTCATGCAATTAAAACGATATAGGTTTGTTCAATATATTGTTTCAGTTGCCTGACACTGTGATCTTTTGCTATAAATTCTGTGTCTTATGATCCTGCTGCATAACCACATGATGAAGGAGCAGCGCTCCAAAAGCTAATACTTCCAAATAAACCTGTTGGACTATAACCTGGTGTTGTGTGATTTTTAACTTTGTCTGCCCCAGTCTAACACTGGTACCTCCACATCATGGAAAAATATTAGCCAAGTCATTGAGAAAACCAAAAGATCTGTTGATGCTGTAAATCAACAGAAAAGCTCAGTAGATCTGGCAGCATCTGTGGAGAGAAATCAGAGTTAACGTTTCAGGTCCGGTGTCCCATTCTCAGAATTTGAGAAAACCCTTTGTGTTTCTTCAACAATGCCTCAGGAAAAACAAATGGCCCCGCCTTCTAATGCCACATCTGAAAAACCGCTTCTGCAACAAAGCAGCACTCTCTCAACACTGCCCTGACATGTAAGCCAAATGCTCAGGAACACCATTAAACCTGTGATTCATTCCTGAGGAATTGCTAGTTCAACAGAATGAGAGCCCGACATCACCTCTACAAAATTAATAAAGCTTTGGTGAGGGAGAATTATATTGCTGCATTTATCATACTGATCCCAGCGTGTCCTCAAAGAGTGGTTGGCAGAAAAATCAATAAACCATTGTTATTTAATGACCTTGTTTCCAGCTTATCATAGCCTGCTGATTGAAATGAAATGGTTTGTTAGACAGGTACAGCAGTGTTGCAATGAGAACTGACTGTAACAGCTGTTTTATCGTTTGATCTCCTTTGGTGCTGTTCATGGGGGGGGTCAAGACCAAGGTCGAGATTCTTTTCTTTAAGCTGGCGTTCTGCTGCTATGTGTCACCTGCTTATCTACTCTGAAGGGATTTCTGTCCTTGGCTTCCAGGCTCAGCTTGAAATTCTGTGCAATTCCCAGATCAGGCTTTGGATCAATTATACCAGCAATCCCCAGATTTTAGTACAGACCCCGCTTTCTGCAGGTCTTCTCCATGCATCTTGCTTCCAGGTTGCTCTCCACTTCATCTCTGGTCTTGAGGGCTCTGAGACCTTTATGGAAGCAGAGGGAGAGCTAAATTGGAAAGAGGCACTATAGTGGAGTTACTCTGAAATGGCATTTCTGATAGACTTAATTCTGGAGCAGATCATCTAAATTAGAAATAGAATGTCTGCCGTCTTCCCCAAAATACTTCAACGCTAATGCTGCCACTAGCCTCAAAACCAAATATTCTGTCACTTGAGGCAGAATCATGAAGGAGAATGCCAAAAATCTTAGTCTTCAGGTGAAAAAGAACAGTGAATAATATTGGGGTCATGATTTGGAGACATCGATGTTGGACTGGGGTGTACAAAGTTGAAACTCACACAACACCAGGTTATAGTCCAACAGGTTTATTTGGAAGTACTAGCTTTTGGAGCATGGCTCCTTCGTCAGGAGCTGCTCCACAATCACCTGATGAAGGAGCAGCATTCCGAAAGCTAGTGCTCCCAAACACACCTGTTGGACTACAACGTGGTGTTGCATGATTTTTAACTTAACATTGGGGTGGCACTATGGCTCAGTGGTTAGCACTGCTGCACCAGGGATCCAGGTTCAATTCCATCCTCAGGCGACTGTCTGTGTGGAGTTTGCACATTATCCCCATATCTGCATGCTCTGATTTCCTCCCACAGTTCAAAAATGTGCGGGTTATGTGGATTGGCTATGCTAAATTACTCATTGTGTCCAGGGATATGCAAGTAGGTGGATTCGCCATGAGAAATATGGGGTTATGGAGTGGATCAGGGTGGGATGCTCTTGAGAGAGTCAGTGTGGACTTGATGACTTGCTTCCACATTGTAGGGATTCTTTGTATAATCAAACTTTCCATGTAGATGTAATTCAGCCTTTTTTTATATTTCCATTATAAATTCAAATACAGAAACTATCTATGTAAACGTGCCACATTGCAATTATGCATTTCTGCCAATGATGTAATCCTGGTTAATTGATGTATTGACTTTTTATGTCTTATCTGGGTCCCTCATTAAAGTGTCTCAAATTGCAATTGATTTTCATGATCACTTATCGATTGGACACAACAATATAGGATTCACACAGAACCACTTGAATAGCAAATTACACTTGCTTCATATGGTAGTGGGGCTTGCTGCTTGCCTGTGGCGTGAACAACTAGCTAGCTTTGTGTGTAATCCAAGCATGCTACCAGATTCAGTATTAACATTTCAACCCAGAACTTTAATTCTGATTTTTCTCCACAGATCCTGCCAGACCTGCTGAGATTTTCCAGTAATTTTGTTTTGTTACAGATTTCCATCATCTGCAGCTATAGAGTCATAGACTCATAGAGATGTATAGCACAGAAACAGACCCTTTGGTCCAACCCGTCCATGCCGACTCAATCTAGTCCCACCTGCCAGCACCTGGCCCATATCCCTCCAAACCTTCCTATTCATATACACATCCAGATACCTTTTAACTGTTGCAATTGTACCAGTCTCCATCACTTCCTCTGGCAGCTCATTCCATACACGTACCACCCTCTGACTGAAAATGTTGCCCCTTCGGTCTCTTTCATATCTTTCCCCTCTCACCCTAAACCTATGCCCTCTAGTTCTGGACTCCCCCACCCCAGGGAAAAGATTTTGTCTATTTATCCTATCCATGCCCCTCATGATTTTATAAACCTCTATAAGGTCACCCCTCAGCCTCCGATGCTCCAGGGAAAACAGCCCCAGCCTAGTCAGCCTCTCCCTCTAGCTCAAATCCTCAAACCCTGGCAACACCCTTGTAAATCTTTTCTGCACCCTTTCAGGTTTCACAACATCTTTCCGATAGGAAGGAGACCAGAATTGTACGCAATATTCCAACAGTGGCCTAACCAATGTCCTGTACAGCCGCAACATGACCTCCCAACTCCTGTACTCAGTG